>NC_088381.1:113932000-114240375 GCF_037993035.2 Macaca fascicularis
AGATTTGACTGCCTCACTGGATTTCAGAGTTGCATGGGAACTGTAATCTCTTTGTTTTGGCCATTTTTTTCCATTTGGAAATGGCTCTATTTACCCAATGCCTGTACTCCCATTATATCTAGGAAGTAATTAACTTGCTTTTGATTTTACAGGCTCATAGGCAGAAGGGACTTGCCTTGTCTCAGATGGCCTGTGAACTTTTGAGTTAATGCTGTAATGAGTTAAGACTTAGGAGGACTATTGGGAAGGCATGATTGGGTTTGAAATGTGAGAACGTGAGCTTTGAGAGGGTTCAGGGGCAGAATGATATGGTTTGGTTGTGTCCCCACCCAAATCTCATCTTGGGTTCCCAAGTGTTGTGGGAGGGACCCAGTGGGAGGTAATTCAATCATGGGGGCAGGTCTTTCCAGGCTGTTCTTGTGATAGGGAATAAGTCTCATGAGATCTGATGGTTTTAAAAATGGGAGTTTCTCTGTACAAGCTTTCTTCTCTTGTCTGCTGCCATGTGAGACATGCTGTTTACCTTCTGTCATGATTGTGAGACCTCCCCGGCCACATGGAACTGTGAGTCAATTAAACCTCTTTCTTTTGTAAATTGCCCAGTCTCAGGTATGTCTTTATCAGCTGCATGAAAATAGGATAATACAGTTTGACTTCTTTCTCCATTTTGATTACTTTTATTTCTATCTCTTGCCTAATTTCTCTGGCTAGGACTTCCAGTACTATGTTGAATAGGAGTGGTGAGAGTGGGCATCCTTTCTGGTTCCAGTTCTCAAAAGAAATGCTTCCAGCTTTTGCCTGGTCAGTGTGATGTTGGCTGTGGGTTTATCATAGATGACTGCTACTATTTTGAGGTGTTTTCCTTTGATGCCTAGTTTGTTGAGGGTTTTTAATATGAATGGATGTTGGATTTTATTGAAAGCTTTTTCTGTGTCTATTGAGATGATCACATAGGGAAGACTTCCTATTCAATACATGATGCTGGGATAACTGGCTATCCATATGTAGAAGAGTGAAACTGGTACCCTATCTATCACCATATACAAAAATTAACTCAGGGTTAATTAAAGATGTCATGCGCGTCCATGTGAAGAGACTACCACACAGGCTTTGTGTGAGCAATAAAGCTTTTTAACCACCTGGGTGCAGGCGGGCTGAGTCCGAAAAGAGCGTCAGCAAAGGGAGATAAAGGTGGGGCCGTTTTATAGGATTTGGGTAGGTAAAGGAAAATTACAGTCAAAGGGAGGTTGTTTTCTGGTGGGTAGGAGTGGGGGTCACAAGGTGCTCAGTCGGGGAGCTTTTTGAGCCAGGATGAGCCAGCAAAGGGAATTTCACAAGGAAGTGTCATCACTTAAGGCAGGGACCAGCCATTTTCATTTCTTTTGTGGCAGAATGTCATCAGTTAAAGCAGGGGCAGGGCATTTTCACTTCTTTTGTGATTCTTCAGTTACTTCAGGCCATCTGGACATATACATGCAAGTCACAGGGGATGTGATGGCTTGGCTTGGGCTCAGAGGCCTGACAAAAGACTTAAATGTAAGACCTCAAACTGTAAAAATTGTAGAATAAAATCTAGGAAATGCCTTTCTCAATATTGGCCTTTGCAAATAATTCGTGGCTAAGTCCTCAAAAACAATTGCAACAGAAATACAAATTGACAAGTGGGTCTTAATTAAACTAAAGGGTTTCTGCACAACAAGAGAAACTATCAAGAGAGTAAACAGAAAACCTACAGAATGGGCAAAATATTCACAAACTATGCAGTAACAAAGGTCTAATGTCCAGAATCTATAAAGCACTTAAATTAAAAAGCAAAAACCAAATAATTTCATTAAAAGGTGGACAAAGGACATGAACAGACACTTCTTAAAAGAAGACATACAAGTGGCCAACAAACATACCAAAAGATGCTCATTATCACTAACCAAAGAGAAATACAAATCAAAACCACAATGAGATACCATTTCACACCAGTCCAAATAGAATGGCTTTTGTTAAAAAGTAAAAAAGAAGACATATTGGCGAGGCTGCCAAGAAAATGGATCACTTTATATTACCACCATTGAGAGTAATGTAAATTAATTTAGCCACTGTCTAGAGCAGTTTGGAGAATCCTCAGAGAGCTAAGAGTTGAACTACCATTTGACCTGCAATCCCATTACTAGGCATATACTCAAAGGAAAATAAACCATTCTACCAAAAAGACACATGCACCTGCATGTTCATTGCAGCAGTATTCACAGTAGCAAAAACATGGAATCAACCCAGTTGCCCATCAATGGTGGATTAAACAGACAAAATGTGGTATATATACACCATGAAATATTACATAGCCATACCAAAATGAAATCATGTCCTTTGTAGCAAAATGGATGCAGCTGGAAGCTGTTATTCCATTCAAACTAAGGCAGAAACAAAAAAAAAAAGTCAAATACATGTTCTTACTTATAAGTGGGAGCTGAACATTGGGTACACATGGACATAAAGATGGGAACAATAGATATTGAGGAATACACAAGGTGGTGAGAGGGAGGTAGGCAAAGGCTGAAAAACTACTTATTGGGTATTATACTTACTGCCTGAATAATGGATTCATTAGGACTCCACACCTCAGTATATTGCTCCATACACAATATACCTTTGTAACAAACCTGCATATATACCCGCTGATTCTAAAATACAAGTTTTTTACAAACAAATTTACAAGAAAAAAACAAACAACCCCATCAAAAAGTGGGCAAAGGATATGAACAGACATTTCTCAAAAGAAGACATTCATACAGCCAACAGACACATGAAAAAATGCTCATCATCACTGGCCATCAGAGAAATGCAAATCAAAACCACAATGAGATACCATCTCACACCAGTTAGAATGGCGATCATTAAAAAGTCAGGAAACAACAGATGCTGGAGAGGATGTGGAGAAATAAGAACACTTTTACACTGTTGGTGGGATTGTAAACTAGTTCAACCATTATGGAAAACAGTGTGGCAATTCCTCCAGGATCTAGAACTAGATGTACTATATGACCCAGCCATCCCATTACTAGGTATATACCCAAAGGATTATAAATCATGCTGCTATAAAGACACATGCACACGTATGTTTATTGTGGCACTATTCACAATAGCAAAGACTTGGAATCAACCCAAATATCCATCAGTGACAGACTGGATTAAGAAAATGTGGCACATATACACCATGGAATACTATGCAGCTATATAAAAGGATGAGTTTGTGTCCTTTGTAGGGACATGGATGCAGCTGGAAACCATCATTCTTAGCAAACTATCACAAGAACAGAAAACCAAACACCACATGTTCTCACTCATAGGTGGGAACTGAACAATGAGATCACCTGGACTCGGGAAGGGGAACATCACACACCGGGGGCCTATCATGGGGAGGGGGGAGGGGGGAGGGATGGCATTGGGAGTTATACTGATGTAAATGACGAGTTGATGAGTGCTGACGAGTTGATGGGTGCAGCACACCAACATGGCACAAGTATACATATGTAATAAACCTGCACGTTATGCACATGTACCCTAGAACTTAAAGTATAATAATAATAAAAAATAAATTAAAAAAAAAAAGAATTATATTAGACTGCTTTTGAGAAATCACGCAAGAGCTGAGTGGAAATTTTTTTTTTTTTTTTTTTTTTGAGACGGGGTCTCTGTCTGTCACCCAGGCTGGAGTGCAGTGGCTCGATCTCGGCTCACTGCAAGCTCCGCCTCCCGGGTTCATGCCATTCTCCTGCCTCAGCCTCCCGAGTAGCTGGGACTACAGGCGCCCGCCACCACGCCCGGCTAATTTTTTGTATTTTTAGTAGAGACGAGGTTTCACCGTGTTAGCTAGGATGGTCTCGATCTCCTGACCTCGTGATCCACCTGCCTCGGCCTCCCAAAGTGCTGGGATTACAGGTGTCAGCCACCGCGTCCGGCGGAATAAAATACTTAATGTGTTGAAAGAAAAAAATATTACTAACCTAGAGTACTGTGTCTTCTGAAATTATCCTTCAGGATGGAAGGAGGAATAAAGACCTTTCAGAGCGTCATAAACTAAATGAATTCATCTCCAACAGAACTGCATTGGGAGAGATGTTAAGAGGTTCGTCAGGGAGAGGGAAAATGATATATCAAAAGCTCAAATCTATATAAAGAAGGAAGGCATCAGGAAAGAAATAAGGATGAGAAAATTTTTATTTATAATTGATCTAAAAACAACTTACTAAAAGTGATAATAGTAACAGTGTATTGGTTGATTATCATATATGAATAAGTGAAATGAATGACAACATCAAAAGAGATGGAAGGGAGGAATTGAGACACTCAGTTAGGTACCTGCAGTACACATTGAACAGAATAGTGTTATTTGAAGGTGGACTTAGATTAGCTAAAAATGTCTATGGTGAAGTTTAGAATAACCACTAAAGTAATACTTAAAGATATATAATTGATGAGCTAAGAGAGATAGGCCATCCTTAGTTTTTAAACAAATATACTTCTCCATAGGACAGCCTTACTACACAGCAGCTTGCTTCATTAATGTCAGCAGGAGAGAGAGATTATTAGAATGATGGCAGTCTTATGTAACATAATCATGGAAGAGCTATCTCATCACCTTAGTTGTATTCATTAGAAACAAGTCACAAGTCCTGCCCACTCACAAAAGGGAGAGTATTACACAGAGTGTGAATACCCAGAGGGGAGCATTATTGGAGGCTGTCTTTGAGTCTCTTCCACAGTCATTGTTCTTCATATATGAGGAGCTATATCTACAGAAAATGTTACTGCTTGTGGTGTGATATACGACATCAAGTTGAGAAGGAAGCGCCTAATATGTATCAATGTTTTAAATTATTTTTGCTCTCTTCAATTCCTTTTTTCTATTTCTATTTTTTGTTACCTCACGGATTCCTTCCTTTTCTTTCTCGGAGAAGGCAGAAGCTACTAGCCTTTGAATCATCTGAGCTCCTTTCTCTCCATATTAGTTGCACTAGTATTTATCTTGTTTATTTTTTTCATTGTCATTTTTATAGCTTAGATAGAGGGGAATAACCTTTCCTTTCCAAGTGACATGTACTGTCATCTATCCACTTTTCTTTGTCTTGTCAAGTTCTTGTTCTACTAACCTGCCAACAATCATTCCATATAAGAATTTACACAAACTTTCCTCTACCTTTCATATACTTTACTATTTTTCACTGTCATTTAAGTTTTTGAAAGTCTTGGACAGTATTTCAGGGTCACCAATTTAATTTTCCCACTTTCTATCCACTCTTTAACCTAGTACTTCATGTTTTCTGTTCCTCATACTCTGGGAAATCCTTTCATTTGAACATTATTTATTATTTGCTAGATACAGTGATTTATCAATTCCTATTCTTAGTCACTATATTTTTTCCTCAATTATCTTATTTTGGACTATTATAATAGACTCCAAATTGGTTTCCTATTTTCCATCTGCTCTCATTCTAATTTGTTATATGCACTGCAGCTCAATATATCATATGTAGCTCTAATCATGTCACATGACTTCCTAAAACTGCTTAAGTTATATGTCACGTAGAAATCCTAAAGATTGGATGTAAATACCATCACACAAATTGTTAAATATAATTATTTCAAAATTAATAACTATAATTACTCCAAATCTATTAGTATATTATTTGTCCTTTGGTGCCCATTGGCCATTGTAAATGCTCTGAAATAAATAAAATTTTGTACTAGTACCTAGCCAAATTTTATAGTTCTGACTCTAAAATTAACTAGCTATATGACTTCAGGTAACCAAATTTTTTATTAGATACTGACTGCTGCTATTTAATTTCATTTGGTCCAAATAAATTGAGACTATAAGGTGAGAATACAACTAGTACATAACCTACGATCCAGTTTTATCAGATAGCCCTAGGGCTACATTTGACTGAATTGAAACCTCCTCTCCTCAAATTAAAAGTAATGAATTTTTCTAAAAAATATATTTGGTATTCAAAAACTCAGTCTCAAATATGTGAAATTCTTCTGCTCTTCAGACTAAGGTTGGGATTTTAAACTAGCTGTACAGGCATGGTCTTCTGTCAGTTTGAACAGAATCTTACTAATCCACCTGACATTAATTCATTTAAGTCATCTTCTTATGAGCAACAGAGAGGAAAGCTGTCAGAAAGTTTCTCTCGTAGCTGAAATGCAGCTGCCAAGGTTTATTTTTTCATATTGTCAGACGTAGAGGAGGCTTATTTTAATGTGCCAAATATACTTTCATTATTCTTGACTTTACAAGCATAACATGATGTTTGTTTTAATGAAAATGGAGTAGATTCTTGTGGTCTACAAAAGTGTTAGGGCATAGTAGTCTCAGAACTAGAAGCATTTGTGATTTCAATATTAACGAATCTTTGATTTTTTTTGGCAAAAGGTAAAAATTAATTTTTAGATAATTAGTATGAAAATAATCCCTTCAAAAAAGCACAGTGTACTCTCAGCCTTTTGAAAGCAATACAGAATTCTTAAGATTACTTTACCACATGTTACTCACCTATTTATTTAAATTATTTTTACAAAGTTATTAAATGTGTGTGGTTGTTTAGGATTTAAATTTTTCAGTGTCAAAAATACATGATGTTTCATTCATTCTCTGTAGATGTCAAATTACTGCCCTCAAATCAAGTGTCACAAAGGACTTATGCTTGTACTCCCTGGACTCATCTAGTGTGGTAAACACCAGGGCAACATGAGGAATTCTAGAATAGAAAACGTAAAAAACATTGGTGTTGGAGATAATCAATAAGTTATAATGAGTTCATTCATTCACTTAATAATTTTTGAGTAGCCCAAAGCTAACACTGACTGAAATTTAAAAAGGAATCCCCTTTTTCAAGATACTTTATGGCCATCTGCTGGAACATCATTGTAATAAATGTACAAATCTATGACTACAATGTGAATTTACTTCTTATAATTGTGTGGTATGTAACTTTTTCAACACTGAAGGTGATGAAGAACAGCCATATCCTTGCCCTCATGGAGAGATAAAGATGTATAAAGAAATAGCTACACTGTCTGATAGATATTATTTGGTCAAATAAGTGCATGAAAAAGAAAATAATAATCTAGAAGGAGCTAGTAGAGAATGCCTCCTTGGTCAAGAGATGGTAACATTGAGATCTCAGTAATGAGAAGAAAATCTGTCACGTAAAAACTGTAGGAAAGAGCAGAGTGAACTACACGTGCAGAGGCTGTGTCTTAGTCCATTTGTGCTGCTCTAACAAAAACACCATAGGTGTATGACTTATAAGTAATCAGCATTTATTTCTCATAGTTTGGCAGCCTGGGAAGTCCAAAATCAAGGCGCCAGCAGATTTCAGTGTCTGGAGAAAACCTGCGTCTTCAAAGGTAGGCTTCTGTCCTTTTTCTTGCTGTGTACTCACCTGGTAAAAGGGGTAATTAGGCAGCTCTCTGCAACCTCCTTTGTAAGGGCACTAATCCCATTCATGAGGACCCCACTGTCATGAGCTAGTCACTTCTCAAAGGCCCCACCGCCTAACACCATCACACTGAGAATTAGGTTTCAACATATGGATTTTGGGGAGACACAAACATTAAGTTCATTTCTGGCAGTGATGCATGAAAGGAGTAGTAGGTATGTGTAAAGAACTAAAAGAAAACTAGATTGGCTAGTATCAGAAACCGGAGGGAGAACAGAATAACTGAAAACAGCTACATACAACAATGAGAAACGATTGTATAAATCGTAGTCCATTTGTACAAGAGAACACCATGTAGCCGTTGGTGGACATGTTTTTGAAGGATATTCTATGGTATGTGAAGTTATTCATCATAAGTAAAAAGCAGGACATAAAACCCCACCATAGGTGTATATGTGCTACACAATTTTTCAATTTCATTGTGTCTGTAGGAAAAGAGTGAGATATATAAAGATAGTTAAAGCAATTATTTCTATTGGTAAAATTATGAGTTATTTAATTTTTGTTTTAATGTTGCCTGTATTTTTTTAAAAAATATTCTACTCAAGACATTCTCATCCAGGTATACAAAGAGATATATATATAGGAAATTTTTGATGCTTCATTCTTTGTCATAGTGAACAAGTAGAATAAAATGATTTGTTCCTCAATAAGGGAATGGATTAATACACTGTATTCTATTAATACAATAGAATGTGGCAGTCAAAAAGGAAAAAATAACCTAGAACATTCATTAAAATACATAAAAAATAAAAAGATAATTTTGAAATGATCTAGTTGCAAAACGTAGCTGTATGTTACAGTTTATATGCATTTTAAGAAAAGTTTTAAATATTTATAGTTACAAATATATGTTGTGTGTACATATTTAATAAAATTCAGGCTAATTATGTTCTTCCATTAAAAACTAGTTCCTTCAAATGAGGGAGCAAAGATAAATGGATGAGAGTAACTTTAGCGGCATTTAAAATATTTCTTTTTAAATGGATCAATCGGAAGAAAATATGACAAAGCATTTAGCATTGTTTAATCTTGTCTCCTTTGTACCATTCTGTATGTTAACATAGTAAGAAACAAAAAAAAATTAAAGTTTTAAATTAAAAATGTTAAGACTCTTAACCTCATATGGATATCATTACTTAAGGAATAGCATATTTTGGAGACTCTCAGGTCAACTTACAATTTCTACTGCAAATAAGACATGCGTACTAAAGAGAGCATAAAACAAATACACAATTTAGCAAGTAGTTATTAAGTAAATTAGATAATCACCACTCCAGATCAAGAAATGGAATGTTATAGCAGCTAAACCCAAAGTGGGCCATTTTTCCTATTTTTGAACTTTATGTGAATGAAATTATACTATATATGTATAATTATACTAAATATGTATAATGTTTGAAATTATACTACAGATATATACTATGTATAATATATATATATTTTTGTATGTTGTTGTATTAGTTCAGTATTGTGTTTGTAAGATTATCTATGATGTTGCATTTAGAGAGAGTTGTTTCATTTTCATCACCATGTAGGTTTATCTATGCACCTGTTAGTAGACATTTAGATTGTTTCTAGTTTGAACTAGAAACATAAATGTTGCTCTGAACATTTACACAGTATATAAGTATACATATATATGTGTATCCTAGCACACACATATACAAATGTCTCTAAGGCAAATGCTTAGGAATGAAATTGAAGGGTCATAGAAAATGCTTATCTTTAACATTATTACTATATATAGTGAACTGTCTTCCAAACTGGATTTACCAGTTTACACCCCTACCAGCAGTTTATCAGAGTTCCAGTTTGTAAACAAAATTATTATTTCCCTGATGAGTAGTGAGGTAAAACCCTAGTTCAAGTGTTTAAGTCACTTAGACTTCCACTTTTTAAGTGTTCTTGTGTGTGTCTTTTGCCCATCTTTCTTTGGGGGTGTTTGGATTGTTTTTACTAATTATGTGTTTTTGTTTTTTTTTTTTCTGAATACTAAGTCTTAGAACTCGTCTAGCAACCATCTTCTTCCATTGCGTTACCTGTGTTTTGATGTTCTGTGAATGAACGGTTCTTAATTTTCATTTGGCAAATTTATTAATCTTTTTGTTTATGGTTCATAACTTGGGGTCTTATCTAAAAATTCTACAGTGAGGTCATGGAGATACTATCCTGTATTATCTGCTAAATACTTTATAATTTGGACCTTCTCATTTGATTCTACTTTTGATACAGTTGGAATTAATCCATTTCAAATGAAACTTTCCTTCTCCTTTTCCTCATTTATTTAACAGGTTGCTAAAGAAAACTAGCATTTTTGAGAAGTGTTTCTTGAAGAAATGTTGAAGATAGTCTGCTTAGGAATGGGGATATAATATAGGGTGGACCAGGAAGTTTGATCTACAATAATATGTAAATTAAAGTCCATTTAATTTTATAAAAATTGTGCTCATTCTCATATGTTCAGGCAGAAATACAAGAGTAAATTTAAAAAACTGTTTCTAAATCAATTAAAAAATGATGGAATTTATTGGAAACATAGAGATGCTTTTAATGGTTAGCTAATATGAACCAAAATTTGGGACTGCAAGTAAAAGCATCCTACAAAAGGATGGATGGAGAAGGATATAAAGGAGCTGAAAAAGAAAAAAATTGTAGACATGGAAAGTTTAGTTAATTTTTTTATTTTCCTTAGTGATAAATAGGAGCTGAAATATGGACAATTGCAAAGAGCAGACAAATTTGAATTTTATAGTCAGCTTAAAGGCGTTTTTTTTGTGTGTGTGCATGCATATAAGTTGGATGTGGAACTTAATTGTATATAGTTATGGTTAGGGCCTGGAATTTAGATCAAGTAAAAAAATGTCATAGAGATTTGATTCAGGGATTTGTTCCACTTTTCTCTCCTAAATCACTATCAGTCTTACTTTCTGCTTATGCAGTAACTGAATGGTCTATGTATAGACCTGATACAATTTAGAGGCTAAATATTCTTACCCATCTAATAACCATCTGCAAAAAACAAATGCTGTGTAAAAGTTTTGGTTTTCAAGGATTTTTTTAAACATTAAGATTCTAAGTACATGCAAAATAAACACAAAATATTAGGTGAACTATCAGCAACTTAATTGGGTAAAATATTTCATTTTCTGTGGTAGACTAGAAAGCAGACTTTATCATCAAAGTGGCTTATTTTAATTTTTATTTATGAGTCAATGATATACCTGAGATTTTCTTTATTTTAATGCAAAAATGTTGGTAGGTGTATCTAAAATAAAAAGTGGCAGCAAGTTAATTCTTTTGAGTTGGGTGATGGGTACGTGAATATTTATTGTACTATTTTTTTTTTTACTGTGTTTAATAGTTTTCATAATAAAAGTTTAAGATGTAAAGCTGATTTTTAAGGAAGTTACTTGTTAAGGGATAAAATTTAAAGGCTACAGGTTAATATAATTTTTTTTCTGGGGTGGAAAAACTACTTTGTTCACATACATATTAATATCTCCATCCATCTCTACTCATTTGTTCTCCCAAACATCCACCCCTCCAACAATCCAATAAGCACTGAGCCCTTACTACTCTAAGATGGTGTACAGATCATTGTAGAATATAAAATTACTTAAGGGAAGGTCACTGAAACACAGAATTATGGAAATTGAAGAAAACTTGGAGCTAATTTACCAAAATCTACATTGTATAAATGATTATCCTGAGGCTCAAGAAGTTACAATTTCCCCAAGATCACACAAAGTTTTTAGTGACAGAGAAAAATATCCAAGACTGAAAGGCTTTCTTATGTTATATGTAATGAGTCATACAGACTTGATGTAACAAAAATATTTATTGGGTTCCATCTACTGCAACTGTGAAGGCTACCATGTGAGTGGTAATGGAATTGCACTTTCCTATGTTCTCTTATAAAACTCATTTAATAGCCACAGTGGACTGAATCCATTGAGTTTTTCAGTAACATCCGATTCTGCTATATTCAGGTCCATCTTCATATGCTGTGAAAAAAGATTTCACAAATATGGAAGTGGTAAGAAAGCATGCATTACAAACCTAAGTAACTTTGGCAGATTCACCTTAGGGATTTTGCTACAAAAAGCAGTTTTGGTGGGATAAAAAGTATTTTGACATGGAAATATCTTAATAACTCTACAAGGTTGTCAGTTTTTCCTAGGGGAATTTTTTCTATCAAGATAAATTACAATTTTGCCTCTTTTGAGGTTTCAAAATGAAGGTTGCAAAGGCAGCAAATAGCTGGTGCCTAGAAAAGCAATAAATTTGCTCTGCCTTAGTTATAACTATATAAAAATGCTCAAAACTTTTGCAGTGCTTGTCATAAGAAAAATGTGTGTAATTTGGGAATAAGTAAGGCTGTGTAGACTAATGGATGGCTATCTGAGGCTCTGACTTCTACAAATTAGTAGCTGTGTAATCTTGGACAAGCTATTAAGCCTCTCTGTGCCTATTTTCTTCTCAGGTAAATGAGGCTAATAATAAAACCTACTTCATAGTGTTTGGGTGAGGATTAAATTACATTAGTCATGCAAAGCTTTTAGGTCACTACCTGAAAAATCGTAAGTGTTCAATTAGTACTAGTTAGTATTAGTCTTCATATTATTTGATTCTACTACATAACAATTTATGGTAGAATATTCATTAATCATTGTTAGCTAAGTTGACTAGAGCACTAATTTTCAAATCTGTTGAGAATTTGAAGCAGTGATTATCAGTTGCCAATCTAGAGATACATATTAGTGTCATATGTATATATATCAGTTGCCAATCTAGAGATACATATTAGTATCTTCCCTAGAAATAGGACCCAATTTTATTTGGGGTAGCAAGGCATCCAAGAATGAGGCAGTGTATCTTGGGTGAAGTGTCTTATATAAACTTTGGGTTATGAGATGTTTTCATAAGTATTTTCTGGGATACTGAGAAGGCTGCTTCAAGGGCAGTCCCTCAACTTGAGAGTGCTTCATTGTTTTCTTCATCTATTTTCTTCTGTTTCTTACTGTAAAAGAAAAAAATATCAAGCTGCTAATTTGGAGCATGAAGCAACATTGAAGATGGAAGCCATGATTAAAGATGGTAGAGCAGAAAGAAGGAAACTGGGCTCCACTGAGTTTTTAGAATTTCTATACCAATTTGGGATTTCCTACTTCACAACTTCTAAAAGAAAAATGGAAGACTGTAAATCTTTATTGTGTTTAAGCCCAGTTATTTCGAGTGTTTATTGCTAGCATTCATATAAGAATTTTAACTGATGCAACACCCCTTATGGAGAGTGTTGAAAATAAAGGTCCCTCATTCCAGAGATTTTCATTCAGCAGGTCTTGGATGAGATCCAGGACCAGCTACGTTTGGAACTATACTAGCACATAATACTACAGGCTTCTGGGTCATGGGGGTTTTATTCCCAGGATGTATCAGCTTTCATCAATTTTAGAGGGAAAATTACTGTGAAGTGTCAGAAGACAGAAAAAATAACCATTCTATGGGCATCATGTATTTATTACTCAAGGATGCAAACCATTTGAAATGCCTGTTCTATTACCAATAGTCAAATTTTCATAAAGAAAATTTATCATGGGAGAAAAGGCATTGGATGGACTTTTTAAAATTTTGTGAGATAGGAACTGGGTAGGGAAGAAAAATAAGTTATTATTTTGCCAAAATAATGGAATAATCCTGATATCTTAAAATCAGTTGGGAGAAGTCAAGCCTTAACAAAGGAATTTACTAAATGTGGTTAGTTTGTGGTTATCAACAGAGCCAGAGGGGAAAATGGCAGAGTCATTCTGGTACTAAGGTAGTCTATACTAAGTCACAGTAATTTCAGATAAAATTGGCCAAACATCAATTCTAACAGCATGTTTATGTTAAAGAGAAGAAAAGTATTCATGGTTCAAATAAAGAATACTCTTTACAATCACTTGTGCACAAATATTTCTCGGTATGAATCAGAGAATATATTCTCATAGTCAGCATTATACATGCATGTAATAAACGAACCTAAGAAGTCCGCCAGTCCTAACTGTGGAAGTTTCATTCAGCAAGATCAGAAAGCCATTAGCCAGCATGATGAAACCTTTTCTGTGAAAGAAGGTCTGCAAGGGTCAGATTTACTCAGCAATTCAACCTTCATTACCTCTCTTTCAAGTAGAAACCCACTTGGCTTACATTTTAACAGTACCTCTCTAATGGGGTGGCTCCATTGAGATCCTGGGTAGTAAAAAGTATGCCAAGGTGATTTGGATCCATTTGGATACCTTCTAAGCCTGAGCTCAAGAGCTGCAGGGTCAATTTTCCTTACCACTCAATAGTTTCTGTCTAGAGTGGAACACAAAAGCCTATTTTTGATATTTGGGCACCCTTCTGAAAGGATGAAAATCCAAGGTTATATCACTCCATGTGGAAAATAAAAAGCTTATGATATCTCTTTTAGTTGAAAGCTTGTATAGCTCTCCTTGGTGATCATTTCCTGAGCTTTCATTACTGTGCTGAGTGCCATTGCCCTTCTTCTTAGAGTTGACCGCATTTCTGAGTCTGAAGCACTTGTGGGCCCTTTGGGATGAAAGACACTTTCCTTGCTAACTGCCATCCATTTTTATTGTTATTATTGTTATTAAGTCAATTCCCAAAGTCACATCCACTAACATGGCATTTTCAAAAATGACATATTGCAGCAGTGTACTGGGAAATGCTGTTCAGCTAGCTTTCTTATGCCAGCCTCATAAGTATTGCATTTGTGGTGATACTTTTGGGAATGACACTTCCCTTTGGTGGCCCAGTGTGCCCACAGGTAGTAAGCTATTAAGGGAATAATGATGGGCAAAAGCAGGTGGCAGATACTTTATGACAGGCTCATCTTCCACCTAAGACATCTGTTGTTTAAGAGTGTGTGTAGTCTCTCTACATAAAGACTGGCTCTTGAGAATAATGCAGAGTGATGATATTCAAACACATTCTTTGAGAACTGTTAGAGTAATTGGTTTAAAATGCACTGTGTTAGTAGGCATCAATTGCAAGAAATATGCCACGTTTGTGGAAGCATGGCTTTCCTATTTAATTTCTAGAGGGAATTTGTATAATGCCTTTTCATTACATGACGGTGAAATCTGCAGTGCAAATATAACAGAAATTAGGCAACTATACAGAATGAGAATCCAGGGAACAAAGCTATCATCCAGATTTTCATAGCACTAAGGTAAATCATGAGTACACATCAAAGATATAACTCTCAAAATATTCGTTTGATGGCAATAACTGCTAACTTAAAAAAATACAAAAGTGCATTTGGGAAAGATTTCTGGGGACTTCTATCTATGTACTGGTTTGGATATGACATAATTTAGTGTTATAGTATAAAATAATTTAGAAGAGGCTTTTTTATGCTTTTTTCTACTGTACCTGATAATGCTATCTATTCTGGAAAAGGAACTAAAGGAAGCAGTAGGTAAGTTTGAGCAGAGTGGTTAGTCTCAGTGCAAGCTTTGTTTTAGAAGCACTTAGTACTTATTCCCCATAGTGTTTCTTCATATACACCTTATCAACTAGAAATCACAGTGGTGGCGAAGGGACTCCTTAAATAAGGTTAATTCCCCTATTTAACCCATACATTTCTTCAAGGATCACATATAGGTATGGTATGAGGGCCATAATAAGACTAGATGTTGAACATCTAAATGGCAGCCCTGCCACCCCAACACCTGGCATGTTTATCTTTATATAAACTGCCCTGACTCAGAGAGGGCCTCAAAGAAGGATTCAAAGTATATATCATGAATTTATTTTGAATAAGTTATAGAAAATATAGGGTTGCATTCCAGGTTTTTGTCTAAAAACTAATAAAAATGACTCTTCAAAAAATGCAGAGTAGACATGTATGCTATTTCATTTTCTTTTCTGGTTTTATCTTTGAATATAAGTAGCCAGAGCCCAGGTATTCTTTCTCAAGACAAAAGTTGAAAGAAAAAAATATCGGATAACAATGTTTTAGGGGAAACTTGAGTCTCTATTGTTAAAAGAATTCTGGACTTGATATGTGTTCTCAGTGGGGCTCAGAGATACCTGTGTCTGCTATCTTTAAGAAATTATTTCCTGGAATTCTTGAAAAATGAATTGCTAACCACTTGTTTCAAAATATTGCCCACTTCACAAAAGAAGAATGGATACTATGTATTTGATTTTTAAAGAATTTGTGAAGGACACCACCAAATTTTATGTAACATAAAGGAATAAAAAGAGCTACATTTGTTTAATTTTGGAGAATATCAATGTCAAAGTTATAAAACTCAGGATGGCATGTCAAAACATTTATGAAAAACCATTACCCGACTTGCCCATCCTTGAGTTTTATTGCCTTTTCTTCTGATCCAGGCCATAGAAGAATCATGACATGATACTGCTTTCAACATCCTCCTTTGGACAGTCAATAAATGTGACAATGCCTTTGCTAAAAGTGACAATCTGTAAATAATTTCACTTAATACTTTTGAGAGCCAAAATCCTTCTAGTTTCTTCCTCACTTCTTATTTTAGGGTAATTATGAAAAGCTTAATGTATATATTCAACCACAAAATTAAACTGAAACCAAAAGCTATGATTCTAATGATTAACTGTACAAGCCTGCACAGTTCTAAATTGGCCAAACTGTCATTTTCATTGCTCCATTATGGGCACTGATTCAGGAATTAATTAGAAATACAAATTATGTCAAATTTGGACCTATGCAGACTATCGGATCGAGCAATAAAAGTTGAAATTCCTATAGAGTATAGAAACCACATCTGGAAATAACCATAGCCTTTTTTTTTTAATCAATAGCTTAAATATATTTTATTTGTATTTCCATTTAGGTTTAATAAACCTAAAGCACATGTTTTTATAGAGATTGTGTTAAAGAAACTATATATTTTAAAATTTTTACTGAATATTGTTGATAATGACTTTTTATTTCTAATTTTTAACTTTAATGTTCCATAGAATGTAATGAAAAGCCAAGATGCTATGTATAGTTGTGATTTATTTTTCTCAGTAATATGTTTGCCACTTTATTACAATGGATGAGAAGAATATTACTTTTATTTTTAAATATTGAAGTACTAAAAGATGGTTTATTCAGTTATTCCATATTCTATATAATATATTCATCTTTCTCAATAGACTGCTTATGATTCAATTTTCTTTGCTCTAAACTTGTTTTTAAAATAAAATTACCTCTATTTCTGGATCATCAATTGCTACTCTAAGTTTTTGTCTTGTTATGGCTTTCTTTATACTAATTCACCTTTAATTTTCTCTCCTACTTTGGTTGAACTATTTTCCAAATTCAGAACTTACACTTGATTTGCACCATTGGTATTAAATACTTTCTTATGTTTCATAAATTGTCCTTGATGCTATTAAAGGAAACATCAAATACTCATTAGAAGTTAGATTTAACAGGCAGATGAATCAATTTAGCTAAGATAGTACTATTTTACAATGGGCACTTATGATAATTCATATTTTTCAGAAATACATTATACCAACAGATAAAAAATAATACATGTATGGATTGCTATATTTCTATAGAGTCAAAGCTATGTAACTTTTAAAATAATCTCTCCGGGTTCTTTCTAAATTTATCATTTACAAATGCACTTATTTCTCTGGGAAGTAGGGTAAGTCACAGTACGTTTTGAACAACTGAAGACAGGGGTAACTAGTCTATCGTTATAGAATGTATAAGGGCAGTTTCTAGTGCATTAAGGAGTCATGAAGTTCTAATGTAACAGAATTATGCAATTATGGGCTTATGATGTTTTATTTAAATTGGTAATTTAAAGGCCATTTGAATCTAGATTTTAATGGGCACAAAGAAGGCATACTGCGGTGGAAAGAGTATTTAGTCTGAAATAAGTGCTATGAATCTCTGTTTTGTCCTTTACTAATTATGTGACTTTAGGTAGGTTACTTAATCTTTCTGAGCCACAGTTCCATTATATATGAAATTAGTATAATAATACATACCTTACAAAGTTATTGTAACAACTAAATGTCATATCATGTGTAGGCACTTAGTTAAGGTTTTTTTGTGTGTTGTCTCTGGACAGATGAAAAATAACCTTCAAGACGGAGATCAAATTTTCATGATGCTAAACCATGAGGCAGACATTTAAGAATACTTCTCCGGCCTTCTGTGGACATACAGTTTTGCCACAACTCTATGTCTTTAACCACTCTTTTAATTAATTTTAGCAAAGGCCAAGTTAGCATCTTGGCCTAGATTTAAATAGAATGTTTTGGGAAGAATTTTCACTATATTTAGGTAACAATAAAGACCTAGTGATTGCAGGCGATCCTGTGGTCCCATTAAGTAGCACATTTTTTGGAAGAAATGCAAATTTAGGAACCCTGCTTCAAATGGTAAATCCTCTCAAAGTTTGAGATAATAAGTCTTTGACAAATTTACATATTTATAAAAATTGATAATATGTGTGTGTTTCTTAACAACTTGTAAAACAAAAGAGACGAAAATTTTGGGAGGTCAGCCTATGGGAAGGAAAGAAGTATCACTCAGAATTTGTGTGCAATCAGAAGTACATAAAGAATCTGAAGTGGAACCTAAGGAGGTAAAAGGAAACTTGAGAGCTATGCGTGTTTCTGGTGAGAAAGGAAGATGCTAAAATATATGCAGAAAGATGTCAGAGACAAAATTTTCTTGTTTTCATCTGAAGCACTGAATTGAAAGTTTCATTCTTTTTTTCCTCAGTATTTAAACTGCTTTTGGGTTGTGTTTTACAGGCTATAATTCCCACCTCCCAATCCCTCTGGGAAGTTGTGGCCATTTTAGATATGTTGAAGTGAACTGAAGAGATCAAATTCCACATTACAATGAAATTGATTTGGCTTTGAAATGAGTTTGGTATGCAATCTAGCCTTCATTTTAATTTTTGTCTTCTGGGAAAATATAGGTCTTTCTTTAATTTTATTTACACATGCCTAGAGGCATTGTAATGGATGGATTTTGCCAGGAGAAAAAAAAAGGCTACAAATAAGCACATTCGTCACTGCTGGTGGGTGAGTTCTACACTTATATGTTATTAAAGTAATGGCTTTGCATGAATATATTAACTCTAGTGAAAAATCAAAGATTACAATTCTACTAAAGTTAAATTTATTATGCTTTTAGGCAAGCCCTTTAAGTAGCTGTGATTTTCCATTTAATTTGTATTGTATAGTGGTTAGTGGTGCTGTTTTTTGTTCCTTTTAAATGACAGTGTGCTATCTACTGGCATTTGCAACCTGCTACTTTAATATGCATAAATCCCATTATGCTCTATGGCTGATGCTTTTAAGATGAGATAGTAGCTTTCCTGGCGTGTTTGTTGATTTATTTTAGCCACTGAGAAAGTATCGGCCCATTGAGGTTGGATCCTATTAATCTTTGCTTGCTTTCTATCTTTTCTCTCTGTAATTTTTCTCAAAGCTGAAAAAGAAAGAGTGCTACCAAGTATGCATATAATAGAAAAATGTTTTAAATTGGAAGTGGATCACAGTTTGGAAATTGATTGTGTCTTGTGGCATTGCTATAATGAAGAACTGTTTTAAAATACAGTTATTTGACTTGCTTGAAAGTTTCTGTATCACATTAATAGGAAAGTTTTTGAGGTCTAGGTTTTTCTTTCTTTTTAAGGAAGAGTCAATGCACCTTATAAATAGTATACAATGTTATTTTTGGGATAAGTAAACTTATATGTGTTTCAATAAACAGATTCCAAATTTCCAAGAAAATAATTGGTTAAATATAAAGAAATGCTTATTTTTAAGTTAGAACATGCTGACAATAGGGAAAGTGTTCTAAATTTGGTCTTTAGCTTATATAATCTCTGCCCACTTAGTTATTTATTTGGAAGATTTTTTGCAACCAGAAATGCAAACAAGTGCTGAAATCTGCATTCAAAAATTATTCTCTCTTTATTAGAATACAAATTCTGATGCGAAGCCAGTGGTGATTCAAATGCTGACAACCTGTAAAAAGTAAAAGTACCTTTATAGATGTAAGAAAAGAAGAAATATAATATTTTAGAAAACGATTGATTTGAATTAAAATGGAAGTACTAGCATACTTTAGTTTTCTGTCTTATCTGAAAATGTGTAAGCCTGAATTAGGGATTTTAGTGGCTCTAGCATTATTTTGATTTTTTAAAAATTAATCAAGCATGGAGAATTAGACTTCTAAAATATTTATTTATTTATTTATTTTTATCAGCAAACATTTATTAGTCATCTACTATTTTAATTACCTATTGCTTCATAAAAAAATTACCACCAATCGTAGCAGCTTAAACAACAAACATTTAGTATCTCCTGACAGTTTCTGAGGGTGAAGAATCCAGTTGAAGCCTGGCTATGTGATTCTGTCTTAAGATCTCTCATAGGGTTGTAGTCAAGATATTAGCTAGGGCTGCAGTTATCTGAAGGGTTTACTGGGTTAGAGGATCCTGTTCCAAGCTCACTCATGGAACTGGGTAGCTATTCGTAAGAGACACCAGTTTCTCATTATGTGGAGCTACTCACAACATCGCAGTTGCCCTTTCCCGGATCAAATGATTGAAATGAAAGAGAATGAACCCCAAACAAAAGGTACCATGATTTTTATTACATAATCTTGGAAGTAACATTCGTCACTTCTGTCATATTCTATTGGTTACAAAGATCAATGCTGGTGCAATGTGAGGTGCAGATACTAGGACGTGTGGGGATCACTGGGAGCCCTGTATTGGAACCTTGTTTTCACATCTACTGTGTGCTCCAGATGATACTAGACATTAGATACAAATATGGATGACATTCTTTTGTGTCAGACAATGAATTCAAGATCAGATTATTTTCCTTCTTGTTCTAAAAATACTTCTAGTTACAGTACAAAGGGATTCATTTGAAAATCAATTTTCTTTATAAAATTTCACATATAAAGGAATACTTTAGGGATAATTTAGGATATATATCCTTAGAGAATGATTTAGAACAAAAAGATCCTGTTTCTTTTTTCTCCTATTCTAAACACCAAGCCACATGAGTTGAAATTAAGTGAGATGCTCACTGCAGCATGGAAAAAGCAGTTTCTATTGGTAAAATTTTATTTCTTAGACTTCAAGAGCCAATTTAATCAGTAGCTCCTTTCAATCCCAAGCTAAAACCTTTCCTTGCCTGAGAAGGTGTTACATTTGTATAGTTAATGAATTTACACATACAAAATGAATTTTGCTAGAATTTCAGACAAAGGTAATAGTAGTTTGAATTTTAGTTGACTTTTTTGTTGAATGCTTGTTTTATCTTAAGGTATACATCCTGTTTCTTCTTTTTCTTCCATAGAATAAAACAATGAGAAGGAAGTGCTTAAATTTGTGAGTTTTATTGTATATTTTTTATTTGAAGACTAATCCATATATCTATAAAGTCCCTCTCTTCTCTGGTATATGATTGTTGTGTAATAGGAGTCATGCAAATAAGCTTTATTTAAATTTTTTGTTTTAAAAGATTTCTATTTCCACAAACATTGATTAAACATCTATTGTATGTAAGGCTTTATATACCCTAGTTTTGAGAAACAGCAACTCACTTGCAACTGCCTTTAAAAACTGGGGAATTTATAATAAGAACATTGGAGAATCTCATGGAATACAGAGAAGAGTTGTGTATTTTTGCCTCTGGTAGGAGTTTCATTGATTTCTCTGATTTATGCCTTTTCTCTAAATATCTGTTTCACTGCTTTCTTTCTCCTTGCAGGCTGACTTTCTCCTCACTCCCCACCCCTGAAATCTTTATCTGGAAAAGTCTCCCAATGTTTCTGTATTTTATGTATCATATATCCAGCCATAACGGTATAGACTGATTTAAATCTCACAGATATAGCTTCAAATTCACGGGGAAAGACCCTTTTCCTTCAGTTGGTTCAGTTATTCATTTTTCTGTTGTCCAGGTGAGTATGAAATACTGTGAATGTCCTTGTTTTTGTTTGATCGATTCTGGAACACTCAGTTGTGATGGGAGTGGTATCATATTTGTGAATCTATCATCTGGAACCATATAAATGTAGGTCAGGAGCTTTTTCCTGGAAAAGCTTGGGCATTACATAGGTCTCTAATTTGGGCATCTTATGATTTCATGAAAGTTTAACTATTTTTGTTATTCAATGTGAAATGTTATCTTTGTGCATATTCTCATTTCCTTCCCTTTATTGTCTCTCTCCTATTTAGACATGTCTTTATTCATAATAAAATCATACGCCAGATTTTCTTTATTTTCCTTGAAGAGGGTCTTTTAATTTTGACTGTTCTATACAATTGCAAATTACTCCAACATGTTAAAACTTAGGGCAGTGTATATAATATACCTGATGTTACTATTAAATGGAAGTATTGCAACTTTAAAACAAATGAAAACATTCTATTTCAGATAGGTTTTACTTTTTATCATTTTTATTTAATTTTAATTGTCAAGTTTCATTTAGTTATACATTGTAGAAATACTTTTGGTGAAAAATAAATTAATTGGAGGCATGGTGGGGTGACTCAGGGAGTCAAAGGAGACACAGACAAAGATAGAAACTTGAAAGCCACTGGAAACCTAAGCTTGTAGCTATCATCTGTCTCTTTATTTTTCTGTCTTTGGAGTTACCAGAGCTTTGCCTCTCTTTCCTTTCTTTAACTTTCTATCTCATCTTTCCTTTCTGCAGTATATCCCACCCTCATCCTCAGTCCACTTTTCACTGCTTTGTTAGGCATATTGCTGAACACATTTTCCCCAGTTTCTGAAATTATGTGTCCATGGTACAAGTGACTTAAGAAACAGTTAAAAGTATCACAGATCCAAATACCCAGAAGAAAAAAACACAGTTGCTTCATTTGAAGTGAGGTGCCTATTCCTGGTCCAACCAGTTTTGGTTGGTGTGACAAAGTCATATCGCTACAGATACTCATGGGGAAGGTGTCACCAACTAGGCAGATACACAAAAAGGCATCTACTCTACTTTGGATTTGTAGCATGACCATCTAATTCTAATATTAAAATATAATGCTAGGGACATTTGACGAACTTACAAAGCAATGCTTGGAGTAAAGGGAATCGGTATAGGAAGACTTGTGCATAGGCCAAGAGAAGTAAGCAAAAGCCAGGGAATTAAAGAGCTTGAACATTTTCTATGGGTAATGAGTAGCCAATGAAGGCTTTTAAACAGGGAGAGTTAAGGGCAGACTTAGAATTATTTTTTTGAAGATTACTCTGAAAGATGTGTGACAATGAAGGGATTAGAATAGAGCAAGAGTAGAAGCACAGCGACCAGAGATTTCTGAAGGAGAGATAATGAGCGAGCTAAACAAAGATAGTGGTAGTGAGAGAAAGAATGAATAATTTCAAGAAACATTAAAGTTATTGCTTGAGTAACAGTTAGATGACTGACTAAATATGGTAAGTAGCGGGAGAAGAAAGCACCCAGCTTTCTCTGGCTTGAGCAACTGGGCGGTTGGTATTGCTATGTACTGAACTAGGGAAAGTCAAGGTTAGAATAGGGAAATGAAGAGTTTTATTTGAGCTGTTAAGTACCACCAAGATAAATGATCTGGAATAGGCATATCAACATATGGGTGAAGTTTAAAAAACAGAATGGAAAGACATTTGGGGGTGTTCTATGACAAAGCTGAAGATGGGCTCTAAAAGGACACTGAGGAGTCACAACCACATACTTTGGACAAAAACTAGATGAGTATTATGAGTTTAGAAAGGAGACTTTTTTTTAGAAGAGATGTGGTTGATAGAGTTAAATACCATAGAAAGGTCAAGATAGACAACACTTCCCAATGATTTTCATAACAAACCAGGCCTTTTTGACCTGAGCCTCAGTCATGTCAGTGGAATGTGGAGTGGGAGCAGAAGTCTGATTAACATAAATGGGTAAATAAATGGAAGGGGAACAAATAAAGGAAGTAATTGTAAATATCTCTTTCCAGTAGTTACAAGCAAAGGAGAGTGTGATTGCCAGAAGATAAAGGATAAGGGGATCTTTATGTGTTGTTATTTTTTTATCTTTGGTTTTATTCTGTAAGATATGTATTAAACATATAACAGCAAAATAGCCAAATATGTGAAGATGTGCAACAGCAAAGGGTAAGCAAGTTTGCTGAAGACAAAGGGGAAAGAAAGCACAGCATAAGTAGATGGACTAGCTTTGGGAAGAAAAATGGATACCTCTGTATCTTCAATGTTATTTTTGGTTTATCTGGCCTACTGTATGGTTGAATCAATAAATGCTCAGTTCCTTCTGTTATCCATGTACTAACTGGGATACGAGATCTTTATTTTAGGTATTTCAACCTTAGGTGCACATCCTAGGGAGCTTAAGTACATCCTACCTACTGTTAAATTAGTTTTCTTTGCTTCCACTGATGGTGTCAATTGAGTTTCTTTCTTTCTCTTTCTTTCTTCCTTTCTTTCTTCCTTTCTTTCCTTTCTTTCTTCCTTTCTTTCTTTCCTTCCTTCCTTCCTTCCTTTCTTTTCTTTTCTTTTCTTTTCTTTTCTTTTCTTTTCTTTTCTTTTCTTTCTTTCTTTCTTTCTCTTTCTTTCTTTCTTTCTTTTCTTCCTTTCTTTCTCTTTCTTTCTTTCTTTCTTTCTTTCTTTCTTTCTTTCTTTCTTTCTTTCTTTCTTTCTTTCTTTCTTTCTTTCCTTTCTTTCTTCCTTTCTCTGTTTTAAAAAAAGTTTAAGGTGTAATTGAAATACAATAAACTGCAAATATATAAAGTACACAGTTTAGTAGGTTATAATGTATGTGGTACACCACAGAACTGTCACCATAACCAAATAAGGAACACGTTAATTACCCCCAGAAGTTTCTTGCTGACCCTTAGCAATCTCTCCTGCCTATGCATTCCTGCCCCTGACTCCAGGCAACCACTGACATACTTTCTGTGTTGATTAATTTGCATTTTCCAGAATTTTATATAAATAAAATCATATGGTACATACTATTTTCATCTGGTTTCTTTCACTCAGAATAACTGTTTTGAGATTCATCCATGTTGTTGTATTAATACTTTCTTTTAATTGCTGAATGGTATTCCACTGTATGAGTCCAGTGTGTTTTTCTGTTTACTTTTTGATGGAGATTTGGGTTGTTTCCAGATTTGGGTTTGCTATTGCAAACAGAGCTGTTATGAGCATTCATGTACAAGTATTTGTGTGAACATATACTTTCAATTCTCTTAGAATTGAATGGATGGATCATATGCGAGTATATATTTAACTTTTTAGGAAGCTAAAAGATTACTTCCTTTTTACAAGTTACAAGCCCTTTTCCAAAGTGGTTATACTATTGTACATTCCCACAAGCACTATATAATAATATTATGTCTTCTAATTCTCACCAAAATTTGGTGTGAATTTTCTTTTTAATTAGAATGTAGCCATTCTAATATGTATGTAATGATATCACAATATGGTTTTAATTTACATGTACCTAGTTTATAATGAGGTTGAGCACCATTTCATGTGCTTATTTTATATCCATATATTGTCTTTTGTGAAGTGTTTTTTTTTTCTTTTTTAAAACATAATTTTAAAATTGAATTGCTTTCTTATTGTGGGATCTGGCCAGCAGCCCGCAATGCAATGGGACTCTCTCTTTGTTCCCAGGTAAATCGGCAGGTCGAGAAATAATAGACACACACAAGATAGTGAAAGCTGGGTCCAGGGGGGTCACCGCCTTCTGGTCCCACGGTGCCAGCAATGCACTGGATATGCCAGCATTTATCATTAAGTTTAGTGAGGGCGGGGGTAGGTTAGTGAGGGATTTAGGGTCATTTGATTATGAGGTAAGATGTCACATGGGGACGAAGTAATTCTTTAACATAACATCTGTATGCAGAAGTACAGTATACAGAGATAAGAGTTTACAATATAGCGTGTGCATCAGTAATTTCTAACAGAGCCTTAAAACAGGAACACAGTCTTTCCATATCCTATGATTAGCAAGATATTAATCAGCAGTAACAGTTACAGCAAAAGCTGGTTACAAACAATTCATAGAAACAGGACGTGAAGTTAGACAACCGGTTAGACCAGAATTTCTCAGAAGGGAGTATGCCTTAACTGTAAAGAGGCCTAGAATAGCTGCGGCAAGATGAGGGCGTTTATAGCCCTATCTTATCCATATGGACAGGCGCCCCCCATGCTTCTCTTTATAGCTCTCCACGAGGGTCGCTTTCCATTCCCAGAGCTATGAACATCTGCTTTTCTGGAATAGGAATCTTGGTGATGTGAAACCTCCCTGACTGCACATCCATTCATAGGCTCTCTGCAAGGGGAAGCACATCACGTGCTGTTGGCTCATTCTGGCAGTCCAACCTGGCATTGTCTTTACACAATCCTGCATGCAATTTTACATTTACAATAATCAGGAGCATTTCATCTTTTATTCCATAGCAATAGTTTCAGGGGGTCTCCCTACACTTTCTACTGAATCAGTTTTTTATATATTCTGGATACATGTTCTTTATCTTTTTTTAAAATGTTTTGTGCAAATATTTTCTCCAAGTGTATGACTTTTTTTCAATATCTTAATAGTATCTTTTGAAAACCAGAATTTTTAAGTTTTGATGAATTCCAATTTATCAATTTATTCTCATACGGATTATGTTTCTATTATTTTTTATTTAAGGAATATCAACATAACCCAATACTGCAAAGGTTTTTTCCAGCATTTTTCCTGGAAACTTTTGGTTTTAGATTTTTTATTTAGAAGTATGATCCATTTTGATTTACTTTTGTATTTGATAATTGGGGTTCTTTATTAGCAAATGGGTATCTATCAATTATGCTAGTACTGTTTATTTAAAAGACTTTTCATTCACCACTAATTGCCTTTGTATATTTGCAAAAATTAGTTTTCCATATACATTTGGGTCTATTTCTCCACTCTCTATCATGTACCACTGATTTGTTTATATTCCTGTCAATAACACACTATCTTGATTATTACAGCTTTGTAATAAAAACATGTAGTATTGGTCTTTCAGTTTTGTTCTTGTTTTCATATTTCTTTTGCCAGATTTAGTCTTTTGTATTCCATAAATCTTATTTTATGACTTTTTTATAATTTGATCAATTTCTAGAAATAAGATTTTTATTTTGGTTGTATGTGTTGAGAACTAATTGATTGACTCGGGAAAAGTTGATATCTTAATGGTATTGTGTCTTTCAAACTACAAACATGGCATTTATCTTCATTTCCTTTAATTTCTCTTACTTATATTTAATAATTTATAGTATTCAACTCTTTCACATCTTCTATATTTATGTTGTTTTTTGCTATTATAAATAATATTGCTTTTAATTTTAATTTCTATTGCACACTGCTTGTATATGCAACTGATTTTTTTCATATTGATCTTGCATTCTGAAACCTTTTTAAAATTAAATTATTTTTAGTAGCTCTTTTGTATATTACATTGGATTTTTTACAGAAAAATTCATATCAATTGTGAATAAAAGTACTTTTTCTTCTTTTTTTTCAAATTTGGATGTCTTATTTATTTTTACCACTCTTCCATGGGCTAAAAGTTTTGAAAAGAGGTGATAATAGCAGACTTCCTTGTCTTATGCTTGATTTCAGGGGAAAGCTTTCTGGTTTTTGCTATTAGGTTTGATTAGCTGGAGGTTTTTAGTAGATACCTTATATTAAGTTAGGAAAGTTTCCTTTTATTCTTATATTACTGAGACTTCTTATTTGACATAGATGTTCAGGTTTTGTTTGTTTCGTAAATCTGGTGACTTTTTGAATTTTAGGGCAACCCTGCATTTCTGGGATAAACCGCATTTGGATATGATGCATTGTCCTTTTTAAGTTTTGATAAGTTCAATTTTTAAAATTTTATTTAAATGTTTTAAATTTAGGTTTGTGAGGGCTCGTTACCTGTAGTTTTCTTTTTCTGTAATATTTGTGTCTCGTTTTGGTATTAGGGAACTCTGGCCTTGTAGAATAAATTGAGAATTATTCTCCCATTTCAATATTTTGTGTGGGTCTATTTGAGAAAATTTGTGTAGATAGGTATTATTTTTTCCTTAACTGCAAATAGACTTTATGAGTGAAACTATCTGCTTTTTGTGTTTTCTTTTGGGGGAGGCCTCACACCACACATTTAATTTCTTTAATAGATAAGTATTCTAGTCATCTCTTTTTGCCTTAGCTTTGCTACTTTACTTCTTTCAATAAATATCTATTTTGCCTAAATTGTCAAATTAATTGGCAAAGTTTGGCGTACTTTTTCTTTATTATTATTCTAACATCCACAGAACCTGTGGTGATATCATCATATGTTCCTGATATTAACTTGTGTCTTCTCTTTTTCGTGATCCATATTATTGGATTGATTTATTACTTACTAATCTTTTAAATCTATCCACCTTTGGTTTCGTTGATTTTTCCCAATTGTTTTCCTATCTTCCATTCATTGATTTCTATTCTGATCTTTACTATTTCTTCTATTTATTTACTAATTTGTTCTTGTTTTTCTGGTTTCTTAAACCAGAAGCTGAGATAATTGACTTCAGGTATTTTTATACATTTCTCCATAAGATTTAGCTCTATTCCACAAATTGTCAACATAACTAGAGTTCCAAGTCAATCAAACACTAAAGGGTGTTGCTGTGGAGAGACTTTGCATATGTAGTTAAAGTTCCTAAGCAGTTTACTTTAAGGAAGGAAATCCTTGATTATCTGAGTAGGCCTGATTCAGACTTGAAAGGCCTTAAAAACAGCAATGAGGCTTCCCCTAGAAAAACAAATTCTGCCTGTGATCGTTAGTTTTGGTTTGTGCCCATGGAGTTTCATATTGATTGTGCAGTTGCTTTCCTGCCCTATAGAATTTGTTCCTGCCCTATAGATTTCAGACTTGCTTAGCCAGTCCCTACAACTGTGTAAAGTAATTATTAAAGATCTCTCTCTCTCTTTTTTTCTCTTGCTATTTGTGTATGTAGATATATATGTGAATGTGCATATGTGTATATGTGTGCATAGATATAGAGAGAGGGTTTAAATAATTATATATACATGTTAATGCATATATTTTGTGTGTATGAATATATCATATTCCCACTGCATATAGTTGAGCTCTGACTGACACAGCAGCATGTAGTAGTTGGGTCTTACTTTTTCATCAATCTGATCTGACAGTCTTTGCCTTTTGATGGAGGTATTTATATCATTTCCATTTGATGTTGCATATATGGCATAATTTGTCTATTATCTTACATCTTGTTTTCTATTTTTTTTCCTTTTTCTTTTTCTGCCTTCTTTTGGATCATTTGAATATTTTATGTCTTTTACTGGTTTTTTATAGCAATAATGTTTTAGTTGCTACGTCATGGTTTAAATTATTTATTTATTTATTTATTTTTAGAGTCTTGCTTTGGCACCCAAACTGGAGTGTAGTGGCACAATCATAGCTCACTATAATCTCAGATTCCTGGGCTCAAGGGATCCTCCCACCTCAGCCCTCTCAGTGGCTAGGACTACAGGTGCACACATTCATTCCTTACTATTTTTTAAAAAAATTTTTGTAGAGACAGGATCTCACTATGTCACCCAAGATATTCTTGAACAACCCTGGCCTCATGCAATTATTTCACCAACATGCTGGTATTACAGGTGTGAGCCACCATGCCCAACCTAATTATATATCTTTTAAGTTATCGCAGCATACCTTCAGGTGATATTATACTATTCAATTTCATGTACAGTATAAGAATCTTATAATAGTGTATTTCTATTCCTCCACTACAACCTTTTTTTGTAATTGTCATACTTTTACAACTCCACATGGCATTCTTTTTCTTTTTGTTTATATAGTTATATTTTAAAGATATTTAAACGATGTGAAAAATATTTTCTATATTTACCTGTGTAATTATATCTTCAGTGCTCTTGTCTTCTTTCCTTAGTTCTGTTCCTCTATCTGATATAATTTTCTTTCTGCTTGTTGGATTCTTTTAGAATTTGTATATTTGAAAAAGTCTTTATGTTACCCTCATTTAAAAAGCATGTTTTTGCTTGGTTTAGAATTCTAGATTATCATTTATTTCTTTCAGTACTGTAAAGATGGTCCTCTGCTGTCTTATCACTTACATTGTTTCTGTTAAGAAATCTGCTGTCATCGTTACCTTTGTACTGCTGTATGTAACCTCTCTGGTTGCTTTTAAGATTTTTCTCTTTTAAGCTGATTTTGATCATAAGATACCTTGCTGTACTTTTCTTGTGGTTGAATTTTGTTGAGTTTCTTGGATTTGTGGGTTTATTGTTTTTATTAAATTTGGAAAAAAAAAAACCCAGACATTATTTCCTCATTTTTTTTTTCTGCATTTCTCTGCAACTTCTCTCCTTTTAGGGACTCCAGTTACATGCCTATAAAGCTTCTTTTAATTGTGCCACAGCTCTCTGTATCACATATTTTAAATTCTATTTTTGTTCTTTATGTAGGATAGCTCCTATTGCTATTTTCAAATTCATTAATATTTTTTCTCTAATGTTTAATCTGCCATTAATCTCATTCAGTGTATGTTATCTCACGCATTGTAATGTTCTTCTGTGGAAGTTTGATTCGGGTCTTTTTTGTTAATATCTTTTATGGGCACATGGTTTTATTAATGTTTAATGTTCTTGATTCCTAAAACTAAAAACCATGTCATTTCTAGGTCAGTTTCAGTTGACTGACTTTTCCTCTTGTTATGAGTAGTATTTTCCTGCTTTTTTGAATGCTTGGTAGGTTTTGATTGGTTGCTAAACATTTTGAATATGACCTGTTGAGGGCTGGATATTTTTGTATTCCCATAAGTATTCTTGAGCTTCATCCTCAGATGCGGTCATTTGGAAGCAGTTATTTGTATTTTTTGTAAGCAGTTTGATCTTTTGCATCCTGCTTTGAATGGGTTTTTGTTTTTGTTTTGAACCAGAGGAGTGCTCAGTCTATGGCTAATTATTTCCCAAGATCAGAGCAAGATTTATGTCCTCTACCCACTGATCTTGTTTTTTTCCCCTCTATTCAAGTCTGAAACAGTAATTTGGTGCCTAGTAATGCAGCAGCCATCAAGTGACCATTAAAAGTTAAGAGCGGCAGGTCAGGAAGATAAATGTCCTTGTGCAGCTTTATCACTCTATAGTATTGACCTCCTAACTTTTTGTTTCCATATGAGCCAAAATAAGCTACTAAAGTATAAGTCACTATTTATGAAGTTTTCTGCTGCTGCTAGTCTAGCATTATCCTGCTTGATATAATCCTTTTTTTTCCAAGGCCAAAAAAAAATAAATATGTAGAAATGTCCCCATGCAACTGTGGACTGTCTTCATCCATTTCAGTCCAGTGACTATGAGTTTTCATTGGACCAACCAGTGTTATGATTAGTAAGATCCTCAAGGGAAAGATAATGAGTAAAGCGACATTCGTTTCCTTGAAAGAAAATGGTAATAAAGAAAATATTGTATTGGTTTTATACATTTTAATTTGTTATATTCTGCATGATCTAAATTTTAGGTTATCCAAAGTTATTAAATACTACTTAGAATTTCTGTGAATAATTTCTATGTATGTATTTTTCGTAGAATGTGAACACCAGTAGTAGAAAATGTTCTATTTTATTACACATAATACTTTTACATGTTTCTTTAAAATATCAGCATAATACTGTTATTTTTTCTTTATTATTGCTGCAAATGTATTCCTTGAAAATTTCAAAGGTAATTTCTCTCAATATTACCTAGATAAAAGCATCATAAAAAATAAAGCTACCTAGATGATTACATCTTGCTGCCTAAATTGGGTTTCAATAGATTTCATTTCACATAGAATAAAAAAATTTATTTGAAAAACTCTTTAGAGTCATCAATTTTAAGTACCTGAAAAACAGCAAAAGTAGATTCAAAATAGTACATTTTTTATTTCTTCTTTGCTAAGTGATACGGTCATCAATATCCAGAAGTATTTAAATATTCATTTTGCCTAAAATTTTAGTATCTTTTGAATAAGGGTACATTTGATATTCATCCTCTACAGAATGAATAACCACTAATTCTAATCTATATTTAATCATCCATAGTGACTCATACATTAGTGACTCATTCCAAAATCTGAATTTCAGAATATCAGTTATTTTTAAATAAGCCTTCTTTCTCCTATCCTGCAAAGAAATTGTTGAATTGGATTGCAAGACGGGACCAACTAAAATGCATTTTTTCAGACTTATTTGAGGTTGTGAATATGTTTAAAATAGCAAGAAATATTGCTTCCAGGAGAACATGAATTTCTAAAATAGTTGGTTTGAATTAGTCACTTTCAGAAAGAAGGATGTGACTTACAATGTCACAAATTGATCACTTCAGCCCTGCCCTTATCCTTGTATTCCATTAGCATCTTTCTTCAGTCTTCTAAATATATTCATTGCCATCGCTTAAAATTAAACATGTCTCAAAGTGAAATCATATTTTACTCCTAATTCTTGTACTAAGATTATTTGATTTGGTCAAATTATATTATTATTTTTCTTATCATTCAAGTTTAACATTTTTCAATAATTTGACCCTATCCAATTTCTCTGCTTCCACATTCAGTAAGTCTTCAAATTACATGCTGACTGCACTTACTGTATGAAAGAATATGCATTTCCTCTTCTTCATTTGTAGTTCAGTTATTCTTCAAGTGCAACTCAGGTCTACCTGAGTATATGGATTATTGTGGTTTATCTTTAATATTTATTTTGTCTTTTAACTATCAATCATATGACTCTCTACACAAGTGTGATTTTTTTTGTACAATAAGTATTTTCTATCAAAGAGCTGTAGGAAATCATGGTGATTGTATCTCCTACCAGATAATTTTTCTCTTTTTTGATTCTTACTAGATCAAAGGGGTAAAAATCAGAAATTGAGATGCCCTAGGGTTGAAATGGAATTTTAATTCGACTCAATCTGTTTTTGGATTATATTCATTCCTAAATTGTGGCTTTCGTCGGCTACCAAGAACCTGTTAAGATGAAGAGACAAAGACTCTGCATCTCTGAAAGATTGTGGATGATTCATTTTTTCACATATGGGGTTTTCAGCTTATTTCTTTAATCTTCTGCCTCATGTAGCTTCAAAATTTGCCATGTGTGCTGAAGAGGATAATGGTCAAGTGTCTGAGGCAGGGCCCCTCTAGCCAGAGAGTTTTGCTTCCCAAGCACCGTAAGATCTTAGTCAAGCTTTTAGAAATTTTTGGCATAGATTTCCAGCTTCACATGTAACACTGTAAATTAGCAAATGGTGTGTGTGTGTGTGTGTGTGTGCATGCGCGCATGCTCTGATTGTGTGTTTGAGGCCCCTCTGTTTCCTAATTTGTCACTCTATCTTCAAGTGAATTCTTTGCTGATTTTTATTGTGCCCCAACAGAAGATTTCTGCCCCAGTGCATTGTTCCTCACCCAATGTGGTGGGCATCAGCCAATCCATTAAAGGCCTGAATAGAAAAGGAAAGGTGGAGAAAAGAGAAATGCGCTTTAGTCCAGTATATCAAATGCTTTCAAGGAAAAATACAGCTGGCAAACACTAGCTTACTTCAGAACACAGCTCTATCCTTTATGAAGTTTTACTATGTCTAGTCTTTGTTTCTGTAACTGTTGATTTCTTTAAAATATAATTTTGGTAAATTTTCTGGCTTTTTTCTCTTTGCTGTAACAGAAGAATTAGCTTGCCAAAAACTGGTGCATCCTATCTAAAGACAGAATTTTCTAAGGATATCATTATTCTCTTATATCAGACTGTCAAAATGACTTGATATATTAGTCAAGGTTCTCCAGAGAAACAGAGCCAGTAGTCTGTCTTTGTCTGTCTGTCTACCTACCTACCTACGTACCTATCACCTATCTATTAAAGGAGAGTTACTATAAGGAATTGGCTGATGCAATTGTGGAGGCTGAAAAGTCCCATAATCTGCATTTGGTAAACTCAGGAAAGCCAGTGGCATAATTCAGTCTGAGTCTGAAAGTCTGAGAACCAGGGGAGTCAACAGTGTAAATCCAGATCTGAGAGCAGGAGAAAATGATATGGAATACCCCAGTTCAAGTAGTGAGGGAGGAAAAAAGAGATGAATTATTTCCTCCATCTTTTGTTCTATTCAGACCTTCGATGGATATAATGAGGCCTACCCACAATGGGCAGAGCATTTTACTGAATCCACACTTTAAAATGTTTACCTCATCTGCAAACACCCTACAGAAATAATGTTTAATCTAGCACTCCATGGCCAAATTGACACATAAAATTAACCATCCCCCTTGATATAAAATTCTAACTTAAATATTGTTTTCCTTTAATTCTTTTTAAAAATTACTTTGTCATCTTAAAAAACATTCAGTTTTTTATTGAAAAGTCAATGTAAACCTAACTTTTTGATTGTTGATTATTTTGTTCTCTTCAGAGATTTTTTATTATCTTCCATTTGTCTTTGATATTCTTAATATTCTTATCCTCATGTTCACAGTGGTTTTTCCATTTTCTTTCATTATTGGCATATGATTATATCCCAATATATCTGAGTTCCTTTTTCATTTTTTAATTCTGTAAAATTTATCTCTATTACTTCTTGAATTTTTCAATTCCTCTTCACCCCCCTCTTTTAATCTCCTATTATCCAAAATTGCATTTCCATTTCTATCATGCATGCTTCTTAGCTTTGTTTTCTTTTATATATGCTATTTCTCTCTAGGGAAATGATTCCACCATGGTACCCTTAACAACCTTGCACATGTCTACGTAGGCCACGTAGGAAACCACAGCTGATCTGAGTCCTGGCAGATTGTTCTGTAATCCTCCTGGAACATGAGAAAAAGAGAGACTTGCAAAGAACATTGACAGGACCTTTTTTTATTCATCTCTCTATCTACCAAGAAGGCTGTCATGAGAGTTTCTCCTTACCTTTTTGGTTCTGATGAGGTGTGAGAATATCTGCCTCACTCATCCTAAAATATATACAGTTCTGTCAGACTGATTAGTTGCAGCATGGCATTGGCTCCTTGGCAAGAGTGTGTCCCATCATTAGTGTTTCAGTCATACAGCCCTTTTGATTTGGTAGCATCCTATGAGGTAAATAATTCAGGGAGCTGGGAATATGGCTATTCTTGCATTCTTGCTTTCATTGTGTATATAAACTGACAAACTGTCTGCATGTTAAAAGGGCTTTTTTATTTTTTATTTTTTTTTTACCAGCAGAATTTTGCTTTGATATTCTCCTTCCGCTTCTTCTAGGGAAGTTTCTCTATATAATCATCCAGCTAATTTCTTTCTTTAGCTGTATCTATCATACCATTTGCTTTCATCTATAATGTTCTCTTCATCCAACTATTATTTTTATACCTGTGTTAGTTCATTTTCACACTGATAAAGACATACCCAAGAATGGGTAAATTATAAAGAAAAAGAGGTTTAATAGACTCACAGTTCCACATAGCTGGGGAGGCCTCACAATCATGGTGGAAGGTGAAGGGCACATTTTACATGGCAGCAGGCAAGAGATAATGAGAGTCAAGCAAAAGGGGAAGCACCTTATGAAACCATCAGATCTCATCAGACTTATTCACTACCATGAGAACAGTATTGAGGAACCACCCCCATGATTCAGTTATCTCCCACTGAGTCCCTCCCACAATATGTGAGAATTATGGGAGCTACGATTCAAGATGATATTTGGGTGGGAACACATCAGACTATATCCATACTCAATAATTCTTGATTTTTGGTAATCTCAATCTTTTTATATATTAATATCTTTCCATGTCTTCTTACATATATTCATTATTTTTATTTCAATCCCTGATCTCTCTCTTCTAATAATTCTATCTCATGGTGAATTTTTCAAATTTCAGAATTTTCAGAGTTGTTTTCCTTTTACAGTGGTGTACTCCTCAATTGTGTGGTTATTTTTCTTCAGGTATATCTGCTATTCCTTCTGGTAATGTGAATTATGAAAGAGTCAAAGACCTGGCTCCCATCTAGTATGAGTCCTAATGACTTTAAGGAGAGTGAGGTTATTTGCTCTACAATAGACAGTTCCAAACCTACAAAACTACTGTTAGTGGCTCCCATTGTTTTCCACTCTGCCAGGTAATTCTTCTGTCTGCGGTTTTACCTTTAAACACTAAGACAGAGGCAGCACTTGAGGCACGATATCTTCTTAATTTGTTATTCTTTGGTTTGAAGTGATGAGAATTGATGAGCAATTACCTGACTGGCAGCTGGCAGGACTTCCCTTTTCCCATCAGAACTTTTGTTTGCCTTAAATGGACCTCTGTGTAAACCTCCAACCAGCATTTAGAGTTACTGCTAGTAATGCCTGTGGTGATATTTTAGGTAGTAATTGTCTCAAAGTAATGCAGGGGAGAAACAGGAAGAGAACTTCAGTTACTTTTATCTAATCTATTTTTCAACTCCTCTGATGGCCTTATCTTCAAAGTTGCAACTACTGAACCATCTCCTTTCTTCACTCTCTGCGAAGCTGTTCAAGAACATTTTTTTCCTCCACTGGTGTTTATCAGTCTCTGTCACTCTTTCTCTTTCTAGTTCTCTGAATTTATATTTCCTTTTGGACTCTGATTTCTCCAATGTTGATTTTGGGGAAGGAATCAGTAAGCCATGCTAGTTTTTCATATTGTCAAGAAAAAATATATTACAGAATTTTAGAACCCAGTGAAACTTTAAGGAACATATACATGCTTTTTTGTTCTCCATATAATAGTGTAGAAACAGTAGACTTTGAGTAAGTAATGGTTGCCCCATGGTCATACAGTCAGTTCATGGTGTAACAGATATATATATATTTTTTTTTTTGCCGTAGTTCTTCAACTAAACATTGATTCATTACCTCAAAGTCGCTGGGCCTTAGTTACATTAACTTTATAATTGTATGGATATTTATAGGCAAGTTCTTGATCTTTTTTTCCAAAATGTCTGTTTCTATTATTTTATTGAGAGGCAAGCTTCTAAAAGCCTCTACTATGAGGATGATCAAACCACACACACACACACACACACACACAAATTTACTTGAACTACCAGAAGCATGATTGAGAGATCTGGCCATAATGATATTAAAGAGGTGCAGTAAGATGGTGTGTCTATGAATATGTGAAAGAAATGACTAAATCCATTTGGACATTTCCTATTCCTATTTCCACCATGAACTCTTCTACATATTTCAGCATAAGTTTTGCAATTGACTTTGAAATATTATAAACTGAATACATTAAATGTCAGTACTTCTCCATAATAACAGACTTTGGGTGCCACAATCACATTCCTATAGCACTGTGGTAATGCATGGTTGACACATGACCTACTTACAGATCATTGTGTTCAGGCTGGAACATTAGTACATTAGGAATAGAGAGGCTATCAGACTCATATTGTACAAAACAACCAGATGTGAGTCTGTTGACATACCAGCTGGAAACTCTTCACATTTAGGAGAATTTGGAAAATCATATGCATATTAGTATAAAGGGTCAATTTAATATTTACAACTTAATTTGTATGGTTTCTGTGGATTTTTTTAAATTGAAAATTAAAGAAATTGAGATAGGTGGTATGAAAGTAAATTTTGGCTGCCACTTGTACTCCTTGGCACCTAGGGATTTTTAATTCTTTATTTTTCATGAAGGATTTTTAGTTTTATGAACTTGTTTAGCTGTTTTAGAGATTCATCTCTATGTACTGAGTTTTCATGTACTCAGGCTTAAAGAGATTAGCAGTATAGGATAAAATATTAGGATAGGCAATATAAAAATATATTCCTCAGACATCTTTAACATTTTTCAAACATAATTATGAAAATCATACTGTAAGAATGCTTTCAGGCACTGCCAGGGACCCAAATGTTATCTGAGAATAATAACTGAATAAAGATAGCAGGGAATCTTATGAATCTCCTCTGAAACACGGGCTCTCGTATCTATTAGCCATAGATCTCGGATGAATTATTCTGGGTTTTATTTTCTTTATCTGTAAAATGAAAATAATCATACTTCATGGAATTGCTGCAAGGATGAAATGAGGTGTGTAGGTAGAGCGCCTAGTATAATATCTATCCATAGTAAATACTCAATAAATGGCTTAAATAATAAGTAAAGTCACTAAGAACATTTGATCACTGATATGAAGTATTTTCATTACAATTATATCTTTAAAATGCTTTAAGTTTGAATTTCTATTTTCATCCAAGAGTTGTTTAATATAGTTTTGATATTTCCAGATGTAAGGACCTTTTGGTTTTTGGCTTGTGTTTATAATTTCTGATTTCATTGTGTTCTGAACAGAGAATATTTGAATTATTCCTGATTTATCAAACTTTTCGAGATTCTTTACTACCAAAATAAGATCAATTTCAATGGTCCTTGAGGACATTATCTCATGTGTCTTGGAGAAAAAGAGATATTCTCTATTTATTAATAGTGTATGTGTGTTTGGTGTGAGAAGGCATTTCTCTCTAGTCTGAAAATTACAGTGAGAATTATCATTATTATTATTATATCAAACTGAGTTTACTAAATTCTGTGTGCATGATAGTATCTCTGCAAGTGGTAGCACTTTATCACCAGAGACAAGGTGGGAGTGAATACTGTAATAGATTTGAAGCAATACACAAAATATTATAAATGACAATGATCTTTAGCATTGGTTGATTGATGATGATGTTCCAAGAACTGAAATAGATGGGCAGTGTTCTAAAACTTAACTTGCTCTGTGTAAGTGGAAAGAATTAACAGAAGTTGGACTTAACTCATTAAAATATAAAATTGAGGCTTTTCAACCAATTTACAGACTTCAACCAATTCATAAAACCAAAGACCGTTTAACAGAGAAAGTCTGAGTCATCTCTACTGAGTAAAGATCCTTAATTTATACTGTTGATCTTCCTGCTAGCCTTCCTAAATGTACCTGTGACAATTTCCTAGATAGTTATACATGTAAATGTGTATACTTAGTGAAAGGCTGATAATCAGAGTGTTTAGTGATTAGTGGACAATGACTTTGTGCCAATACAAATTCTTAGTGAATAAAACTCTCTCTGGGTCTACCAGAGAGAGTAGGGACTTATGAAGAACAGGTGGTCAGTGGAGTTTTGTCTTAGATTTGTCTCTCAGTGCACTCACTGTGTCCCTGAACTTACCCTATGGTTATTCCCAAGGTTCTAGCAGGAATAATTTTAAGTGATATACTCAGCAATTGGCAAAATTCTTACATTAGACATTTTGACAGTCGTAGAATGAGCTATTATGTCAGGCAAGGCCAGGTGGAAGCCAGTAGAACTAACTGTGATGGTTAATTCTGTGTATCAACTTGGCTGTGCCACAGTGACCAAATAAATATTTGTCCACACATTATTCTGGGTACTTCTGTGAAGGTGTTTTTGGATGAAATTAATATTTAAATCGACAGACCTCCAGTAAAGCAGATTACCTTCCATAATGTGGGTAGATCTTATTCAATCAGTTGAAGGCTTTAATGGAACAAAGACTGACCTCCTCAAGCAAGAAGGAATTCTGCCAGTAGACTGCCTTTAGAATTCAAACTACAAATCTTCCCTGCATCTCCAGCCTGCTGACCTACCCTGCAAATTTTGGATGTGCCATCCAGAAAACAGGTGGAGCTTATAAATAGTGGATTATCATAAGCTTAATAAGATGATAATTCCAATGGAAGTTGCTCATTCAGATTTCTTTTTCTATAGTAAATCAACATATATCCTGGTACAAATACACAAATTTGATATCTGGCAAATGCATCTTTGTTTTTACCCAGTGGTAAAGACTGTCAGAAGCCATTTGCTTTTAGCTGGCAGAACCAACTTGGCACCACAAATGTCTTATCTCAGGGCTATATGAACTTTCTAGCCCTATGTCAAAATGTAGGCTGCAGTGAATTTGATTGATTTTTTTTTTTTCCACAGGAAACTATGGTGGTCTATTACATTGATGATATGCTGCTTATTAGAGCTGGTGATCAGGAAGTGTCAACTACTCTATCTTGGTAAAACACAAGCTCATCTAAGAGTAAAAAATCTCACAACATTTTGGGGGCAATTACCTCCATAAAATTTCTAAAGTTACAGTGGTTAGTGTTATGTTGAGATATCCCTTTCAAGGTGAAGAAAAGTTGCTACATTTGGTCCATCCTACTTCTAAAAAAAGATGCAATGCCTAGTAGGCCTCTTGGGCTTTTGGAGGCAACACATACCTCATTTAGGGGAGCTACTCTGACTTTTACCAAGTAACTGAAAAACAGAGTTTTGAGTAGTATCTTGTGTCTTGAATAAGTAAAGACTCTGAAACAGGTCCAGGTTTCTGTAAGAGCTGCTTTGCCTCTTGGGACAGGTGTCCCAATAAAATACAATGGGGCTTGAAATGCTCATGACATGTAGAAATGCAGTATAGAACCATCAGCTAGCATGCCTCTAAAAGTGAATCACAGCCCAGACCTATAGGCTTTTGGACAATTATGCTATCCTCCACAGATAACTGTTTTCTTCTTGGGAAACACCTGCAAGCCTCAGTAGAGGCTGAATGCTTAATCATTGTTCACTAACTTATCCCATTATAAGCTAGCCGTAAATTGATCATGCATAGCAACCTTCCATTACTAATTGGAAGTGGCATATATACAAGACTAGGCTTAAGCGCCTCTGGAAGGCACTAGGAAATTGCATGAGCAAGAGGCACAAATGTGCATAATCTTACATTCTGGCTCCATTGTCTCTTATCTCTCAATCTCTACATGGGGCGGGTTAACAGGTGGTTCAGCTGCAGAACTATAATTTCTCTCTGCAGTCTTCCTGAAGGACAGTGGTGTAGGAAAATATCCCACTAGGTAGAACTTTGAAAAGCACACCAGGTTGTTTATTCTTGGCTGGAGGGAAAAATAGAGATATGAATCTTTACTAAATGTACACAAAAAATAATTATATGAATGGTATTCAGGAACCAATTAGAAGATTGGTGAAAATGAAGTTTTGGCAGAAAAAAAGCATGTAGATATTTTGCTCTAAATGGGCAAAGAATGTATGTAAAATTGTATGTTTCGTTTGAATACTCATCAAAGATAAATCTCAACAGAGGAGGATCTTAATCTTAATGGTAAACTATATAATATAACCCATTTTGTGGGTGACAGAAAGCCTATTTTGACAGGAATGTCTTTTCCTGACTAACAACCTTGTGCACAAATTAGCCACGCCAGCAAGAATGGGGTTGCACATGGACTCAGAAACATGGACTTCTGTTCAGTTAATCCAATCTGAAAACTACTGATTTGTTCTCCATCTTTACAGTTTTATCAGGGCATGAATATTATTTAAATTGAATCACAGTAAGTAAGTCTTGAGACTGCCTTTTTCATACAGCATTATGATCTTGCAACTCGTGCATGTTGTTCTGTGTATTAATAATTCCTTTTTATTGCTGTATTCCATTAAATAGAGTTACCAATTTTTCTATTTTCATTCACCCACTGAAGGACATATAGATTGGTTCCAGTTTGGGACTATTATAAATGAAACTGCAATTTACATACAGATATTTGTATGAGAAGTTTTCATTTCTCTAGCATAAGTGTTTAGGGAGCATAAGTCCTGGATTGTATGGTGTGATGATTTGTTTTATGTGTCCATTTGCCACAGCGTGCCCAATATTTGCTCAAACATTATTCTGGGTGTATCTGTGAGGGCGTCTTGGATGAGGTTAACATCTAAATTGGTAGACAGGGTAAAACAGATTGCCTTCCCTATGTATATGGGCCTTCTCCAATCAGCTGAAGGCTTGAATAGAACAAAAAGGCTGATTTTCTCTTGAGTCACTCTCTTCCTGCCTGACTGCCTTTCAACTGGTATGTCATTTTCCTGCCTTGAAACACAAACTGAAATGTCAGCTCTTCCTGGGTCTTGAGCCTGCCAGTCTACAGACTAGAACTGCACCATTGGCTTTCCTAGTTTTTCTGCTTGTTGACTCCCTGAAGATCTTGAGAGTTGTCTGCCCACATCGTTGTGTGGGTCAAATCCTTATACTAAATCTCTTTGTATATACTGTGTGTTCTATAGACACACACACACACACACACACACACACACACACACGTACGCATGCCCTCCTCAACTTATTTGATTTCCCAGATATCACCCCATCCTAAGTCAAGGAGTATGCTGAATGCATGTGACTGTTATCCCACAGAACAGTCAAAAAGTGTAAGTTGAATCATTGTAAATTGGGGACTATCTATATATAATTTCTCTAGAGACCCTTAGTATGTTAAGCTAATATGTTTAACTTTTTAAAAACCTGACAGACTAATTTCCAGAATTACTGTACTATTTTATACCTGCATTATCAGTATATGAAACAGACAGATTTTACGTATTCGCATCAGAATTTAGTACTGTTAATAAATTTTTTTAATGTAGGGATTCTAATAGACATATTATGGAATTTTATAATACTTTAATTTTTATATCTCTAATGGTTAATGATGTTGAACATCTTTCATGCGCTTATTTGGTATGGTGTCCAGTGAAGTCTCTGTTCAATTCCTTTGTTCATTTTCTAATTGCACTGTGTATTTCTTATGGTTGAGTTTAGAGTTTTTTTTTTTTTTTTTTTGTATTCTAGGTGTAAGTCCTTTTCTGTATGTAAGATTTGCAAACATTTTGTCCTACTTTTTGGCTTGCCTTTTCATGCTCTTAACAAAAACTTTCACAGAGCTAAAGTTTTTTTTTTTTTTCTTTGAAATCGAATTTATCAAGATTTTAATGTATTGTGCTTTGGGCATCATGTCTAAGAACACTTCACTTAAAACCTAGGTTATAAAGATTTTTTTCCTCTCTTTTAAAGTTTGATTCTTTTGTATTTAGATATGTAATCCATTTGATATAAGGTGAATAGATTATTTTGACATTTTTATTTTTGCCTATGGATGCCCAATTGCTCTGGCACTATATAGGGTAAATACTATCCTTGCTCCACTGATTTCCTCTTGAAAATTTATCAAAAAGAAGTTGGTCATAGTTGTGTGAATCAATTTCTCAGTTCTCTACTTCCTCTGTCATTCTAGATGTCTGTCTCTCCACCAATCTCACACTGTCTTAATTTTTGTTTTGTATTTCTTCTTTAGAATGCCACCTAGAAATATGTTGGTTATTCTTCATATATCTACTAAATCTTTAACTTTCTCTCTGATACTTCTTTGTTTTTTGTTATTGCTGAATTTTGAAAAATTGTATTGCAAGTTAATAAATTATATATATTGGGGACAAAGTGATGTTATGATATATGCATACAATGTGGAATGTTAATATTAGGCTGACATATCCATCACCTCAAATACTCATTGTTTATTGTGGTGAGAACTTTTAAAATATGTTCTCAACAATTTTAAAATACATTATACAAAGTTATTCCTCCCATATAACTGACACCTTGTACCTGTATTGACCAGGGTTCTCTAAAGAGACAGAACTAATATGGGATAACTGAATATATGAATGGGAGTTTATTAGGAGAGTTGACTCGCATAATCATAAGGTAAATTACCACAATAGGCCATCTGCAAGCTGAGGAGCAAAGAAGCCATTCTCAGTCCTAAACCTAAAACCTCAAAGGGAGGGAAACTGATAGAGCAGCCTTCAGTCTGTGGCCAAAGGCCTGAGAGCCACTGGCAAATCACTGATATAAGTCCAGGAGTCCAAAAGCTGAAGGACTTAGAGTATGATGATCAAGGGCAGGAAGCATCCAGCACAGGAGAAAGACAGAGGTCAGAAGACTCAGGCTAGTCTAGCCTTTCCACGTTCCTCTGTCTGTTTTTATCCTAGCCACACTAGCAGCTGATTAGATGGTGCCCACCCAAATTGTGGGTGGGTCTGCCTCTCCTAGTCCACTGATTCAAATGTTAATCTCTTTTGGAAACACCCTCACAGACACACCCAGGAGCAATACTTTCCATCCTTCAATCCAAACAAGTTGACACTATGTTAACCATCACAGATCTACCTCTTGTCAACCCGAATCCATACACATCTCCTGAAAGATATATAACTTCAAATAAAGACAATAATAAGGTCATAATTATGCCTAACTTAATACAGCTATCCTTCATACAACCGGAAATGCACCAATCCCCAACCCAAATACTATTACATAAAGTTAACAACATTTCAGTGCTGGTATGAAGTCAATAAATCTCATGTCACATGATAAAGAAAAAAGAAAGGAAATAAAATGAAGATGTTTTCTGAGTACAAATGTACATGCATAAACACGTTCTTAACAAAATAAGGAGGAAATACTCATGGCAATTATAGTCCTTGTTTCTGCAACAGGTCACGTGGTCATAGCTAGTATTGATGACTACCATCTTCTACTGTCCATTCTGTATTCCCTTTGCCTTCAGCAAGCACCTCAGCAGGTCTTGATTTTTTTGTCTCTTGAAGTGACCCAGACCTTCATTCCTGAAGGATCTGGGCCATTTTCAGTCCTGCCTGGATTGGGTTGTTGTAGTTTGCCGTTGACCTTAATCATAGGGCATGGTAATACTAAGAGACTCCCTAAGGCATCTCTAGTATTCAATGCATACTCTTCCTTACCTCCACTGTGGAGTAGTAGACTGATTTCATCTTGATAGTTGGGGTCAATCACCCCAGCCAATACTGTAAGTCCCTTCTTAGTCTGTTGACTTACAGGCAGGAGGAGCCCATAGTGGTCAAGTGCCAATCTTAACTTCCAGTTTAACTGAATCATTGTTCTGTCTCCTGGTGGCGGCATTCCTCCCTCTGGAGCTAAGATTTCTAGGCCAGCAGAATGTAATGTTGTGGGAACAGGAAATAAATATTTTGCTAGTGGGTCACTAAGGGTGATAGTGAGTGATGGCACTTCCATTTCCACCCCTTGATTCCTGGGCTTACGAATCCTGGCTCTGGGAAAAACAGTAACATATATTGGACACTGATTCAGAGCATACACAGCCTTCTAAGAACTTTGTACCAGCTCTTCAAAGGATTGTCACCTAGTTGGCATTATAATTATGATTTCAAAAGGCAATTCCACTGTACTATCAATCCAGCTGCTTCAGGATGATGGGGAACATGACAAGACCAGTGAATTCCATGAGCGTGATCCCACTGCCACACTTCTTTAGCTGTAAAGTGAGTGCCTTGGTCAGAGGCAATGTTCTGTGAAATACCATGATGTCGAATAAGTCATTCCCTGAGTCCACAGATGGTAGTCTTGGCAGAAGCACTGTGTGCAGGATAGGCAAACCCATATCCAGAGTAAGTGTCTATTCGGGTAAGGACAAACCACTGCCCTTTTCATGAAGAGGATCAATATATCAATCTGCTACCAAGTAGCTGGCTTATCACCCCAAGGAATGGTGCCATATTGAAGGCTCAGTGTTTGTTTCTGCCCCTGGCAAATTGGGCACTCAGCAGTGGCTGTAGCCAGGTCAGGCTTCGTGAGTGGAAGTCCATGTTGCTGAATCCATGTGTAACCTCCAACGCTGCCACCATGGCCACTTTTTTCATGGGCCCATTGGACGATGACAGGGGTGGCTGGAGAAGGAGGCTGAGTGGTGTCCACAGAACGAGTCATCCCATTCACTTAATTATTAAAATCCTCCTCTGCTGAAGTCACCCTTTTGTGAGCACTCACATGAGATACAAATATCTTAGCAGGTTTTGACCATTCAGAGAGGTCCATCCACCTGCCTTTTCTCCAAATTTCTTTGTCACCAATTTTCCAGTCATGCTTCTTCCAAGTCCTTGACCATCCAGTCACACCACTGGCTACAACCCATGAATCAATATATAATTGCACATATGGCCACTTTTTCTTTCAAGCAAAGTGCACAACCAGGTGCACTGCTCAAAGTTTTGCCCACTGGGAAGATTTCCCTTTGAAAGATTTCCTAGAAAAACGCTGTAGTGCTGCAGCTGTCCACATTGGGTGGTGCTTGCATATTGTGCAGAACCGTCTGTAAACCAGGCTCCAGTCTTCTCCTCCTCTGTCAACTGATCATAAGGAACTCCACATGGGGCCATTGGTGCAGGCTGGGGGAGAGAAAGTAGGGTGGCAAGAGTGGGGATCATGGATATTTGAGCCACTTGCTCATGTAACTCATTTGTGTTCTCAGGACCTGCTTGAGTCCAATTACATATATGCCACTTCCATTCGATGATGGAATGCTGCTGTGCATGCCACACTTTATGGCCAGTTGGATCAGAAAGCACCCAGTTTATGACAGGCAGTTCAGGTGGCATGGTGATTTGATGACCTATAGTCAAACATTCAGTTTCTACCAAAGCCTAGTAACAGTCCAAGAGCTCTTTCTCAAAAGAAGAGTAGTTATCTGCAGAAGATGGCAGGAACTTGCTCAAAAATCCTGGAGACCGTCCCTGCAATTAACCTATGGTGGCCTGCCGGAGGCTCCAAACAGCATCCCTATCTGCCACTGACACCTCACACACCATTGGATCTGCTGGGTCATATGGCCCAAGTGGCAGAGCAGCTTGCACAGCAGTTTGAACCTGTTGCGGAGCCTTCTCCTGTTCTGGATCACACTCAAAACATGGGTCACTTGATAAATGGGCCAGAGTAACACACACAAATGAGAAATGTGTTGCCTCCAAAATCCAAATAGGCCCACTAGGCATTGTGTCCCTTTCTTGGTTGTAGGAAGGGTCAAATGCAGCAACTTATTTTTCGCCCTAGAGGTAATATCTTGACAGGCCCTGCTCCACTGGAAATTTTACTGAGGTAAAGGTCCTTGAATTTTAGTTGAATTCATTTCCCATCCTCTGACATTCAAATGTCTTACCAGTAAGTCCAGTGTGTTTGCTACTTCTTGCTCACTGGATTCAATCAGCATAATGTCAACAATGTAATGAACCAGTGTGACATCTTGTGGAAGTGAAAAGCGATCAAGATCGTTGCAAACAAGATTATGGCAGAAAGCCAGAGAGTCGATATACCCCTAGGGTAGGACAGTCAAGGTATATTGCTGGCCTTCCCAGCTGAAGGCAAATTGCTTCTGATGTGCCTTATGGACAGGAATGGAGTAAAAGGCATTTGTCAAATCAATGGCTGCATACCAGGTACCAGGAGATGTGTTGATTTTCTCAAGTAATGAAACCACGTCTGGTACAGCAGCTGCAATTGGAGTCACCACTTGATTAAACTTATAATAATCCACTGTCATTCTCCACGATCCATCTGTCTTCTGCACAGGACAAATAGAAGAGTTAAATGGAGATGTGAGAATCACCACTCCTGCATCTTTCAAGTCATTGACGGTGGCACTAATCTCTGCAATCCCTGCAGGGATGCAATATTGTTTTTGATTTACTATTTTTCTAGATAGAGGCAGCTCTAATGGCTTCCATTTGGCCTCTCCCATCATAATAGCCCACACTCTACCAATCAGGGAGCCAATGTGGGGGTTCCACTAGCTGCTAAGCATGTCTATGACAATTATGCTTTCTGGCATTTGGGAAATAACCACAGGATGAGTCTGGGGACCCACTGGACCTTCTGTAAGTCAGACCTGAGCTAATATTCCATTAATTACCTGACCTCCATAAACCCCCACTTTAACTGGAGGACCACAATGACATTTTGGGTCCCCTGGAATTATCAGCTTAGAGCCAGTGTCTAGTCGTCCCCTAAAGGTCTGATCATTTTCCTTATCCCAATGCAGTTACCCTGGTAAAAGTCCAGAGGTCTTCTTGAGGAAGGATGGGAGAAAGATGACAGCGCAAATTGTCAATAGCATAGTGGGGTCCTTCCTCAAGGGTACCCAGCCTCCCTTTTGTTCAAAGGGTGCTGAGTCTGTAAACTGGTTCAAATCTGGAAATCGATTGAGGGGCCGTGATCCTCTGTTTTTATAATTCAAATTAGTCTTTTGTCCATTCAACTTGGAAGTTTTCTGCTTATGTAAATTAAGAATGTAGTAGGCTTCCTATTAATTTTACTTCTAGGATCACTATGATTAATTAGCCAATGCCAGAGCTCTACATTAGTCAGACAATTCTGATTGCTACTTTACCTCTGATGTCCATTACGATAACTATGTCCACCTTGCCTTTGATGGTTGAATGCCACCACTTGGCCCCTGCTACCTCAGGATGCAATTATTCCCATTGCCTTTATGCTTTCTAATTGAGCCACTATGGTTCCCACTGTAAGATCTAGCATACAGAGAAAAGCAATCACAGAACTCTAAGGAAGCAGGTGCTCCCCTCACAAATCTGTTTTACAAGGTATTGGTGAAGAGTATGACTTCTCAGCCCTCCCAATTGGGATGAGTAGGTCTAAAGTGACTAATCCACTCTAGCATTTCCATATCCCTAAGCCTTTGGATCCATTCCTCTACATTAAACCAAGGGAGATTGGCATTTCCAGCTCACTCACAGTAGGCCATCTTTTGATCCATGTTTAAGCTAACCAAGCAAATAAACTATTAGAACCCTTTTAATCTCCATGAGCTGCAACCTTAAATGTAGAATCCCTGCTTAGTGAGCCCATATTAATAAATTCAGCCTAACCCATCTTTATGTTGCTTCCACCATTATCCCACACTCTTAATAACCATTCATATGCCTGTTCTCCAGATTTCTGCTTATATAAATTAGAAAACTCAAGCAGTCCTTTTGGAGTATAGCACGCCTGCTTGTGGGACACCCTCTGCACCTCACCCCTAGGGACCTGCCAGGACTTAAGTTATAGGTCTAGAAGAAAACAGGGGTGTTGGGGTGGCTCCTGAGGAGAATCAACATTGTTTTTTTCTTGGCAACTGCCTCCGGGGAGGCCATCACTGTTGCATGAGGCAGTGCAAAGTTAATCTCCTCAGACAAAGATAAAAAGGCTGATGGCAGTGTGGGTTGCAGAGGGGATGTTGCCACCACTAAGGATGGGGAAGCTGTTTCCTCTGGCAAAAAAAGGCTCATCAGAGTTTACAAGCTCAGTGTCCCCAGTTTCATCAGGGTCCTCCCACACATCCCCATTCTAAGTTGCAGGATCTCATTATTTTCCAATAAGTACCCTCACTTTAACAGTAGACATCTGGTGGACTGTGCATGCACCTTTTGTTACAGGTCAGCCACTCACATGATAAGAGCTTGTGTCTGATTTTCCACAATTTCAGCCTTTTGTCTACAGGAGATAAGACTCTCACTCAGGGCAATCTTAGAAGACTTGAGCCTCAGTATTTGTTTCTGGAGTCGGGAGTTAGAATCCTGGTGCTAATCCTTTTCTTTCATCACTTTGTCCAGTAAACTGAGGAGCACCCAACCAACTTCATTATATTTTTTGTTTCTCTACATGTGGTCAAAGTTATTACGAATACAGTCACTAAACTCCTTGCCTCTTATGAGCAGTGAATAAGTGGTATCAAATGCATTTATTTTGCATAACTCTCTAAACAGTTCATGCCAAAGACTATCAGTGTTTTCCGTACTATTAGAAAAGTAATCCTTAACATTTTGGGCTTTAAATGTATTAAGCAGCTAACTCCAGAAACTCCAAAACCAACTAAAGAAATCCATCCTTAAAATTCTGTTCCTCTAAAACCACTCCTGGTACCAAAATCTGTATTAGTCATGGTTCTCTAAAGGGACACAATTAATAGAATAGGTGAATACATGAATGGGGAATTTATTAAGGAGGATTGACTTACATGATCACAAGGTAAAGTCCCACAGTAGGCTCTCTACCAGCTGAGGAGCCAGGGAGCAAATCTGAGTCCCAAAACCTCAAAAGTAGGGACTCTGGTAATGCAACCTTCAGTCTGTGGCCAAAGGTCTGAGAGCCCCTGACATATCACTGTTGTAAGTCCAAGAGTCCAAAAGCTGAAGAACTTGGAGTTTGATATTCAAGGGCAGGAAGCATCCAGGATGGGAGAAAGATGGAGACCAGAAAACTCAGGCCATTCTAACCTTTCCATACTCTTCTGCCTGCTTTTACCCTACATACACTGGCAGATGATTAGATGGTGCCCACCCAGATTGCAGATGGGTCTGCCTCTCCTAGCCCACTGACTCAAATGTTAATCTCTTTTGGCAACACTCTCACAGTCATATCCGGGAACAACAATTTGCATCTTTCAATCTGATCAAGTTGATACTCAATATTAATCATCACAGTACCCTTTGAGCAACATCATCACATTCCCCATGCCCCATTAGCCTTTTAGGGTTTAATTGTTATCTATTCCATATGTAATTGAGATCATGCCACATTTGTGTTTCTGCTCCTGGCTTCTTTCAATTAGCAAAATGTTTTCCAGATTCATTCAGGTTGTCACAGAAATTCTTTCCATTTAAAGATGAATAGTATTCCATTGTGTATATGTACTACATGTTCTTTATTCAGTCATCCACTGATGGACACTTAAGTTGATTCCATACCTTGGCTATTGTGAACAGTGCTGCAATGAACAAGAAGTGCAGATGTCTCTTTAACATACTGATGTAAAATCTTTTGGATGTATACTCAGAAGTGAGATTATTGAATTATTTGGTAATCCTATTTTTAGTTTTTTGAGAAACTCCCATACAGTTTTCATAATGGCTGTGCTAACTCACATTCCCATCAACTATGTACAAAAGTTCCTTTTTTCCTCATCTTCTCCAATACTTGTTATCTTTCAGTTTTTGATAATAGCTATTGTGACAGGTGTAAAATACTATATAATTATGGTTTTAATATGCATTTTCCTAGTGATTAGTGATGTATGTTTTCATATACCTGTTGGTCATTTTTCTGTCTTCTTTTGAGAAATGCCAATTGAAGTTTTTTGTCCATTTTTTAATCAGGTTGTTTTCTTGCTATTGAGTTGTTTGAGTTCCTTATATATTTTAGATATTAACCCCATATGAGATGTATGGTTTGCAAATATTTTTCCCAATATGTAGGTTGTCAGTTAACTCAATTGGTGTTTTTTTTTTTTTTTTTCAGTGTAGAAGTTTTTTATTTTGATATAATCCCATTGTCTATTTTTGCTTTTGTTGCCTGACCTTTTGGGGTCCATTTAAAAAATCATTGCCTAGTCAAATGTCATCCAGCTTTTCCATTATATTTTTTTCTAGTAGTTTTACAGTTTCAGGTCTTACATTTAAGTTTGTAATCCATATTGAGCTGATTTTTGTATATGGTGTGAGATAAGGGTCCGATATTATTCTTCTGCATGTATCAAGTATTTCCAACATCATTTATTAAAGACAATGTCCTTTATCCATTGTACATTTTTGAAAACTTTGTTGAAAATCAATTGTAAGGTCATGGGTTCATTTTTGGGTTTTCTATTTGTTTCACTGGCTGACGTGTCTATTTTTATGGCAATGCAACATTGGTTTAATTACTATAGCTTTGTAAAATAGTTTAAAATCAGGTAGTGTGATGCTTCTGCTTTCTTATTTTCCTCAAGATTATCTTGGCTGTTCAGGTTTTTTTGTGGTTCTATAGGAATTGCAGGATCATTTCTTCAATTTCTGTGAACAATTATTATAATTTTAAAAGGTATTGCATTGAATCTGCAAATGCGTGCTTTGAGTAGCAATGACATTTCAACCAGATTAATTCTTGCAATTAACAAATATGAAATAACTTTTCATTTATTTGTGTTATTATCTTCAATTTCTTTCATTAATGTTTTATAGATTTTATTGTATAGATCTCTCACTTCCTTGGTTACATTTATTCCCAAGCATCTTCTTTTTATGGAGCTATTGTAAATGAGAGATTGTTTTCATAATTTCTTTTTTGGATAGTTGGCTGTTAGTATATAGGACATTAATTATTTTTGTGTGTTGATTTCGTATTTTGCAACTTTATTTAATTTATCATGTCTTCATTTTTTTGTGGAGTATTTAGGGTTTTCTATATATAAGATCATGTCATCTCCAAACAGGGACTATTAAGTTTTCCTTTCCAATTGGAATACTCTTATTTGTTTTCCTCACCTAATTGCTCTGGCAAGATTTTCCAATACTATATTGAATAGAAGTGGTAAAGGTAGGCATAATTATCTTATTCCTTTGAGGAAAACCTTTCCACTTTTTACTATTGTGTTTAATGTCAGCTGAGGGCTTGTCATATATATCCTTCATTGTGTTGAGATACATTTCTTTTGTACTTAGTTGGTTGAGAGTATTTATCATGAAAGGATGTTGAAATTTGTCAAATCCTTTACTGAATCTTTTGAAATGATCATATGGTTTTTCTTCATTTTGTTAATGTGATGTATCACATTTATTGATTTGTGTATATTGAGCCATTCTTCTACCCCAGAAATAAATCCCACTCGATCATGGTGAATGATCATTTTAATATGCTTTTGAATTTTGTTTGCTTATATTTTGTTAAGAATTTCTGTAGCAAAAATGCTACATGTTCAGCAGAAATACTGGCCTGTAATTTTTTCTTTCTTGCAACATCCTTATCTGGCTTTGCAATCAAAAGAGTTTGAAAGTGTTTCCTCATCTCCAATATATTGGAAGAGTTTGAGAAGGATTGTTTGGTAGAATTCGGTAGTGAAGTCATCTGGTCCTGGGCTTCTCTTTTATTAGATACTTGTTATTACTAATTCAATCTCTTTACTCATTATTGAACTATTCAGATTTGGTATTTCTTTTATATTCAGTCTTGGTAGATTGTTTGTGTCTAGGAATTTATGTATGTCTTCAAGGTTATTCAGTTTGTTGAGTATAATTATAATCATAATAATTGCTTATGATTCTTTATATTGTTATAGTATCATTTTTAATGTCCTCTCTTTCATTTCTGGTTTTATTTATTTGAGTATTTTTTTCTTAATCTAGCTAAGAGTTTGTCAGTTTTGTTTTTCTTTTCATAAAACCAACTGTTAGTCTTCTTAATATTTTCTATATTTTTTTCTAGTCTCTATTTCAGATCTGATCTTCATTTCTTTTCTTCCACAAACTTTAGTCCTATTATTTTTCCTCATTTTCTTGTTCCTTATACTTAATGTTAGCTTGTGTATTTGAGACCTTTCTTCTTTTTAAATAGAGGTGTTTTGGGTATAAACTTTCCTGTTAGAACAACTTTTGCTTCATCTGTATTAGTCCATTCTCACACTGCTATAAAGAGCTTCCCTGAGACTGGGTAATTTTTGAGGGAAAGAAGTTTAATTGTCACAGTTCCACATGGCTGGGGAAGCCTCAGGAAACTTACAATAATGGCAGAAAACAAAGCAGGCATGTCTTACATGGCAGCAGGCAAGAGAGAGGGAGTAAATGAAGGAGAAATTTCCAAATACTTATAAAACCATCAGATCTTGTGAGGACTCACTTATTATCATGAGAACAGCACGGGGAAAACTGCCCCCATTATCCAGTCACCTCCTACCAGTTCTCTTCCTCAACACCTAGGGATTACAATTCAAGGTGGGATTAGGCAGAAACAGAAAACCTAACCATATCAGTTTCCCATAAGTTTTGGTATGTTGTGTTATCATTTTTATTTTTCTCATGATATTTTTAAATTATCTTTTTATTTTTCTCATTGATTTTTCAGGAGCATATTTTTAAATTTCTATCTGTGAATTTCTCAAGATTTCTTCTGTTATTAAATTTTTTTTCATAGCATTGTGATTGCAAAAGATAATTGATCGTAACAGATTTTGTCATTTAATTTTTTCAGATTTGTTTTGTGGCCTAACACATGATATGTCTTGGAGAACGTTGCCCGAGAAGGTATATTCTGTTGCTGTTTCATGGAATGTTCTGTATATGTTCTTTAGGTCAATTTGATCTAAAATGTAGCTAAAGACTAATGTTTTCCTATCAATGTTTGGTCTAGATCATCTTTCCATCATTGAAAGTGGATACTAAAGTTCTCTACTATTATTGCATTGCAGTTTATCTCTACCTCAGATTCTTTGTTTTATATGTTTAGATACTCTGATATTGGGTACGTATATATTTATAACTATTATATCTTCTGGATGAGTTGAGTTGTCTCCTGTTAGCAATATATAATAACCTTCTTTGACACTGTTTATTTTTTGTCTCAACATCTATTTTGTCTGATATAAGTATAGTTAATCTTGTTCTCTTTTTATTTTTACTTAGATAGATTTTTTTTTCATTCTTCACTTTTTGTCTATGTGTGTTCTTAAAATTGAGGCAGGTCTCTTGTAGGCAGAATATATTTGAGTATTTTTTTTTAAATCCATTCAGTCACTGTATCTTTTTGTTAGATTATTTAATTCATTTATTTAATGCATTCTAGGCTATTGATAGGTAAAAACTTAATACTATCATTATTTACTTTGTGTTTCTGGTTGTTTTATAGATGTTTTGTTCCTTCCTCTCTTGCCATCTTACTTTGTGACTTGATACTTATCTGTACTGGCATGCTTTTAATACTTTTGTGCATCTACTATAGATTTTTATTTTGTGGTTATCATGAAGTTTATATAAAATATTTTATAACAGGTTATTTCAAGCTGTTATTTCATTCCCATAGGCTTTCTTCATTCTTTTTCAACTTAACCTTCATAGCATACAAGCACTCTACACTTTTGACTCCTATTCTATGTTTTTGTTGTTAAAATTCACATCTGTTTATATTTGGTATTTCTTAACAGTTTAGCTATCGTTGTTTTTGATAGTTTTGTCTTTTAATCTTTGTGCTAGAGATAAACTTGCTTTACAGTCCTAGAGTATTTTTAATATGAACTTGTTTTACTTATACCATTACAAATTGTGCTTTTATATGCTTAATGTTATTAGTTAACAGCCTTTTTAAAAATTATTATTACTATACTTTAAGTTCTAGGGTGCATGTGCATAACGTGCAGGTTTGTTACATATGTATACTTGTGCCATGTTGGTGTGCTGCACCCATCAACTCGTCAGCACCCATCAACTCGTCATTTACATCAGGTACAACTCCCACTGCAATCCCTCCCCCCTCCCCCCTCCCCCCTCCCCATGATAGGCCCCGATGTGTGATGTTCCCCTTCCCAAGTCCAAGTGATCTCATTGTTCAGTTCCCACCTATGAGTGAGAACATGCGGTGTTTGGTTTTCTGTTCTTGTGATAGTTTGTTAAGAATGATGGTTTCCAGCTGCATCCATGTCCCTACAAAGGACACAAACTCATCCTTTTTTATGGCTGCATAGTATTCCATGGTGTCTATGTGCCACATTTTCTTAATTAGTTTAAATAATTCCCTTTTATAATTCCTCTTAGGTAGGCCTAGTGGTGACTAACTTCCTTAGCTTTTGTTCTTTAGGAAAAGTTTTTATTTCTACCTCATTTATGAAGGATAGTTTTGCTGGGTAAAGCATTCTTGTTTTTTGTTTCTTTTCCCCTCCTCCAGCACCTTGAATATATCATCACACTCTTTCCTGGACTGCATGGTTTCTGCTTATGAATTTACTGAGAGCCACATTGAGATTCTCTTATATGTGATGTGTTTCTGTCTCTTGTTCCTCTCATACTTTTTTCTTTGTCTTTAATTTTTGATAGTTTGATTATCACGTATCTTGATGAACTCCTCTTTGGATTGAAATTGGAGACCTCTGTACTTCTTGTACCTTGATGTTTGCATCTTTCTTCAGATTTGATAATTTTTCAGTCATTGTTTCTTTAAACATGCTTTCTGGTCCTTTTTGTTTCCTCATTCTGCAATTCATACTACAAAAATGTTAGTCCTGTTAATGATTTTCTGTAATTCCCACAGGCTTTCTTTATTCTTTTTCATTGTTTTTGTTTGTTTTCCGTCTGGATAATTTCAAATATTCTGTCCTTGAGCTCACTGTTTTTTTTCCTTTGATTTGATCGTGTCATCTATTAAAGTTTTCTATTGATTTTTTAAAATTTTGATCATGTATTCTTCATCTCTAGGATTTCTATTTTTTTTTCTGTTTCTACTTTATTGGTTTGTTTGTGTATTGTTTTCCAAGTTTCATTTAATTTTCTATCCATATATTCTTGTAGCTCATTGATAGTCTTTAAGGGAATCATTCTGAATTATTTGTCAGTCATTTTATAGATCTCCATTTCCTCAGGGGTTATTATAGGAGCTTTATTAGTTTCTTTTGGAGGTGTCACAATTCCCCAATTCTTCACAATCTTTGTGTCCTTGTGTTGGTTTCTATGTATTTAAGCAAACAGCCACTTCTTCCAGCTTTCCCAGGTGTTTTTTGGGCAGAAATAGACTTTTAATACTTAGTTTAGCCTGTGATTCTGAACAAGTGGGTTGGTAACAACCCCATGCAGGCAGGGCTTGCTGTCATATTCTTTAGTTAATAGGGTTGCTGCCTTTGCTCTGAGGTTAAAGATGGCTGCTGGTTGGGCTCCACTGCGCGGAAAAACTACTGGCTTGGCTTTTCAACTTGTAGAGCTGCTAGCTTGGAACTGCAATCATAACTGATTGGGCAGAATTTCAGGGTATATTCCTTGGCTGAATGGTAACACTATTTGCGATTCACACTTGGGCAAGTCTGCAGGATGGGTTTGAATTCTGGCAGAGTCATCGTTTAAAATATATGGATCTAGAGAGTATTAGCTATAGGAATAAATGGTTGAGGCTTGTCTCCCTGCCTGGATGGAGCCTTGGAATGGGCTTTGAGTCTTGGGCATAGCTTCTATTTGGGCTCCTGGGTTAGGCAGCTCCAACCCTATGCTCCATAGAAAGGTGTTTTAGTTGTATCTCTTTGCCTGGGTGGGGAATTGGAGGCTTAGCCATGCTGCTGTTTAGACTCCTGGGTTGGGCAGGTTTATCTCCTAAACTTCACAGAAGTTCAGTGTTGTGGACATTTTCTTGCCTAAGCAGGACCTTGAGGTGGGCTCTGAGGCTTCGCTGGGAATGTCTATCCCTCATGCTCTGCTTATGTACATGGAGGCTGCTATCTCTCTGCCTGGGTGGGAACTTAGAATGGTTTCTGAGGCTTGACACAGACGCTGGCCATCCAAGGATCCAAACAAGTTTAAATTTCCCACTGCATCTCTGGGAGTGACAAATTTGGCTTGTGGGTCTATGTCTTTGCCTGGTATCTATGATAGGATGCTACTGTTAGCAGAAATACATAGCTACCACCAAGATCTGCATGCTGGTTACTCAAGCTCCATTTTCTTTATATCTACCCGACCTGAGATGCTATAGCCCTGCTGTCACCTGCAGTGTTCCTTGTGATCCAAGACAGGAGTGGTCTTCCTAGGAAGTATCTCAAAATGCTAGGGAAGTTGGAAATCCACCTCCAGTTTTCTTTTCCCACCGTAGAAGCTGTGGGACCAAGGAGTTCTTCTTTTGTGTCACTGTGCCTACTTGGAAATGAGAAGAAGTAACACAGCCATAGTGAGACTGCTTCTCTTACCCTTCTAATGAGGCTTTTATGAGGTTAGGTGGTTCACATTTCCAAGTTCCAGGGTTTTCACAAAGGTGTTCTTGTTTGTACACAGTCCCTACTTGAACTTTCTGTGGGGAGTGGTAAGTCCTGAGAACTTCCATTCTTATTGCTGATGTCTATTTCTGTACTTCATTCTTTTGAATGTCTTCATTATTCTTCTCAATTATCCTTATTACATTTTTAGTCAAATCTTCTTTACCCTTATAATTTATTATTCATTTTTAAAATCTGAGATAATTTTGCTTTTTTCTTATTGATTTTAGATCTTATGAATAATTTCACATCTTTTGGTTTTATCCATCTCTTTTTAGCTTTTTTAAATATGTGCATTAAGATTTGTTTTAAAAATACAAATGCTTGTTCTATGATATTTAATTCAGATTGCAGTGTTGTATTACATTTTTCCTTTGCTTTATGGTTGATTTTGAGAAGAGAATTATCTACAAAAATATTCTTTCTCATTTTCTTTCTTTTTACAGTGAATTTGTATGGATATTATCTGCCCTCTTCTGTTCTTTGGAAATGTCATATTTCCTGAATCACCAGTAATAGGTGACACAGCCTAGGTAGGAATAAGGAGTTAGAGGGTCTTTACATGTCTTTTAGTTCAACATTTCCTGTTCTATTGGCATGAGAAAGTTTAGATTTTTTAATATATGGGGCTTTTTAGGGTGTCTGCTGATTTTGTGATTGTCTTTTATTTTGGCAGAGTCTTTAAATTCTGCTGCTTGTGTCTCTCTTCCACTTCTCCATGGAATATCTAAAGCATACGTCCTCTTTATTTGGGTTTTCCCTCTTTTTCTTAGAAAGCAGTATCCTCCTAAGACTGTTGTCCCAATGCTTTTTTAAGCCTCCTACTTTTAATTCCATTATAACCATTTTTCTGAACCAGCTGGTCTCAGGTTGCTCTCAGTATTTTCTCCCGAAAGGGGAAGGCCTGTTTTTGATGATAGTAATTTTTATTTATCTTCTTTGACCCCAAGGTCTGCAGAGTTTTCTCCTATTCTTTGTATCATGTTTGCCTGACTTTCCAGTACTTCCTGGACTCTGGAGCTGGCTCTGCTGGTGTAAGATATTTCTTTTTCTACATATATGCAGTATATTCTGTCTTCTTACACTATAGACATGGATTATAAGGGTTCTGTTTGCAGTCTTTATTGAATAATATGGTTTTTAAATTGTATGAAGTGATTTAGATTCAGGTGGCCATTTTTATTTATCAGAAACATGAAATCCTCTCCCATACATATTAATACTTAAAAAAAAAAGAACATTAGAGCATGAAAATTTCTGACAGGGAACTAAGCAAGATAAGTCATAAAGAATCAAGATACTTAATAGTCTTTAAATAAAAGGTTTGATATCTTAAGATCATCTCAGAAAATTTCATTTAATATATATACTATTCTTAGAGAATGCAACTGACATAAATCTAAGTTCAGAATTGCTGAGTACATAAAACAATAATGAAAGATCAATTTTGAAAGATGTTTCTGGGTCTGAAGCAGCCTACAAAGTGCAGCTGGCTTCTCATGTAGGGAGAAATAATGAGGAAGTAATTTATCTTTGTTAATAATTGAGGAACAGTAAATGCACATGTGAACTTGGTGCCCCTGTGGATGATACCTTGTACTGCTATATTAAGAAGAAATATTTCTTTTCTCATGGGTTCAATGACACTAGGAAGAATAGGGTTTTAAGTTCTCTCAGCTTTGAGCAGTCCATTAGGGAAAAACAAAGATTATGCCTCATTACTGTGAATCTTACTTTTTTTTTTTAAGTAAAATTATCAGAGGGAATTAAAATGCTTGAAAACTGAAAGGGATAAATGATGTGACTTTTCTTGAAAGAATAATCATCTTTGTGATGCACATAGTAATTTCACTGACCAAAAACAAATCAGTGTATTGTTCAGCTTTCTTAAGTGACTTTAAAAATATTACCAAACTTTAATGTGCCATTTTATTGTAATGGTTTTATCAGTTGAAAATACAACATTGTAATATGTGTACCTTTGACATTTGAGAAATGGAATGATTTAAGATATTGAAGGAGTTTCTGTTTAATGTATGCCTAATCTTCCATAAAAGCCTGCAGCAAATGCTAAATATCAACTATTTTCTATATAATTAAGGCTAAATATGTTCAGTCCCATCACTTCTACTTAACATTCTACTGGAAGTTTTATCTAGTACAGTAGGCAAGTGAAATAATACAACCACGAAAAGAATTTAAAGATGAGACAAATGAAGCTTATAAAAGTTAAGCAACTTGTCAGTGGTCACAAAAGGAGTAAACTCTAAAGCAGTATTCAATTATGGATGTTGGATGGGGGGGGGGGTATTTATCTTGGGAGGATTCTTAACCTCAAGAATGTTGGGACTATCAGGAAAAAGACAACTTCTTATTAAGACTAATAGCTAGGTAACAGTGAATTGCCAGTAATAATATGGACGGTTCCTGACTTCCAATGGTTCAACTTATGAGTTTTTGACTTAATAGTGGTGCAAAAAAATGATAAACATGCAATAAAAACTGTACTACAAATTTTGATTTTTTACCTTTTCCTGGAATATGCAGTAAGATACTCTCTCATTATGCTATGTAGCAGCAGAAACCTATAGATCTGTTAGCCACTGGATCACAAGAGTAAACAACTGATATTCTACAGTGTGCTGTGTTGTGAGAAGATTTTGTGCAACTGCTGGTTAAGGAAAATGTTCTGAGTATGTTTAAGGTAGGCTAAGCTAAGGTATAATGTTCGATAGCTTAGGTGTATTAAGTACATTTTCAACTTAATATATTCAACTTGAGTTTATTGAGATGTAACCTGATTGTAAGTCAAGAATTGTCTGTTATCTGTGTTTCCTATAAAAACTAAAATTATTTTTTAAAATAACCTTAAGCAGTTTTTTTTTTGTTTAATTTCTATACTTAGTAAACCTGTTGAAAACCTAGCTTTTGTTTTTAGGATACATGAATAGTCCTTAAAACTCATAGATTTGTAATGAGGCACCCCAAAACAATAACAGGTAAATTATTCAAAAATATTAGATAGAGGCTAAGAAAGAGTTTAGCTCATGACCAGTAAGTGCAGATTATCTGTCTTGAATGTCTCTAACTTAATTATTAATCAACAGCTAGACCAAAGAGAGGTGCCCTGTTCTTCAAATAACTAAACATGGAAAGTGATGACTGTGAACCTGGGTCTTTGAAACACATAAAAATTACGTAGAGGCAGGCGATAATTTTTCTCCTGTGAAAAGTATCACAGGAGGGTTTGAATTGTACTTATGTGCAAGAATCTTTGATGCCTACCATACAGGCATAACTACATTTCATGATGGACATAACTAGGGTAAACATATAGTCTCCAATCCCTTAGAGCAAGAGCGGAGCTTCCTGTAGTAGGCAATTACAGCTTCATTTCTCCCTATGGGTGGGGATTTACCTTTTATCAAGAAATAAGACTTCACAGTGAATGGAAACAGGCTTGGTTCTTTTATTTATTCATTTAGAGACGGAGTTTTGTTCTTGTCGCCCAGGCTGGAGTGCAATGGCTCCATCTCAGCTCACTGCAACTTTCACCTCCCAGGTTTGAATGAATCTCCTGCCTCAGCCTTCCAAGTAGCTGGGATTACAGGCATGTGCCACCACGCCCACCTAATTTTTGTTTTTTTAGTAGACAGGGTTTTACCATGTTGGCCAGGTTGGTCTCGAACTCTTAAGTTCAGGTGATCCACTCAACCTGCCTTGGCCTCCCAAAGTACTGGGATTACAGGCATGAGCCACCATGCCCGAACAGGCTTGGTTCTTTTAAATAGGGAATTTAAACTTGAGAAACGCTAGATGATCACATTAGGAAAAACACTGTTCATGATAATAATTTTATCATATTTGTAGGGCTGGAAGATATGGAAGAAAAGAAATAGAATATGGAATCTTTTTGTGTCTTTCCTCTGTTTTTAAGTTAGCCTGAAAGTTTACTCCTCAGAATTACTCTTAGGGAAACACATAAAACTGCTGAGAGATTCTGTCTTTAAAAAAAAAAAAAAAAAAAAAAAAAAACTTAAAATTCTGATGTTCTGTGTTTATTTTACTTAAGTATAAAGAATCATTTCAGGGACATATTTTTTATAGGATGTGGGGTTAAATTGAGATTTTCAAAAAGATGCAAGTAAAGGATGTTGAGAGAATGAAAGAGTAAAAAGAGTGTGATTTTGTGCCACAAAATTTCCTATATTTAGAAAGATTTTGAAGTAGTTACATTGTGATCACAAAATACATCTATTCAACTAAGATTTGAATAACTTTTTCTTGAAAGAAGAGTACAATTTTGAAAAGATCTATAACCTTTAGTGTGGCAGTAGTATACTTCAAAGTGATTACTTTTTTTCAAAAAGATGGAATAAAAACAAACATGATATTCATTGGTCTTGGCTTTTATATGAATGTTAGTGTGGCACAACAAGATAGAAGTAAGTAAAGTTTCATTCTATTCTTAATGTATTTTATATTTTTTCTGGAGTCTTCATAATTAATATAGCTCATATTTTATTGTAATTGTTATTCAGTTCATGTGTCTGTGATTTTTATTGTACCTTATTTTTCTGTGGGGGCAATATATACGTTTAGGCCTTAATACAAAATCTACTTATCTTTGAAACTATTGATGAATATTGTGTGTCACTCAAAATATAACAGAGGCAAGTATTTTATGTCTCCAAAAAGGAAAAAACCAGTTTTTTCAGTGAGGAGACTGGTTTCTGACTTCTCAGCAGAGTCTTTAGAAATTCATGTAACTTGGAAAAAATATACTTTAAATAATGAAGTAAAGAAACAGATTGAAAATCTGAAATGCAAGGAGCCAAACACATTTATGACTTTACTTATTACCTTAATTTTTGGTACTGTTATTAATTTTGGACCTCAATCATGTTGGTCATTGATGTTTCCTCTATTTATATTTAACAGGCATTTCCATTTATCACAATGTACTATGAGACCCATTTCCTGTTGTTAGGATTATTCCTCTAGGCAGATTTGAAATTTCATTCAAGTGCTTGGAAAGATATTGTCTGTATTCAACTTTATGACATAGAGTAAGTAAATGTCACATGACTTAGCAGATAGTATTGAAAGAGGTACTGGATTATCAATTAATGCTAAAGAAGAAAATATCCACAAAAGTTATTTCATACAGACCTTCAAAATTATGAAACATTTAGTTTGTACGTGTATTCATTTTGAATGAGAAAAAATTATTTCTGTACTAGGAAAATATCAAACATTTCCTGCTTATTATTCTATCTTTCTGGAGAGCCATTTAAGTCAAGAACAGCCTAACTCAATTAAAAACAAACAAACAAACATATTGGATTAAAAAAAAAAGACTAAACTTATCCCAAAGTAAGTGTACATATCTATAATCTATATCTATATCTATCTATAGATATAGATAGATGTGAATAACACTGTTAATATTTATAATAATTACATTTTAGATGATAGTGATAACACATGTACATGAAAAAATCAAGCACTACATAATAATTTTTACTGGGAAATTGTTTTCAATATTCAAAGAATAATATAATTTTTATGTTGCATAGAATCCTCTGGAAAATAAAAATAGAAATGCCCTCCAATTTTTTTTAGGAGCTCAATATTTCCTCAGATTCTAAAACCTGAGGATACGTTGCTGCACACAATAGCACAGATGAATCTCTCTAACAGGATGTTGGGCAATTATGCAATTCTCCAAATAACATAAAGAATAGATTCCATTTATATAAAGCAAAAAGGCAGGCAAAATAAAATTAAACATTTTAGGCCGTCATAACAGTGCTAAAATCATGAAAATCAAGGAAATGTTTATCTCAGAAGCCAGAACAGTGGTTAATTCTGGGCTAAAATAGGGGGTTGGGATTCGGTAGGACAAAGGAGTGGGCTCTTTTATTTTATTTATTTATGTATTTATTTATTTTGAGACAGAGTCTCGCTCTGTTGCCAAGGCTGGAGTGCAGTGGGGAGGTTTCTGCTCACTGCAACCTCCATCTCTTGGGTTCAAACAATTTTCCTGCCTCGGCCTCCCAAGTAGCAGGGATTACAGGTGCACACCACCACACATGGCTAATTTTTGTATTTTTAATAGAGACGGGGTTTCACCTTACTGGCCAGGCTGGTCTCAAACTCCTGACCTCAAGTGATCCACCCATCTTGGCTTCCCAAAGTGCTGGGATTACAGGTGTGAGCCACTGTGTGTGGTCAGGAGTAGGCTTTATGCAGTGCAACAGTGATTCTATTTCCCAGCCTCACAGGTGGCCACAAGTATGTTATCTTTATTTTTAAATTGCACATGCATGGGCAGGGCATGGTGGCTCAGGCCTGTAATCCCAGCACTTTGGGAAGCTGAGGCGGGTGGATCACCTGAGATCAGGAGTTTGAGGCCAGCCCTGCTAACATGGCGAAACCTTGTCTCTACTAAAAATAAAATTAGTCGGGAGTGGTGGCGGGCGCCTGTAATCCCACCTACTTGGGAGGCTGAGGCAGGAGAATTGCTTGAATGTGGGAGGGGGGGATTACAGTGAGCCGAGGTCACAGCCACTGCATTCGAGCCTGGGCAACAAAGCGAGACTCTGTCTCAAAAAAAAAAAAAAAAAAAAAAAAGTACATGCATGTCTTGTGCATTCTTGTTTGTATATATCTCAGAGAAAAATATATACAAAGGTCGAAAAAAGGATAAAATAAAAATTCTCCCAAGGAGGAAAACCATATTTCTAAATTGTAGTGCAAAAAAAAAAGTATGTTCTAAATTAATATTTTACAAAGTAACTTCACAGCATTTTGATTGCATGGGTAATATTTTCCAGTAGAAGCTATTGATTTTTACCTTATATGTTTAGCTATAACTTTCTTCTAGAATATCAATTTATAAACAGTGATGATGTGCCCTTAATTTAGGTGGTTAATGTAGAACTTATCACAGTGAAGAAACAAAGCATTAGTGTTGGAAGTGTATATCATTCCTGCTGTTTTTAAAAGCATTATGTATACAACTTTTAAACAAATGTACTTTGAATCAGAAATGTAAACTAGCTATCAATTAGAAAAGGGAATATATTTTCAAAGACTTGTGGAATTTTGAGCCCCACGTGCCTTTGGTGGGTTGTCTAGGTTGAATTATTTTTTCTTTCGCTTATTCAGAATGCAGGAGAAGATGCGTTTCAGATGAATGATGGGTGTAGTTTTAAAGACCTTTAGATAAAGAAATTAAACTTTAAAAAATTTTTCATGATTACAATTTTGTGTGTCTTACCATCTCTATGTTTCTAATTTGGGTAGTTACTGCCCATAGGTTTAATTTGGAAAGATTTAGGGAAGTAGTAATCAGTGGTCTTATTTTGTGAAATAAAATTTTATGAATGTGACTTTCATAGGTTGTTAATTAGATTGTCTTTGAAAATTACAAAAGGATCCTAATTAAAAAAAATAGATATCTGCCAAACTTCTCTCACGCTGATATATTTTGAATATGTTTATTATTTCCTTAAGAAGTCCTTTTTTGACTTAAAAATGTTTGTCTCTGTAATATAGGTGGAGATAAATCGAATTCATATCCATGGTACTGATTGTTTTCACAACTGCTTTGTGTTATGAAATCATTATTTCCAATTCATTTATTCATGTTATTTAAACAGATTTGTATGTAAAACATATCAGTAAGGTCATAAATGTGTTTAGCTCCTTGCATTTCAGGTTTTCAATTTCCTAATCAGTTGTATCTTCACATGTAGAGCTGCTTTCCAACATTCAGACAACGTACCTTCCAAAGGAGGTAGTATTTGCCAAACACCATTTCTTATGTGGTCTTTTGGGAGAAACAGCATTAGAATGATACACTCTATTTGTGTAGAGTTGTATTTGTCCTACCTTTATTAAAACCTTAGCAAGAGAAGGACTAGTGTGTATTAGGCATCATGATAGGTATTATAAAATTCTTTGCCTCATTTAATTTTCATGGCATCTCTATGAGATTAAACATTATTACTCTCATTTTACAGATAACTAGTAAAGGCTCAATGTTATTAAATTACTGATCAAGGATACAGTTAGGAGATGAAAGATCTAGGGGTGGACCCTGGTCTATCTGATTCCATATGTATTCTTTATCGTTTTGAGGGTATGAGGTAATGTTATAGAACTGAGTTAAAGTCTGCATTTTGTGAAATTATTTTATTAACATCTTTAAATCCAGAAACTGTCTTGTAATCTCTAGCCCACAAATCCTCACCCTTCTCCATTGTCTTTTCACTTAGGACCCCATCATATCAATCGCTGTGAGTGCTTACACTTGCTCTGAAAACCTAATCCAACTTCCTCTTTAAAGCACTATCCATGCTGATGCTATCTTTCTGAAAGGCTATTCTGAGCTATGTAACATAATAGTTAAGAGCATGAGTTCGAGAGTCAGACTGATATTTAAATTCTAGTTCACTTTAATCAGTCATGTGATTTTCAATAAATTACTGTCAGGATAAACATCCTCTTTACCTTGCTAAACAAGACCCTTTATTATTTGGTTCTTGCCTGTTACTCCAATGTCATCTCTTTTAGTCAACTCCTAATCACTCTCCCGTGTTAAGGAGTTGCTTGTAGACATCTTGCTATTTTAAAGTCAAGCTTATATAAAAGCTGGGAATCATCCTGAGACATCACCTGAGGGATCAGAAAGATCTGAGATTTGTGGTTAGTCATATGCCTTTCTCAGTATCTGAAATTCTCATCTCCTTCATCTCCTTTCATTGATTATTTACTCTCCCTTCCCCTCCTCTTCACATACATATTTGCTAAAACCTTGCTCAAAGGTAAGATCTTCTTAAGCATGGGGTCTTTGTTTTCCTTTGTGCTTTCATTAGTGCAATAAAATGCATGTATTTCTTCCATCTCTTTTATATTATACTTCATTGTAGTTGTTGATTTACTTGTGTCTTGTCTCTAGTAGAATGGATGGTCATTAGAAGAAATCACTTCTTATTTAACTATCACTGGAATCTACTTCAGTGCCAGCCACATGGGGTAAATTCTTCACATTGTGTATTGCATGAGGTGTGTGTCAAATTAATTCAATATGGTAGGTGCAAATGAAGACCAACATCAGTATTAACTTAGAATCATACTTATCATACTTGTTTATCATCTGTGAAATGGGTCAAGAGGAGGAAATAGTATAATTCTAGCTATAGTATATTTTATGTTAGCTATAATATTGCTAATAGCAGAAGGTAAGGAGGTATAATTCTGTCATTTATATTTTTTCTTAAGACAGACCTTTATTAAACAGTCTACTACCTTTTCATTATTTTAGGCTAGTATAAGCTATATGGCAAGTTTGCATGTTGGTGAGCCAAAATTACTGAATAAATTCAAGGTAGTAGAAATAAGTATTTGCTAGCTTATAACTGACTGTATATATGTATACACATTTGAATATGTACTATGGACATTCTGGGAGTGTGCTGGGATAGATGCGTTCATAGAGGACAGTAAATATCAAATTTAATAATGCCAAATTTTTGTCTGGAGAACTGAACTTTCATAAATTTTTCATTTGATCAGGCCAAACATTTTGAAAATTACACTTATTCTATAATCTCTAGGGACTATGATTGAATATGTGGATAATTTTTATAAATGTAAATTTTATGTAAATATAATATACACTCCCCAAAATACATATAAGTGTACATGTCAAAGCATTTTCACCTATGTAACCAGTAACCAGATAAAGAAGAAACAGAATATTACTAAAACAGGCAGCCCTCTCCTCTCTCTTTTCAGTCACTCCCCACACCAACCCCCTGTCTATAAGTAGATAATAAACTTTATCTTGGCTTCTAAAACTATGGATTAGTTTGGCCTGTCTTTGAACTTCATATAAATAGAGTCATATGCTCTTCTTTCAGTCAGGCGTCTTTCACTCAAGGTTGTGTTTGTGAGGTTTATCCATGTAGTTGCAACTAATTCTAGTTCATTCTTTCTTATTGCTGTATATCTTTCCTACTATAGATGAAAATGTGGATTGCTTTGTATTTGAGACTATTATAAATACTGCTGCGCTAAAAAAATTTTGTTCGTATCTTGCTGAACATGTAAACATTTTTACTTTACATAAATCTGAAAACAAACTTTGTTGTCATAGAGTTTGCTCATGTTTACCTTTGATGATCTCTACCAAAGAGTTTTCCAAAGTGGTTATATGAATTTAAACTCCATTTAGTTGAGAGCTAATTAAGCTGCCTTTTTCCGTTTTTTTTTTTTAGTGATACATGTTTCAGAGGGAAATTTCAAATCTAGTACTCTTAACTAATGGATATTGCCAAACCTATTAATTATTTCTTACAGTTTAGGAAACTAAAATGCATCTTAGCTCATTTTTCTTGTAATAAATATGTTAAAAATATCTTATTGTAACATATTTTTAACATTTTAACATATTAATAAAATGACTAAGTATTTTTGTCTAAATGTAGATATGTTTTAAAATTTTAAAAATTATGGAATATAATTTTTAGAGAAATATCTTTCTTCAAATATGATTAAGCTAATCATAGTTTTAATGAGCTGCTTAATTTGCTTTGTCACAGTTTCTGATACAGAACAATGGTGCCAGTTTTTTGCAGTGGGTTCTATTTAATTCAACCTTTTTGCTTATTCTCTTTTTAAATCTCAGAAGCTATTATATAGACTCCAAGATTTTGTAATAAATAGAACAGAGATTCAGTTTACATAAATGTTTGATTCCTGCCTGCCTGATGATCTTTCTAGGTGACACACTAAAGCCTTGTGAAACTTCTACTTTGACACTCAGAGAAAGGCTTGAACAATTCTTATGAAATGATTTTCCTGGTGAGAAATGATAAAGATATTTAAATAGATGTTGGAGAAATGAATTCTATGCAGAAGAATACAGCTAGGTAAGAAGAATTAACTGAGTTTCTTAAAATTTCACTTTTGACAAGGATCTCTAAAACTAGTTATTTGTTTATTACTTCGATCTCATTATCAGGCACTGAATTTTCTCCAATTGAACCATGGTACTAGCTATGGAACATTGGGATAGGTTTCTTTGATTCATGATCTCAGAGCCAATAAAACCGTCCAATGACTCAAGAGTGAATAAGACCAAAGATACAAAAAGGGGAAAAAATAGAGGATTTTAAAATAGAACATTTACTTATGGCAAAGGCAAATATTGTATTAATTTCTGCATTCCTACATCCATAAAAGTATCTTATCAGTTGATGACTTATCAATTATTTATTTGGCCCTTATTCTTTTTTTTTAATTATTTTTTTTTATTATTATACTTTAAGTTCTAGGGTACATGTGCATAACGTGCAGGTTTGTTACATATGTATACTTGTGCCATGTTGCTGTGCTGCACCCATCAACTCGTCAGCTCCCATCAACTCGTCATTTACATCAGGTATAACTCCCAATGCAATCCCTCCCCCCTCCCCCCTCCCCATGATAGGCCCCGGTGTGTGATGTTCCCCTTCCTGAGTCCAAGTGATTACATTGTTCAGTTCCCACCTATGAGTGAGAACATTTTTTCATGTGTCTGTTGGCTGTATGAATGTCTTCTTTTGAGAAATGTCTGTTCATATCCTTTGCCCACTTTTTGATGGGGTTGTTTGTTTTTTTCTGTAAATTTGTTTGGGTTCTTTATAGGTTCTGTATATTAGCCCTTTGTCAGATGAGTAGATTGCAAAAATTTTCTCCCATTCTGTAGGTTGCCTGTTCACTCTGATGGTAGTTTCTTTTGCTGTGCAGAAGCTTTTTAGTTTAATGAGATTCCATTTGTCAATTTTGGCTTTTGCTGCCGTTGCTTTTGGTGTTTTAGACATGAAGTCTTTGCCCATGCCTATGTCGTGAATGGTACTACCTAGGTTTTCCTGTAGGGTTTTTATGGTATTAGGTCTAACATTTAAGTCTCTAATCCATCTTGAATTAATTTTTGTATAAGGAGTAAGGAAAGGATCCAGTTTCAGCTTTCTACTTATGGCTAGCCAATTTTCCCAGCACCATTTATTAAATAGGGAATCCTTTCCCCATTTCTTGTTTCTCTCAGGTTTGTCAAAGATCAGATGGCTGTAGATGTGTGGTATTATTTCTGAGGACTCTGTTCTGTTCCATTGGTTTATATCTCTGTTTTGGTACCAGTACCATGCTGTTTTGGTTACTGTAGCCTTGTAGTATAGTTTGAAGTCAGGTAGCGTGATGCCTCCAGTTTTGTTCTTTTGACTTAGGATTGTCTTGGAGATGCGGGCTCTTTTTTGGTTCCATATGAACTTTAAAGCAGTTTTTTCCAGTTCTGTGAAGAAACTCATTGGTAGCTTGATGGGGATGGCATTGAATCTATAAATAACCTTGGACAGTATGGCCATTTTCACGATATTGATTCTTCCTCTCCATGAGCATGGTATGTTCTTCCATTTGTTCGTGTCCTCTTATTTCACTGAGGAGTGGTTTGTAGTTCTCCTTGAAGAGGTCCTTTACATCCTTTGTAAGTTGGATTCCTAGGTATTTTATTCTCTTTGAAGCAATTGTGAATGGAAGTTCATTAATGATTTGGCTCTCTGTCTGTTACTGGTGTATAAGAATGCTTGTGATTTTTGCACATTAATTTTGTATCCTGAAACTTTGCTGAAGTTGCTTATCAGCTTAAGGAGATTTTGGGCTGAGACAATGGGGTTTTCTAAATATACAATCATGTCATCTGCAAAGAGGGACAATTTGACTTCTTCTTTTCCTAATTGAATACCCTTGATTTCTTTCTCTTGCCTGATTGCCCTAGCCAGAACTTCCAACACTATGTTGAATAGGAGTGGTGAGAGAGGGCATCCCTGTCTTGTGCCAGTATTCAAAGGGAATGCTTCCAGTTTTTGCCCATTCAGTATGATATTGGCTGTGGGTTTGTCATAAATAGCTCTTATTATTTTGAGGTACGTTCCATCAATACCGAATTTATTGAGCGTTTTTAGCATGAAGGGCTGTTGAATTTTGTCAAAAGCCTTTTCTGCATCTATTGCGATAATCATGTGGTTCTTGTCTTTGGTTCTGTTTATATGCTGGATTATGTTTATTGATTTGCGAATGTTGAACCAGCCTTGCATCCCAGGGATGAAGCCCACTTGATCATGGTGGATAAGCTTTTTCATGTGCTGCTGAATCTGGTTTGCCAGTATTTTATTGGGGATTTTTGCATCGATGTTCATCAGGGATATTGGTCTAAAATTGTCTTTTTTTGTTGTGTCTCTGCCAGGCTTTGGTATCAGGATGATGTTGGCCTCATAAAATGAGTTAGGGAGGATTCCCTCTTTTTCTATTGATTGGAATAGTTTCAGAAGGAATGGTACCAACTCCTCCTTGTACCTCTGGTAGAATTCAGCTGTGAATCCATCTGGTCCTGGACTTTTTTTGGTTGGTAGGCTATTAATTATTGCCTCAATTTCAGAGCCTGCTATTGGTCTATTCAGGGATTCAACTTCTTCCTGGTTTAGTCTTGGAACAGTGTAAGTGTCCAGGAAATTATCCATTTCTTCTAGATTTTCCAGTTTATTTGCGGAGAGGTGTTTATAGTATTCTCTGATGGTAGTTTGTATTTCTGTGGGGTCGGTGGTGATATCCCCTTTATCATTTTTAATTGCGTCGATTTGATTCTTCTCTCTTTTCTTCTTTATTAGTCTTGCTAGTGGTCTGTCAATTTTGTTGATCTTTTCAAAAAACCAACTCCTGGATTCATTGATTTTTTTGGAGGGTTTTTTGTGTCTCTATCTCCTTCAGTTCTGCTCTGATCTTAGTTATTTCTTGCCTTCTGCTAGCTTTCACATGTGTTTGCTCTTGCTTCTCTAGTTCTTTTAATTGTGATGTTAGAGTGTCAATTTTAGGTCTTTCCTGCTTTCTCTTGTGGGCATTTAGTGCTATAAATTTCCCTCTACACACTGCTTTAAATGTGTCCCAGAGATTCTGGTATGTTGTATCTTTGTTCTCATTGGTTTCAAAGAACATCTTTATTTCTGCCCTCATTTCGTTATGTGCCCAGTAGTCATTCAGGAGCAGGTTGTTCAGTTTCCATGTAGTTGAGCGGTTTTGATTGAGTTTCTTAGTCCTGAGTTCTAGTTTGATTGCACTGTGGTCTGAGAGACAGTTTGTTATAATTTCTGTTCTTGTACATTTGCTGAGGAGTGCTTTACTTCCAATTATGTGGTCAATTTTAGAATAAGTGCGATGTGGTGCTGAGAAGAATGTATATTCTGTTGATTTGGGGTGGAGAGTTCTATAGATGTCTATTAGGTCTGCTTGCTGCAGAGATGAGTTCAATTCCTGGATATCCTTGTTAACTTTCTGTCTCGTTGATCTGTCTAATGTTGACAGTGGAGTGTTGAAGTCTCCCATTATTATTGTATGGGAGTCTAAGTCTCTTTGTAAGTCTCTAAGGACTTGCTTTATGAATCTGGGTGCTCCTGTATTGGGTGCATATATATTTAGGATAGTTAGCTCTTCCTGTTGAATTGATCCCTTTACCATTATGTAATGGCCTTCTTTGTCTCTTTTGATCTTTGATGGTTTAAAGTCTGTTTTATCAGAGACTAGTATTGCAACCCCTGCTTTTTTTTGTTCTCCATTTGCTTGGTAAATCTTCCTCCATCCCTTTATTTTGAGCCCATGTATGTCTCTGCGTGTGAGATGGGTCTCCTGAATACAGCAGACTGATGGGTCTTGACTCTTTATCCAGTTTGCCAGTCTGTGTCTTTTAATTGGAGCATTTAGTCCATTTACATTTAAGGTTAAGATTGTTATGTGTGAACTTGATCCTGCCATTATGATATTAACTGGTTATTTTGCTCGTTAGTTGATGCAGTTTCTTCCTAGCCTCGATGGTCTTTACATTTTGGCATGTTTTTGCAATGGCTGGTACCGGTTGTTCCTTTCCATGTTTAGTGCTTCCTTCAGGGTGTCTTGTAAGGCAGGCCTAGTGGTGACAAAATCTCTAAGCATTTGCTTATCTGTAAAGGATTTTATTACTCCTTCACTTATGAAACTTAGTTTGGCTGGATATGAAATTCTGGGTTTAAAATTCTTTTCTTTAAGAATGTCGAATATTGGCCCCCACTCTCTTCTGGCTTGTAGAGTTTCTGCCGAGAGATCTGCTGTTAGTCTGATGGGCTTCCCTTTGTGGGTAACCCGACCTTTCTCTCTGGCTGCCCTTAAGATTTTTTCCTTCATTTCAACTTTGGTGAATCTGGCAATTATGTGTCTTGGAGTTGCTCTTCTCGAGGAGTATCTTTGTGGCATTCTCTGTATTTCCTGGATTTGAATGTTGGCCTGCCCTACTAGGTTGGGGAAGTTCTCCTGGATGATATCCTGAAGAATGTTTTCCAACTTGGTTCCATTTTCCCCCTCACTTTCAGGCACCCCAATCAGACATAGATTTGGTCTTTTTACATAATCCCATACTTCTTGCAGGCTTTGTTCATTTCTTTTTCTTCTTTTTTCTTTTGGTTTCTCTTCTCGCTTCATTTCGTTCATTTGATCCTCAATCGCTGATACTCTTTCTTCCAGTTGATCGAGTCGGTTACTGAAGCTTGTGCATTTGTCACATATTTCTCGTGTCATGGTTTTCATCTCTTTCATTTCATTTATGACCTTCTCTGCATTAATTACTGTAGCCATCAATTCTTCCACTTTTTTTTCAAGATTTTTAGTTTCTTTGCGCTGGGTACGTAATTCCTCCTTTAGCTCTGAGAAGTTTGATGGACTGAAGCCTTCTTCTCTCATCTCGTCAAAGTCATTCTCCGTCAAGCTTTGATCCGTTGCTGGCAATGAGCTGCGCTCCTTTGCCGGGGGAGATGCGCTCTTATTTTTTGAATTTCCAGCTTTTCTGCCCTGCTTTTTCCCCATCTTTGTGGTTTTATCTGCCTCTGGTCTTTGATGATGGTGATGTACTGATGGGGTTTTGGTGTAGGTGTCCTTCCTGTTTGATAGTTTTCCTTCTAACAGTCAGGACCCTCAGCTGTAGGTCTGTTGGAGATTGCTTGAGGTCCACTCCAGACCCTGTTTGCCTGGGTATCAGCAGCAGAGGCTGCAGAAGATAGAATATTTCTGAACAGCGAGTGTACCTGTCTGATTCTTGCTTTGGAAGCTTCCTCTCAAGGGGGTACTCCACCCTGTGAGGTGTGGGGTGTCAGACTGCCCCTAGTGGGAGATGTCTCCCAGTTAGGCTACTCAGGGGTCAGGGACCCACTTGAGCAGGCAGTCTGTCCCTTCTCAGATCTCAACCTCCGTGTTGGGAGATCCACTGCTCTCTTCAAAGCTGTCAGACAGAAGTGTTTGCATCTGCAGAGGTTTCTGCTGCGTTTGTTATTGTTTACTGTGCCCTGTCCCCAGAGGTGGAGTCTACAGAGACAGGCAGGTTTCCTTGAGCTGCTGTGAGCTCCACCCAGTTCGAGCTTCCCAGCGGCTTTGTAAGCCTCAGCAATGGTGGGCGCCCCTCCCCCAGCCTCGCTGCTGCCTTGCCGGTAGATCACAGACTGCTGTGCTAGCAATGAGGGAGGCTCCGTGGGTGTGGGACCCTCCCGGCCAGGTGTGGGATATAATCTCCTGGTGTGCCCTTTTCCTTATAGCGCAGTATTGGGGTGGGAGTTACCCGATTTTCCAGGTGTTGTGTGTCTCAGTTCCCCTGGCTAGGAAAAGGGATTCCCTTCCCCCTTGCGCTTCCCAGGTGAGGCGATGCCTCGCCCTGCTTCAGCTCTCGCTGGTCGGGCTGCAGCAGCTGACCAGCACTGATTGGCCGGCACTCCGTAGCGAGATGAACCCAGTACCTCAGTTGAAAATGCAGAAATCACCGGTCTTCTGTGTCACTCGCGCTGGGATTGGAGACTGGAGCTGTTCCTATTCGGCCATCTTGCTCTGCCTCCGTCAGAATATTTTATAATTCAAGATAGTGTGGCTAAAATTTTTATATTATAGTCATAATGGGTTACTTAACAATACCTTTCTGCCCTCCCTTTTTTTTTATTGTTAATTATCACGTACTTTGGCTTTAGATTAGATAAGCATCAGAAGACATAATTAATTCAAAATGAAAAACATTTATTTTTCTGAGGAAAGGATTTGTTAAGCAATATCCTGGAAAAGAAATTTAAAAATGGCTTTTTGTATGTGTGCTTTGTAGATTCTTTTCAGGGAAAACTAATATGTTAAGTAGTGCAAACGAAATGGGGCCCTTGGGTTTCCACTGCTTATAAATTGGATGCAAATTATAACTCTAGGAAACCACACTGCTTGCCTGCATCCTCTTTGCTTTGCTGAAAAATGCTTTCTTGTCCCTTCTACACTTTCTGTGTATGAAACCCAAAAGCTGTGGCTGAGTCTAAAACCAATTACCTCCCACTTAAAATCCCTTCCCCAAGCAAGCTGAAACCAAGACAACCCCAGTTCTCCATTCATTAGAAAATATGCCTTACTTTTTATCTTATTTGTTTCATATTTTTTGAACTAAGAAAAACCATTTATTTAGATTCTTAAGTGAGAACATATTTGGCCTTTGGATATTATAGACATGACAAATTTTTATATATTTCAGTACAATTGCTTTTCATGGACAGGAAGAGTAACAGGGTCACTGATATAGTCTGACTCTGTGTCCCCACTGAAATCTTATCATGAATTGTAATTAAATTATAATCCCTGGAGAAGGGCCCTTGTGGGAGGTGATTAGATCATTGGGGTGGTCTCCTCATCCTGTTTTCATGATAGTGACTGAGTTCTTATGGGACCTGATGGTTTTTATAAGAGACTTTTCCTTCTTTACTTGGTAATTCTCCTTCCTGCCACCATGTGAACAAGGACATGTTTGCCTCCCCTTCATCCACAATTGTAAGTTTATCGAGGCTTCTGTGGAACTCTGAGTCAAATAAACCTCTTTCCTTAAAAATTGCCCAGTCTTGGTCAGTTTTTTTAATAGCAGGATGAGAATAGACTAATACAGTAAATTGGTACTACAGAGAGTGGGGTGCTACTTTAAACATACCCAACAATGTAGGAGTGAATTTGGAACTGGGTAACAGGTACAGATTGGGACAGTTTGGAGGGCTCAGAATTAGACAGGAAAATGTGGGAAAGTTTGGAACTTCCTAGAGACTTGGAGGGCTCAGAAGACAGGAAGATGTGGAAAAGTGTGGAATTTCCTAAAGACTTGTTAAGTAGCTTTGACTGAAATGCTGATAGGCTAAAATGGTCTCAGATGGAGATGAGGGACTTGTTGGGAACTGGAGTAGAGGTCACTCTTGCTATAGAAAGAGACTGGTGGCATTGTTCCCCTTCCATAGAGATCTGTGGAACTTTAAACTTGAGAGAGATGATTTAGAGTATCTGGTGAAAGAAATTTCTTTTTCTGTTGTTGTTGTTTCTAACTTTTATTTTCATTATACTTTAAGTTCTGGAGTACATGTGCAGGACCTGCAGGATTGTTACATAGGTACACATGTGACATGGTGGTTTGTTGCACTTATCAACCCATTATCTGCATTAGGTATTTCTCCTATGCTATCCCTCTCCTGTTCTCCCAGTCCCCCGACAGACCCCAGTGTGTGACGTTCCCCTCCCTGTGTCCACGTGTTCCCATTGTTCAACTCCCACTTATGAGTGAGAATACATAGTGTTTTGTTTTCTGTTCTTGTGTTAGTTTGCTAAGAAAGATGGTTTCCAGCTTCATCCATGGAACCAACCCAAATGCCCATCAATGATAGACTGAATAAAGAAAATGTGGCACATATACACCATGGAATACTATGCAGCCATTAAAAAGGATGAGTTCTGGAAGAAGAAATTTCTAAGCAGCAAAGTCTGAAAGAGGAAGTGGAGCAAAGAAATTTGGAAAATTTGCAGCCTCACAATATAATAAAAAAGAAATCCCATTTTCAGGAAAGAAATTCAAGCCAGCTGCATAAATTTGCATAAGGAACAAGGACCTGAATGTTAATCACCAAGACAGTGGTGACAGTGTCTCTAGGGCATGTCAGAGACCTTCACATCAGCCCTTCCCATCATAGGCACAGAGGCCTAGAAGGGAAAAGTGGTTTTGTGGGCCAGGACCAGGGCTCTCCTTCTCTGTGCAGCCTTGGGACATGGTGTCCTGTGTTCCAGCTGCTTCAGCTTTAGCTATGACTAAAAGTGGCCAAGGCACAAGTCAGTCATTGCTTCAGAGGGTGCAAGCCCAAAACCTTGGCAGCTTACATGTGGTGTTGAGCCTGTGGGTACACAGAAGTCAAGAATTGAGGTTTGGAAACCTTTGCCTAGATTTCAAAGGCTGTATGGAGACACCTGGATATCCAGGCAGAAGTTTGCTGCAGGGGCAGAGCCGTCAAGAAGAACCTCTGCTAGGAGAATGTGGAAGAGAAATATGGGGTTGGAGCCCCACACAGTCCCCATTGGGTTACCACCTAGTGGAGCTGAGAGAAGAAGGCCACCATCTTCCAGATTCCAGAATGGTAGATCCACTGACAGCTTGCACTGTGCACCTGGAAAAGCCACAAGCACTCAACACCAGCTCATGAAAGGAGCCTGGAGAGAGGCTCTACCCTGAAAAGCCACAGGGCAGAGCTGCCTTAGGCCATGGGAGCCCACCTCTTCCATCAATGTGATCTGGATGTGAGATACGGAGTAAAGGAGATTATATTCAGAGCTTTAAGATTTAATGACTACCATGTTGGATTTCAGGCTTCTATGGGCCCTGTAGCTCCTTTGTTTTGGCCAATTTCTCCCATTTGGAATGGGTGTATTTACCCAATTCCTGGACCTCCATTGTATTTAGGAAGTACATAACTTGCTTTTGATTTTACAGGCTCATAGGTGGAAGAGACTTGCCTTGTCTCAAATGAAACTATGGACTTGAACTTTTGGGTTAATGCTGATATGAGTTAATGTTTTGGGGAACTGTTCGGCAGGCATAATTGTGTTTTGAAATGTGAGAAAGATGATATTTGGGAGGGGCCAGGGGCAGAATGATATGGTCTGGCTCTGTGTCTTCACCCAAATCTCATCATGAATTGTAATCTGAATTGTAATCCCCATATGTTGGGGAAGGGACCTCGTGGGAGGTGATTAGATCATTGGGGTGGTCCCCCTATGCTGCTGTTCTCATGACAGTGAGTGAGTTCTCATGAGATACGATGGTTTTATAAGGGACTTTCCCCCTTTCCTTGGCACTTCTCCTTCTTGTTGCCATGTGAAGAAGGGTGTGTTTGCGTCCCTTTCCACCATAGTTGTAAGTTTACTGAGGCCTCCTCAGTTCTGTGGAACTGAGTCAATTAAACCTTCCTTGATAAATTACCCAGTCTCTGGCAGTTCTTTATAGCAGTGTGATAATAGACTAATACAGCCACACTTTAAAAATGAAAACTAACATCAAGAAATAAAATGTAGCTTCTCTCTTGTCTATAACAGACTTAATTATTAACAGGAACCTCCACTTGGCTAGACTGGTGGCAGTACTGTGTGGGTGTATGTAAAATGTACTTTCCATTGACAATTTGAAACATCTTAGTCTCTTGGGGGTTATGCACCCTTAACATAGTTGCTCAACTTTTTTCGGAGGGGTGTTCCAGTCTCCTCCATTCTTCCCTTGCCTTCAGATGTTGGGTCTCTGCCCGTGACTGCTTTTCTTCCTGACTATACTCTTGTGTTTCCCCATTTACACCTATGCATGTTCTCTATGGCATATGTGAGAGCTGCTTTCACTCCCATGTTATAACGGATGTGGTGGTGAGGTGACTGGAGGGTGTCTCTTATGAGCTTCTATACTCTTTCAAGCCATATCTGGGAAAACATGTCCCTAGCTCCTGTGCTACCCTATTCCTATCTGGATATTTCTACAGTTTGCCTCCTTCTCCAATGCACATCATGTTTGAACTATGAATAAGGCATAGGGACATTGGCATGCTCTCCTTAAGTTCTCTCCATTTCTGTTACTCCTTCCAAAAGCCAAAGAGTAGAAATGTGAGAGTATACATTGCTTTCTACTTCTTCTTCATGCCTGGTGCATCCTCAGTTAAATCATAACTTCCTGTTTATCTATTTGCTTTACTCTATAGTCTTAAGCAATAATGGTGAGTTGGGGCAAGGGCCAGAAACTAGCTTGTTGATAAGGACAGTTACATCTGAAGATACTCCAACAAAATTCTTCATATCAGACTGGTTTTATGTTTATGGTTACCAACTTGCCATTTTTCATCTACTGATGAATTACTAAAGTGAAGATAAGGGAAATAGCAAATATAAATTAGACATATTTAGAATTTTTTGTATATATGAGACATTATACTATCAACTTACATGAACTTTGAATTTTGGATTTACTGCACATTTAGGAGTGAGACCAGAAAGGCTCAGAAATAGAGGAAAAATGACATCTCCATAGTCTCCACAATGTCTAATTTATCTTTATAGTTATTGTAAAACCTATATAAGCATAATATATAGGTTTATATAACAGTCCTTTAGTATAAATAATAATCTCAACTATTTTATATTACGCTAATCCCTTCAGACTTTGAAATAACAGTCCTTTAGTATAAATAATAATCTCAACTATTTTATATTATGCTAATCCCTTCAGACTTTGAATATCCTATCCCTTCTGACTATCCCTTCAGACTTTGAATAGATTGTTGAAACCCAAGACTGTCTAGTAGAAATTTGATGTCACCTTGCAACATCAACCAGGACACAGTTGACAGTACTATTTGTCATTATGATATTTCATATTTAAGCCCTACTAGCTAGGAACTAATATCCCCACTTTGCAGAGAAAATTGAGGTATAGAGAACAAGTAATTTGCTCAAGAGCTGAGAGCAAGAAGGTGACAGAGTTGAGACTTGGGTCCAAGGAGTGTGCTCTTTAGTCTTAACTCTCTCGTCACCCTGTCTCTCTGATAGGAAGGGGAATTTATGACATATGGTTGCATAGATGTGCAATTGCTCTCATTTTTGCTACATATTCTTTACCAAAATGCTAGCGACTAACCTGGCATTAAACATGTAGCCACATAATCACAGACACACACACACAAATAACAAAAACTCTTTTGAGTTTACGTAACAAAAATGAAAATAATTTAAATGATCAAATAGTTTAAATATGTAAACACAATCTAAAAATGAAAGTTTCAAATCTTAATATTAGCCCTGTCAATAAGTAAAGGTTTCTAGAATACACTAATTTAAACAAAAGCTTTGTACCAGTATGGTTATTACACTTCTGATAACAATATCATAATGAAGAAACAGACAGCATCCACTAAGGAATGTTTAGCAACGCACATCCTGTATTTTCCTTCTATGTGCCAATTCTTTCATTGGTTTTTACTTTGCTTCTAAGCATAATGTGCATTTTCTTTATTTTATTTAGCATATTCGTTATTCCTATTACCCAAATTGAGCCTGTTAGGACAATTAATGACTGAGAATGCTTCTCCCTGTTCTGTTCATTTATCCATTCTAATTCTACTTAAAGGTGGCATTACCTTTTCTTTATTTGAAACTTCAGAGAAGAGAGACTAATGGAGCAATCAGACAAAAGGATACAAGCAGGTAGAAATGAAAGATTGCCTGTCATTAATTTATGACTATGTGAACTTATTTGTGTTCGTTTTCAAGGGGAATTTGTACTAAGTGTCTTTCATCTTGTACAAAGCAGACATTAAGTGCGTGAGAGGAAAACGACAGACAAAATGTGGTAATTGAACTGGCCAAGCTATGTTATTATCATTCCAAAGTCAGCTAATAGGATCCTAATATAAAAGGACCCGGCTGAGTGAAGACAAAAATATGAAACTCCTGCAGCTAATAACTTAAAAGATGTGAAAGTTTGATTCAGTTATGTAATCTCCTTAAAACTTTAAATGAGAGAGGGCATCACAGTTGGATGTAGGCATAGAGATTCCTAAATATTCCAACAGAGACTATGAAAATATTAAAAGTATCTGTATGACTTTTGTGCTTCCTCTTCTTAGTTTTCTTTTGGTTTTTCAGGATACAAAATGTCTGGCAGAACTTCAGAAACAAGAGGTTCTAGGATTCATTTTACTCCTCACAGAAAATGATGCTATCAGCTTAAATGTAGCAGAAATGACGAATCCAGTTGATCACACCAGTGAATTGTGAATTCAATCAAAATGGTGAAGCCGTGTATGAGACATATTTAAGTACTGCACAGGCTTTGGCCATACCAAGGGGAGTACCATATCACTAGTCACATTCCTTAATTTTCTGTTATAGATAAAATTATCTAAGTCTAATCTTATGGTGTTTATCCAGAAACTGTGGGAAAAAGAAACACATATATATATACACACACATATATAAATATATATGCATTTCTTTCTACACACACACACATATATATATATGGAGAGAGAGAGAAGAGAGAGAGAGAGAGCGCCTATATATAGGCAAATCTATTCACCTGCAATTAGGTGTGCATGAGGTGCTAAAGTTTCTAATTATGAGTGTCAGTGGATTTTTGCAATAACCTGATAGAAATGATTCTATTTAGACCCAATTTTTAAAACTGTTGCCTGGAATTTATCAAAATATGTAATGCATTTATTGTAATGTGTTTAAGTTTATTTCTCTAGTTCTTTGCTCTGATACTATGGTTTTAAATATGCCCTTTTCCCATCTTTGGCAATACTAAATGTTTAAATTTTGCTTTTCAGTTTCATTATTCCCAGCTTTAATCGACACTATAATTAGCTGGCAAAAATGTGATTGATTTAATTAAGGAATGTTGAAAAGTCATTGTGTAGTTGGTAATTCTTTGAAGATAAATGTATTTTGATAGATCCTGGCTCTAAAATCAGTATTTAGAATGCCATATCAAATCATAAATTTTTGGCAAACTTTATATAAAACTTTTAAAAAGTAATAAAGTTTTAAGGGGATTATATAACTGCCTATTAAATAGGCAAATATTTTCTTGAATATCTATATTGCTACTTATATGTATTTGTTACAGGTTTAGGTACATCATCATATCGGAATCTCTGTTCCTCTCAAAGGGGTAAGATAACTGCACTCATAAGTTCAACTCACAATGTTAATGGAAGATAGGATTTCATAGTTTGCAAGAGTTAAAAATACGTAGGAACTTTACTTATAATCCCCAGCACCTAGTTAGAGTTTCTGGTGGGCATCAGCTACAAAGACACTATCCTGCCTGGAGGAACTCACAGGCTGGCAGTGGAGATGGCAGACGGGAGAGCTCTCGTTGACAGTCTTCTTTCACTTTTTGAATCATTTTGGAATGCAGCCAGTATGTTGTTACACCTCTCTTCCAAACTCATTGAATTTTAAAAGGCTTTAATATGAAATAATTTACTAAAGATTTAGTGGGGAAGGTCACTCATATTGCCAACTCATACTAGAAACTTAGTGAATTTCTTCAGTAGGTATATATGTTCTTCTCTCCAGGATTTCTTCATCCTCTTGACCACCTCATTTCTCTGCTTTTTCCTCACTCTATAGAGCTCCTTTATTGCCCTAAGCAGTTTTGCTTAGTCTATTCTTTTGGCAAAACACAAGTCTGGTAGTTAATGGAATGGCGAGTACTTACTGCTTCCTAAGCAATGGCATTTGAAGAGTTTCAATGCGGTCCAAGTAGCTTACCTAAATAGTAACTCAACAAATTAAATTCATTATGTGAACTAATTATGAGGTAATAGATACTAAGATGAATATGCAATAAAATCTGCACTGGCTAAGAAAAATTAATAAAGCTAGTGACTTAACTATCTGGATCTGAAGAATACATAAGAATCTACCAGGGAGATAAGTTGAAGATGCATTTCAGATCAAAGCAGAGGGTATGAACAGAGCATGAAGAATGAAAAGTGCGTGCCTTGGAGGAAGCTGTAGTTTGCTATGATTAAATTATGGCTACTGAGAGTGTTAAAGAAAATTAAAATGCAGAGAAGGCCTAAAGAATGCCTGGAGAGACAAAGCCTGTTATGCCTCTAAGTGACCTTAGTCTTGCTTAATTTGCAAGTATAAGCAACACTTAACTTGGGCTACTTCTTGTACATGCCTTTGAGAAAAATAAAACTTAAGGCTAACAAATCAGAAGCTGCCAACTAATTTTTTTAACTAGGGACTTTCCAGCAAGACAGATCAAATAAGGCAACTATATAACTGTAACCAGTCAAATATTTTCTTTGCTTTATTTCTGTTTGCCTTATAAAACCTTCCTCTTGGTTTCCCTTGGCAGGGCTCCCAAACCACTTCCAGTATGTGGTTGCCTGATTTTTGAATTATTATTTGCTCAAATAAATTCTTTAAAATTGTATGGTGTCTCAGTTTAGCGTTTAACAAGGGCAAAAGGGTGCCTAAATACGAGGTTGAAGTAGCAGTTGTGAAAGGTCTTAAATGTCATGCTACGGAGTCCAGGTATTTCCTTTAGGCAAAAGTGAGCCATAGGAAAGTAATTCCTAGCTTGATAGCTGGTTGGCTGGGTAAGTAAACAAAATAAATACCAATTATTAAATGCACTCAATAATTGTTGATTGTACTTATTTTATGTTTACTTATTTCACATAACCATATAGTCATTTTATAAAATTATCCTATATTTGTGGACAGGTGGTAAAATTAAGTGAATTGTATCTATATTTTTCTTTTTTAACTTTTATTTTAAGTTCAGAGGTATAAGCACAGGTTTGTTACATAAGTAAACTTGGGCTATGGGGGTTTGTTGTACAGATTATTTCATCAGCCAGGTATTAAGCTTAGTATCCTTTAGATACTTTTTCAACTATTTTAAAATTTTCTGTTTTTATCATCCTTCCTTTCACTTAGAAATGCTTATTTCCTGTAATAATAAGGGCATCTAAACCCAAACATTTCCAAGTAGATTTCAGGAATTAGAATGTTTCATTGTTTTCTGTGCTTCCTCATTTATTCACTGACAAAATATTTATTGAAAAATTACTATGTGACTGGCCCTGTGACACACATAGGATTGTATAGTTTTCATTGCCTGTGACATGCTTTATTCAGTAGTTATATATCTTACAAATAAGTGTCAGGATGTGAAAAGATTTGCCCGAGGTCATAGCCTTAGTGGTGGCATAGACTGTACTAGGAATCAGGACTCCAGATACTTTTTCTCAGTACCTTAGAGTTAACATCTGATCTGTAGCATAGGGAAACTGGTTGGATTGCACAAGGAGTTAATACATTGTCCAGATGCCATAATCAATGAGAGGTTGAATCAATGAGTTTGGTCAGAATTTGCTGATGTTATAAATCATGGACGGTTGACTGACTGTGCTGCAGCTATAAATATCGGGAAATCCTTCATTACTTAGGGGAAATATTCAACATTTCACAATTAATGGATCACTGATTTCACTTTTTTATTTTTAAAATGTTTTGGGCTGCCTTATAGATGAATCAGAGGTTAATAACTGCATATTATTAAATTCCTTGTAGAAACATCAGATTTGAAATAAAAAGAAATGATTTTGCGTTCAGGATTCATCATGTCCTATTGAGAGACCTTGTCTATAAATAACGACAATCAAAATTTGTTATTTCAAATGAGTATTTTGAGAAAAGAGTTGCGAAAGCATAAGGGGCTATATGATATTTCAGAATTTACTCAAAATAATTATTAAGTATTCTTAATTAAAAGTGATAAGAAGATATGGTAATTTCTATATAATTCTAAAAGTGAATTTATTTTTTTAAATATTGAAAATATAAGAGTAGCAAGATCAATTACTACCTTTTTTTTCTTAAAGTGTTACTCAAATTTTATGCTCTTTGGACCTGGATTTTTAATCATCATCATTTTATTCAATAATCTATGCCTAGGAAACTATTATAATTTAGGTTTTTATTCATATAATAATCTTAATAATTACTAATAGTCAGTGTACACTATAGTAATAATTTACATAAAATCTCTCAAGTCTTAAAACAATTATTAACATAATTATTATAAAACCCATTTTATAGCCAAGAACACCTGAAAGTTGAGGAACTTGCTTAATTTCATATAGCTACTTAATAACAATTGGTGCAATATACAGCTAGAACCAAAATATGAGCATAGGGACAGTGACACCAGCACCTAAGCTAATGTACCCTTCTGTTAAATAAAACAATTTGTTAGTGTATCAAAAATAAGTTTTATGTAATTTTAATCTTTTAGATATGATTAAAGATGTGAATAAACTCAATTTGATTTTGTTGTCACCTATCATGCTAAAAGACTAAAATATGAAAAATTTCCTCTGTTTATTGAAAAGTATATATGTTTGGGATAGTGAGGAAAGGCTTTAAGCAAAGGCTTGTCATCTTTATAGTTTGTCTTCAAGGGTTGTACATTTTTTACCCTTGAGCATTACCAGAATGGCTTGTAAAGTCACATCAACGTCAGATCACATCTGCCTCCCGTCACTAAGTTCCTGTTATTCTAAAGAACCCAGAAGCCAAGGTTGAACGCATTTAGTAGTAGGAACAGGTGTTCACAGATACCACTAGTTATTTAGCATAACTAGATTCAGCCTTATTCAAGACTGTGAACTAAAAGTCCATCCAACTGAAAATGTCTTCCATCTGTTTTTATTATTCTGCTGTCCAGCATTGTGTTTTGCTGTTTATATGTAAAATGAGTTCATAATAAAAAATTGTTTAAAAATTATTGGCAACTTGAGGTAAAATGTTTTTGCTTTAAAGTATTTAATAGGATGACATGGATGGTTATTTTAATGTAAATATCACAGGCTTTTACATTATTTCAGTATGATAATTATGACAGCAGATATTTAACTGGAAATATTCTTTATGGTGCTTCCTATTATTAGTATTTCCCATTATAATATGGATTAAAATATTAAAATAGTTTAAATTATCTTCAAGAAGATGAGAACAATTCTATAGGATATATTTTTATATGTATGTATGGTGCATGATATAAATGTGTATATATACATTTATATGTATGATTTATATTTATGCTAAATCGTATGTTTTTTCTAGAAATATGTGGTTTCCTATATACTATTTATTTGTTGATTCATTTATGATTCTCAATTATTTATTTTACACCTACTACACTTAATGAAATATAATGGTGATCCGCTAATGCACAAAATAGACTCGATTTATCTCTAGAGAGACAATAAATATTAACCTGACAGTGACATAACTAATATGAGTATTACAACTGTGACATATATTTTGAAGAAGTACAGGATACTAAGTGCTTATATAATTAAATATTTGTACCAATAAAGCTGGGTTTGTGAAATTATACCAGTAAGTTTAAATACAGTTTATGAGTGACTATCAGAAAATAATTGAGGGATCTAATCAACTCATTTAGCAAAATTTTTATTTATGCTGAGAACTAAATAAGATTGCTTATAACCTGTAGCAGCTTATGGTCTGAGGGTGGAGTCAGAAGAGAAAACAAGATACTGGTAGTGCAGCTTGTTAAGTGTTATCGTGAGGAACCAGAGGAGCCCTAGAGGCATAAAAGAGGCGCCCTCATGCACAGTGGGGGGGTTTGGAAAGGTACACTGACTTTGAATCTGAGACCCAAGGAGACTTGGCATTCCCAACTATGTATTTATGTCATTTTAGTGTTGTGAATAGCTTACACATATCATAATTGATACATGTAATTTTAAAACCTCTGTATATTAAAAACAATAATAAACAAAGGCAGGGAGAAACCCTTGAGAAGATATTTGCAACTTGTGGACAGGTTTTTTCAAAAAAGTTATCAGCTATCTAAACAGCTCTTTTTGAAGCAATACAAACTACTGAGTTGAAAAAAAATGAATACAGGACACAAAATGGCATTTCAAATAATAAATACAATGACCAACTAAGAGAGGAACAAATGCCGAGCTTAATAGGAATCAAAGATGTGAGTAAAGCAAGATACTACTTAGGCAGAGATTTTTTTAATATTTGAAATCAATATTGATTAGAGAAAAGAAGCACTTTTTAGTCCTGCTGTTAGGAATGAAAATGAAGTGAAAATTTTGGAGTATTTTGTTAATGTATACTGAAATTTAAAAGCATACCTATTCTTTTGACAGAAATTCTAATGTTAGAAATTTCTCCAGAGGAAAATGATTGGACAATTAGACCAAGATTTAGACTCATAATATTCAAATCAAAAAATAATTAAAACAATGTAAATGTCTTGTTTTATTGGAATGGTAAATAAAATTAGGAATATTTACTGGAATACTCTGGAAGCTATTAAAATTATTATGTACATATATTCAACACATATAAATGAAACAAATTCCAAAACTAAGAACATGATTTCATTAAAAAAATGACATGTCCATATGCATAAAATATGAAGCATATGCTCCAAAATATACAAGTAGTGTAAAATTACAGGTGATTCTTTTAAACTCCCCTTTAGTTTCTGTTTGTCAACAATGAATATGTATTGCTTATATAGTAAGGAAATAATAAAACAGACCAAAAGACCAATGGAACAGAATAGAGAGAACAGAAATAAGACTGTACACCTATGACCATCTGATCTTTGAAGAAGCCAACAAAAACAAGCAATGGGAAAGGACCCCCTATTTAGTATTATAAATGGTGCTGGGATAACTGTCTAGCCATATGCAGAAGTTTGAAACTGGACCTCTTCCTTACACCATATACAAAAATCGACTCAGGATGGATTAAAGACTTAAACGTAAAATCCAGAACTATAAAAACCCTGAAAGATAACCTAGACAATGTCATTCTGTACATAGGAATGGGCAAGGATTTCATGAAAAAGACACCAGAAGTAATCACAACAAAAGCAAAAATTGACAGGTGAGATCTAATTAAACTTAAGAGCTTCTGCACAGCTTAAGAAACCATCAACAGAGTAAACAGACAACCTACGGAATGGGAGAAAATATTTGCAAACTATGCATTTGACAGCAGTCTAATATCCAGCATCCAAGAGGAGCTTAAACGAATTTACAAGAAAAAAATCCTATTAAATAGTGGACAAAGGACATGAACAGACACTTTTCTAAAGATATACATTCAGTCAACAAGCATGTGATAAAAAGCTCAACATCACTGATCATTAGAGAAATGCAAATCAAAACCACAATGAGTTACCATCTCACATCATTTAGAATGGCTATTAGTAAAAAGCCAAAAAGTAACACTTCTGGTGAGGTTGTGGGTAAAATGGAACACTTATACACAGTTGGTGGGAGTATAAATTAGTTCACCCATAGTGGAAAGCAGTATGGCAACTCCACAAAGAGCTAAAAACAGAACTACCATTCGACCCAGCAATTCCATTACTGCATATATACCCAAAGGAATATAAATCGTTCTACCATAAGGACACATGCATGTGAATGTTTTTTACAGCACTATCTACAATCGCAAAGACCTGGAATCAACCTAAATGCTCTTCAAGGACAGATTGAATAAATACATAGTGGTACATGTACGCCGTGGAATACTGTGCAGCCGTAAAAACAGAATGAGATTCCATCTTTTGCAGGAACATGGATGGAGCTTGAGGCCATTATCTTGGCCATACTAGTGCAGGAACAGAAAACCAAATACTGCATGTTTTCCCTTATAAGTGGGGAGCTAAATGATGAGAGCTCATGAACACAAAGAGGGAAACAACAGACACTGGGGCCTACCTGATGGTGGAGGATAGAGGGTGAGTGGAGGGAGAGTAGCAGGAAAGCTACTGGGAATTAGGCTTAGTACTTGGGCGATGAAATAGTCTATACAACAAACCCCCCATAGCATGAGTTTACCTATAGAATAAACCTGCACATGTACTCTTGAACCTAAAATAAAAGTTAACAAAAAGAAACATATCTAAGTGAAAGTTTTAGATAATTCAAAAATTCCTGAACAACTTTTACTCTCTTAATTTTGATCTACATTGTCACTATAAATCCCAATGAGAATTTACTGCTCAAAAATCAGGATAAGCCCAAGAAATAGCATCTTTTTAAAATCTGGAAGCAAAGTATTTTAAGAATAATCAGCCGTCTACCTGAAATATTACTTCATTTACAAAATTCCATTGTAATTTATTTTAAAAAACACTACTGCATAAAACATATTCTATCAGAAAAATGAAGTCATAGAAGATAGTGAAATATAGTCATTAATAAGAGGAACGTGGAAGATGTAGATACATATGTGTATATATATATATGTGTGTGTGTGTGTATATATATACACATACAAATAGAAACAAAAAGCCCATGCAATCAAAATCAGCAATCGTTTTAGATGAATAAATGAATATGGTTTGTACACATAAAATGTGGAAAGACCCTATAGAACATATTGTAGATAAATTGGTAAAGTAAGATGTTTAATGATGGATCTTACAGATTTTTAAATTAGAAAGATATTTCAGTGAGCACAGGGAAAGGTATTTTAGCAGAAGAGATATTCTGTATTAGGTTTACAATAAAACTAAAACATGAGCTTCCCAATTATGCCATTCATCAGCTGGCTTGGTCAATTTTCTGAGAGTCCTCAGTAGTGTCTAAGCTCTGCTTTGTTAAAGTGTTTCTCACTGTTTTATCCTCTATGTCTGTTCCCCATCACATGATTGAATGTTGACTGTCCTGTGAGACAAACACGGCAGCTATTCTTTTACAAATGTAGAACCTGAAGCTCAGGAATAATACTGGAGACAAGATTGAAAATTAGATATTTTCATTCTAAGCCTATGATTTTTGGTTTTGCTGTGCTGGTGAAATATAACCAGCAAGTAATGAAAAAGATTGAATCCAATACTTTAGATCATTAGCTAGGGAGATAAAGATGATTTAAGATGAAATAATAGTGAAGGATTTTGAAACTCGTATCACAATTTTTAATTTGAATTGAGAGCTCTGCATCCCTCTGGGAAAAGAATCTCTTCCTTGGTCAGCATACTATGAGCTGTTAAATTGTATGTAGATGCAAGTGGAAATTAACAATAAAGAAACATGTTAGTGTGTTGAGATGTAAGGTTCATACTTAGCCTATGGAAGAAAAAGTTTTAACTATTTTGAGAAGATATTTGTAGAAGAAGATTTTATGAGATCCCTGGTAGTTCACTTCATTACCTTAATAATCATATAGTCTAAATTTCTTTATTATTCTCTCATATATAAATCAGCCTATTGATGAAAAAATTATCTACCATTTATTAAATGTTTACTTTGTGCCTAGCACTTGCTTAATGTTTTCCATTAGCTTTTTCAAATAATCCTCCCAACAATACTGTGAAGTACGTATATTATTATTCCTCCTTTACAAATGGTGGCATACTTGACATACTTGAGATTAAATAATTTGTCCAAAATTATTTAGCTGATACGTGATACGTGGGGACTTTTTTCTTTTTAAAAATTTTTATTTGAGGTTTGAGGGTACACGTGAAGGTTTGTTACACAGATAAACATGTATCGCAGGGGTTTGTTAGCCACATTATTACATCACCGAGGTAAGAAGCTCAGTACCCTGTAGTTATCTTTTCTGTTCCTCTCCCTTTTCCTACCATCCACCCTCAAGTAGACGGCAGTGTCTGTTGTTTCATTGTTTGTGTTCCTAAGTTCTTATCACATAACTCCCAGTATAAGTGAATACATGCAGTATTTGGTTTTCCGTTCCTCTGTTAGTTTGCTAAGGATGATAGCCTTCAGCTCCATCCATGCTCCTGCAAAAGACATGACTTCCTTTTTTAAATGGCTGCATACTATTCCAGATACATGGGAATTTGAATCCAGCATCATCTGATTACAAAGTCCACTGACATGAAGACACTTTTATACTTACACATATTTTGTGGCATTGCAAAGTAGTTGTAAAACACATTTTTGATAAGCATTTAGTTTTTGAAGCTATTAAACATATTTACTGTCTTTCTTTAAATGGAGCAATCCAGTTCTCTTTAAATTGTATTTATCTGTAAAACAACCAAGTAATTCACCACATTTGCATCCAGATAGTTCCTGGGATTTCTCCTCACCCCCATAACTATATCTTACTGTAAGTCTTATAATTTGAGTGATATAAACTAGCTAGCAAATATATTTTTAAAATATATAGATCATTTATATACATTTAATGTTGAAAACTCAAAACATCATTTGGCTGCTTTTGCAGAGTAACTAAAAATTTTGTATCAGATCAGGAGCAGTGGCTCATGCCTGTAATCCCAGCACTTTGGGAGGCTGAGGCAGGCAGATCACTTGAGCTCACGAGTTTGATTCCAGCCTGGGCAATGTGGCAAAATCCTGTTTCTACCACAAATACAAAAAATTAGCTGGGCATGGTGGCATGGATCTGTGGTTCCAGCTACTTGGGAGGCTGAGGTAGGAGAATGGCTTGAGCCTGAGAGGCAGAGGTTGCAGTAAGTCAAGATCTGCCACTGCACTCCAGCCTAGGCTACAGAGCCAGACCTGTCTCAAAAAAAAAAAAAAAAAAAAAAAAAAAAAGAAGAAGAAGAAGAAGAGGAAGATGAAGAGGAGAAGGAGGAGGAGGAGGAGGAAAAAACAAAAGAAACCAACAACTTTGTGTCAAAGAGGGGGAAGAAGATTAAAAATATAAGTAAAAAGTAATAAAGAGAATAACCTTTTAAAATATATAGTATGTGTTTGTTTTCTGATTTACTTGAGTTTACATAAATATATGCCTTCATAGCATTACCAAGATGCTACAGGTTCTCAAAGTAGGCTTCTGAAAAATCAGAATATGTCAAATGCACACAAACAACAGTACCTATGACTAAATATATGTCTTTAAACTGGGTGAGTGTGACAATTAAGGAAGTTTAATAATAGTCACAGTTGTGTACTATATAAAATGCTTCTCCACAAAAATATTGCAGACATTGTAAAGTATGTATTAATAAGCACATTTATTTTCATTTGTAAGACTAGAATTCTGTCAAAAATAAACATTTTGTTACTTTGATCAGGATGTATTTTATTGTCTGTGTTTGAAGAGAAGGCAATATTAATTTATCACAGTTTAACAAAGGCAGGATTTTTCAAAAGCAAAATTTAAAGTTACATAATAATGTACAGATATTTTGTCAATTCTTTAAAAACCTAGGTTATGACACTTTACACATTCTTTTTTAGAATATGCTTTAATAAAAAAATTATTTTCTTGCAGCAATAATGCTTAACCTGACTATCCTTTTAACAGATTTTTAAGTGTACAATACATTATTGTTGACTATAAGTATAGAATATGCTTTTAAAGCACCATATCTTGGTCTTAAAAGTTATTTCAGAATTTTAAATATATATTGCAGAACTTTTCCTCACATTACCAAATGTTAGCAGGACATAACCTGCACCAAAATCCTTTTATATGCTTATTACATTCTCAAATAGATGGTCAGATATTGACATGTTTCATACATCGCTTCCTTACATAAACATTTTCTTGTCCTGAATATAGTAATTAACGATATGTGTTAACAATGACAGTTATTAAATTCCAAGTTGGATTCAGTCGCTTCAGTAGTTTTTCTTTATACATTTTGTATATTAGATGTTGTAGAATCTTGATATATTCTCAGATATTGGTTGAATTCATAGAATAGATAAGAAATTTTGGTTGAAAATGAGAACATGTTCTTGAGTATATTAATGAATAAGAAGGTTATAAATATGCTATATAGATTGGTACATTAAATTAAGCAAAAATATTTATTCCAAAAGTGAAACATGGTCATCTATTGCAAATATAGCATTCTTTGAATGATAGATATATAAACAAGAAATGCAAAGGTAATGTTTACAACCTCTGCTCCCACGTTAGTCTCTAGGAGTGATTTCTTTCCCCTTCTGGTCATGCCTGGCTTAAAGGTAGGTAAACTGTTTTAGTGCATTGGTTTGAATGATGATAGAAAATGTCCTTTATGGAGTAATGATAAGGGCTAACACATTGCATAGCATAAAGAATGTAATAATAAGAGTAAGTGAACAAGTGATGGAAGGGATAATTCACAGTAGGTAATGGCACTGTCTATGGTCATCATTAGAAAGTACTGTCTGATAATATAAAATTTTCCACATTAAACCTAGAAACTTAGGCTAATATAGATTTTAGTAACTGTTCTTTGCCCCTCCATTTCACAGCCAAAGTCTTGTCAAATAAGTCATGTTTCAGTAACCCCAACTGTACTCATAGTAAAGTAGAGACAGTTGACTCTGAGTGTACGGCATGTCTCCAGGATCAAACACTTTTGTAAGATTAAATCACTGTCCTTTCTTTACATCATCCACTCCCCATCTTTTCCTTACTGACAAAGAGTGTAGAGACGACTGGAAGAATTCAAAAATGATGGTGGCAATTTTGGAGTGATAAAAATATTTTGAGAAAAGCCTAAAAATTTTGGCTACATTTAACTTGAATGATAATAACATTAGGAAAATTTATCAATGATAATAGAGAAATTTATCAGCAATTTCAAGTGCATCATGGCAAATATTTGTAATTTATGCTAAATGCTCATTTACATACATATTATAAATGAGGCATTTAATTTTCAATTTAATATTTTATACAATACTCAAACTTCAAAGTGTATCTATATTTTAATGTATTCATTATTTTATTTTATTGTGGTAAGAAGACTTAACATGACATCTAGCCTCTTAAATGTTTAAGTATACAGTACCTTATTGTTGACGGTATGTACAACGTTGTAGAGCAGATCTTTGGAACTATTCATCTTGCTTGACTGAAACGTTAAGACCCTCAATCGATAACTCCTCTTTTGCCCCTAAAAACTGCCCTTCTATTCTTGACTCTATAAATTTAACAATGTTAGATACCTCATATAGGTGGAATTATGCAGTGCATTTTTGTCTACGACTGGCTTATTTCACTTAGCATAAAGTCCTCAAGGTCCATAGATGTTATTGCACATGGCAGGATGTCTTTCTTTTTTAAGCTTGAGTAATCTTTTGTGTATATATACCATTGTATATTCATTCAAGTGTCAATGGACATTTAGATTGTTTTCACATCTTAGGTATTGTTATTGCTGTCATAAACATAGGAATGCTAGAATCATTTTTCAGATCCTGATTTAAAATATTTTTGATAAATACTCAGCAGTGGGATTGCTGGATCATATGACAGTTCTATTTTTAATTTTTTTGTGGAACCTCCATAGTGTTTTCCATAGTATCTGCACCATTTTGCATTTCCACCAACACCATGCAAAGAGTGACAATTTCTTCACCTTCATACCAACTCATATTGTCATTTTTAATGTGTGTGATAATAGTCATATTGCTGAGTATGATATATTTCATTTTGGTTTTAATTTGCATTTCCCTGGCAAGCGGTAGCATTGAGTACTTTTTCATTTACCTCTTGGCCTACATATGTCTTCTTTGGAAAAAAGTTATTTGAGTCCTTAGCCCACTTTATAATCAGGATTTTTTTTTATTGATTTGTAAGAGTTCCTTATATATTTTAGTGCTTAATCCCTTATCAGATATATGGTTCGAAAATATTTTCTCTCATTCCATAGGTTTCTCTTTATTCTGTGAATTATTTCCTTTGCTGTGCAGAAGCTTTTTAGTTGGATATAGTCCCACTTGTCTATTTTTTATTTTGTTGCTGTGCTTTTAATGTCAAATCCATTAAACAATGTCTGTGACAAATATCATGAAGGTTTCCCTCTATGTTTTCTTCTAGGAATTTTAGTTTCAGGTCTTATATTTAAATCTCTAATACATTTTGAGTTGGTCTTTGTGTATGCTGGTAAGATGGGAGTTCAATTTTATTCTTTTGCGTGTGGATATCCTCAATGGGTATTCTGGGCACCCTTATCAAAGATCAGTTGACACCAGATGTCTGGATTTATTTCTTGGCTCTTTCATTTTTTTCATTGGTCTACATGTCTGTCTTTATGATTTTGAAATATATTTTGAAGTCGGGAACTGTGATGCCTCCAATTTTGTTCTTTTTTTTTTTTCAAAATTGATTTAGTTATTTTTGGTCTTTTGTGGCTCCATATATTAGAATTGTTTTCTCTATTGGACATAGTGGCTCACACCTATAATTCCAGCTATGTGGAAAGCTGAGGATAGGAAAATTGCTTGAGGCCAGGAGTTTGAGACCAGCCTGGGCAACATAGTGAAACCCTCATCTCTAACACATTTTTAAAAATAAAAGAGTTAGCCGAGTGTGGTGTCATGTACCTGTAATCCAGCTACTCTAAAGACTATTTGGAAGGCTGAGGTGGGAGGATCACTTGACTCCAGGAGTTTGAGGCTGCAGTGAGCTATTCTTGGACAACTGCACTACAGCCTGAATGACAGAAGAGGGCCCTATCTCTAAAAATAAGGTAAATAAAAGGAATGATTTTTTATATTTCTGTAAAAAAAGTCACTGAGATTGTGATAGGGATTGCACTGAATTTCTTCATCAAATCAGGTAGTGTTGACATTTTGATAATATAAAATCTTCTAATGTATGAACACAGGATATTATCCTATTTGTGCTATGTCTAATTGCTTTCATCAATTTTTTTTTAGTTTTTAAGTTTACAAGTCTTTCATCTCCTTAGTTATGTTTATTGAGATATTATTTTTATGCTCACATAAAGGAGATTATCTTTCTAATTACATTTGTAGATTTTTAGTTAGAAACACAACTAATTTTTGTATGTTGTTTTGGTATCTTGCAACTTTACTGAATTTATTAATTCTAACAGTTTTTTGCTGGAAGCTTTAAGGTTTTCCATATATAAAATTCTGTCATCTGCAAACAAGGGCAATTTTACTTCTTCCATTCTGAATCAGATGCCTTTTATTCCCCTTTTGTTGCCTAATTCCTTTGGCTGGGACATCCAGTGTTTGTTGAATATAAGTGATGAGTGTGGGCATTTTTGCCTTATTCCTAATTGTATAGAAAACTTTTCAGTTTGCATCATTGAATATGATGTTAGTTGTGGGCTTGTCATACATAGCCTTTGTTATATTGAGGTAATTATTTCTATTCCTACTTTGTTAAGACTTTTTAAAATTGTGAAATGGTATTAAATTTTGTCAAACCTTTTTTTCTGAAAATATTTGGACAATCATGTGCATTTTGTCTTTTCTCTTTTTATGTGGTCAGTTATTTTTCTGTGTTGAATTATTATTATATCCTAGCAGGAAATCTCACTTGGTCTTGTAGAATCATCTTTCTAATATGCTGTTGCATTTTGTTTGCCAGCATTTAGTTGAGTACTTGGCATATATATTCATCAGAAATATTGGCCGGTAGCTTTTCATTCCCCCTTTGGTGCTTTTGTCTAGTTTTGGTATCAGAATAATGCTGGATGAAATGGATTTGGACATGATTTTGTCTGGAAGAGTGTGGGAAGTATTGGCATTAATTCCTCTATAAATGTTTGGTAGAATTTACCAGTAAAGTCATCAGGTACTAGCATTTTACTTTGTCATGGAGTTTTGGAGTACTGATTCAGTCAAAATACTAGTTATAGGTCTGTTCAGACTTTCTGTGTCTTCATAATTTAGTCTTAGTGGGATGTATATTTTCAGAAATGTATCCATTTCTTGGTTGTCCGGTGTGTTGGTGTATAATTATAATAGTCATTTATTATCCTTTTAATTTTTGTGGCATCAGTTTCTTGTTGACAGTATAGAGTTGGTCTTGTTTTTTTTTTAAATTTACTCAGCCACCATATCTTTTGATTGGTGTGTTTAACTCATTTACATTTAAAGTGATTATTGATAGCAAAGGATTTACTATTGCCATTTACTTAGTTAGTTTTCATTAGTCTTGCAGTTCTTTTATATTTTTTTCCTGCTGTCTTAACTTTGTGTCTTGGTTTGTTTTTATTGGTATGCTTTGATTCCTTTCTCTTTTTCTTTGTGTAAGTTCTATAGGTTCTTTTGTTACCTTGGGGCTTACATAAAATATTTTGTTGTATAACAGTCTATATAAGTCTGTAATAGTATATTTATGCTGATAAAAACCCAAGTTCAGTTGCATATGAAATCTCTGTACTTAAACTTCTTCACTCTCATATATTTTATGTATTGTTGTTACAATTTACTTGTATTCATATTGTAAATCTTTTAACTTTTTTTGGTATAGTTATTTTTAATACTTTTGTCATTTAAATTCTTAACTAGAATTTAAAGTAAGTTACTCACTACCATTACAATAATTCAGTATTCTATATTTGTCTATATATACTTTTATCAATGAGATTCATAATTTCTTATATTATGATACTGCTGTTTATCTTTTCATTTCAACTTAAAGAAATCTCTTTAACACTTCTTGTTAGGTAGATCTAGTAGTGATGAACTCCCTCAGCATTGTATGTCTGAGACAGTTTTTAATCTATTCTTTTGAGTTATAGTATGGTATTCTTTAATATAATAGTATAAGACTAGTATAGCATAGTATAGTATAATATAGTATAAAGAATACTACAGTAACTATATATAGATACTATATGATTCTATGTCTTTGAGGTAAGGTGCAGTATTCTTGCTTGTCTGATTTTTTCCTTTTAGAACTTTGAATGCATCATTGTACTCCCTTATGGCCTCAAAATACTCTTTTTATCTTTAACTTTTGACAATTTGATTATAATGTATCTCAGTGTGAATTTCCTTGGGTTCGTTTTATTTGGTAGTGTGTGAGTTTTGGGGACCTTGATGTCCATTTTACCCCTAGATTTGGGAAGTGTTCGGCCATCATTTCTTTCATCTTTCTTATCATTTATCTCTTCTAGGACTACCATAATGTCTGAATTAGTGCATTTAATGCTGTCCCATAATTCTCTAAAACATTCTTCACTTCTTAAAATTTCTTTATTATTATTATTTTTTTGCTTCTCTGGCTAAATTATTTTCAGTGACATATTTTTAAGTTCAGTGACCCTTTCTTCTGCTTAGCCTAGTCTGCTGTTGAACACCTCCATTGAATTTTTCCAGTTCAGTTATTGTGTCCTCCAGCTCCATGATTTCTGTTTGACACATTTTAATGTTTTCTCTTTTTTGAAATTCTCACTTTTCATGCATTGTTCTCTTGATCTTAAGGAGCGTTTTTATGAAAAATATTTTTAATTTTTTCTTAGGTTATTTGTTAACTATGTTTCATTAGGGTTAGTTTCTGGAGATTTATCTTGTTACTTTGTATGAAACATTTTTGCCTAAGTCTTTATTTTCCTTGATTTTGTGTGCATCTTTACATTATCCAAAGCAGACATCTCTCTCAGTCCTCAAATATTGGTCTTGTAGAGCAGAAGACTCCTAACAGTCTGTCTGGCCAGAGATTTTGTGAATCTCTACCAACCCATTTATTCTCCAAGGGAAGCCAGGAGGTGGACTTTTTTATCCTCTTACTCTGTACTAGGCAAGGATGAGGATCAGTAATGTCTACCAGCTCAAGCCATCACTTTCATTCTCCCCTAGGTGGCTGAACCCATCAGAGCTCAGGCCTGGCAAGATAGAAGCCAAACCTCTGGGGAGCCCCTCAGAAAAGCTAAAACCCTGAATGCACTGCCTAATCTTTCTCCTTCCCTGGGTGAATCTGAAAGCTAGAGGGCCTTTCCCTGATCATGTTGTACTGTGCCGGGGTAGGAATGTCTCAAATCTTTCTACTGGCTTTATAAGTTGGGTTTTGCTTCCTCCAAGGAGAACAGAAACAACACACTTTCAATTAATTTCTGATTTCCCAGAAAGAGAATTAGTCCATTAATTGCTGCTGAATCAGTGTATTTCGGGGTGAAGGAGGAGGACCCAAGGCTTCCTCCTCTACTATGTTGCTGACCTCAGTGTATATTAAGCTATTATGTAGTTTCTAAAATATATCCAATCATTGTGTGTTACTAAACCAAATGTCAAGAGATAAGGTAATACAACTTTGTCATGTGACTGGCTTCATTTTCATACCATCATTGTACTGATACTTTGGTATATTCTATATCCCCTATGTTCAACTGTGAAAATATAAGCAAATGCATCAAAAAATAATCATGCCATAAAAAGTCTGGATTTACAAAACAAATCAGGAACTCATTAAATAAAAGTATTTTAATTACATGCACGTGAATACATCTGAATTAAATTTGTGTTTAAAAATGGTACTTTTTAAACACAATGTAGATATTAAACATTGTAGATATTAAAGGAGACCCTAAATTGGAAAGAACAAAAATGAAGAAAAGAAAGATGAGATAAGACCAATGTTTAATGACTACACCCTATGTGACTGGGGCTTAACCACTTTCAACCTGTCTCCTCATTTATAAACAGCGTGTTGGGGCTGGCATGAGGGTTTCTGTGCATTACTTTGAAATTCATATTGACTCCAAAGGATAGAGTACTCAAGATTCTTTAAATCAGCTCTTCCAGATGTGGAACAGAAAGAAAAGAGGAAAATGTAAGACTTAAAGAAGTGTCAAACATCAAATAATGGAGTCATAACCTTTATTACCTCTATTATGAACCAGTATTATTCATAATAGCCAAAAAGTGGTACAACACAAATGTCCACCAATATAAATGACTAAACTAAATATGGTATATCCATAGAATAAAATATTATTTGATAATACAATAGGAATGAAGTACTTAAGCGACATGCTACAACATGGATGTATTCTAAAAATATTATACTAAGAGAAAGAAATCAGTCATGGAAAACCACAAATTGTATGATACCATTTATATAAAATGTGCAGTATAGATGACTCTAAAGAAACAAAAGAAATAGATAAATAATTACTTAGAGATGGGAAGTTGGTGTGGTTTGAATGTGTGTCCCCTCCAAATCTCATGTTGAAATAGGATACCTAATGTTGGAGGTAGGCTCTAATGAGAGGTATTGGATTATCATGAATGGCTTAATGTCATTCCCTTGGTGATGAAAGAGTTCTTATTCTAGTAGTTCATGGGAAATCTGTTTGTCTAAAAGAGTTTCCCATCAATGGTAGACTGGATAAAGAAAATGTAGTACATATACACTATGGAATAATACACAGCTTTAATAAAGAATGAAATCATGTCCTTTGCAGCAACATAGATGGAACTGGAGACCATTATCCTAAGCAAACTAACACAGGAACAGAAAACCAAGCACCACATGTTCTCACTTTTAAGTCAGAGCTAAACATTGAGTACATATGGACACAAATAAGGGAACAGGAGAAAACAGACACTGGGGCCTACTTGAGGGTGGAGGGTGGGGGGAGGATGAGGATCAAAAAACTACTTGTCAGGTACTATGCTTATTACCTGGATGATGAAACAATCTGTACACCAACCCCACCTCCCGTGACACACGATTTACCTATGTAACAAATCTGCACATGTACTCCTGAACCTAAAAGAACATTAAAAAATAAATTAATTAAATTAAATCAGTAAAGTGTGACACCTTCCTACCCCTCTCTTGCTCCTGCTCTCACCATGTAACATGCTTGCTCCCCTTCACCTTCTGCCATGATTGTACAGACTGCAGAACCATGAGCCGGTTAAACCTCTTTATAACCAGTCAGCCTCAAGTATTTCTTTATAGCAATTCAAGAACAGACTAGTACAGGGGTGGACTGGTAAGTGACTGCTAATGGTACAGTATTTCTTTTTGAAGTGTTCTACAAAAGACTAAATATTAATTCTATGATGTTATTATCATGTTGCTGTGAGCTCAGGTAAACTTTCTGTTTCTTATTATTCTTTGTGAAATATAAAATTGTGCTTTTTTCTCAGGCTGTTGTGAAGATAATGTATATAAAATACATGCAATCTTAATTAAAAATATACAGGGTTTGCTATATACTTTACTTGTGTTATCTTATTTAGTCCTCACAACAACCTTGCGAAGCAAAATATTATGTTTTTACAGCTAAGGAGACTGGCACTTGAAGAGAATAGGTACTTTCCATTTACAGTCTATATATTTTTTCCATATGTTACACTGCTTCTTACACAAAGGTTAATTGAATATTATTTAGAATTTCCATCATCCACAAACAAGCAAATTTCAAAATGTGGCATATGATTGCTTTAAGTAAAATGTGAAGTTATAAATAGTTTCATTAAATAGCATGTCAACAAGATATTTACAGTTTTATCCTGCCAAATTCCAGATTTTATCTGTTTTTAATTCACACCAAATGAAAATATGACTTTGATGGCCTCTGTAAAACATGTCATGTGCAAAAATAAAATGGGAGAGCAACCTGAAATGAATTCACTTCAGGGGATTTTATGAACCATCAACTCAGCTTTCAGTTTGCTCATGATGAAAGATGGATATAATAGGTGAAAAAGCAAGAACTTAGAGCAGTTCTCTTTGACATATAATGTGTAAACAAATATATGACTAACAGTATGTAAAATTGCATAGAAAAATAGTATAGAAATCAGTTTTGGTAACTAGAGCATGAATTTCATAGGTGTTTAGAAAATACTGAATTATAAAATATTAGTTACAAAACCTTTATAATTGCTTATTAAAGAAGAATTAAGACTACCTGAAAAATATTACCCTAACTTAAATTACAATATCTGTCAATTTCACTTTTAGAAAGTAGATCAGGAATAAATATAAATGTTCTAATAATGGTATTAACAATTTCTGGGAAAACAAATGCTTTTTGCTTTCTTTATGAATTAACCATTGAACAAGTGAGTTGGGAGCAATAATAAATAAGATAAATTCAAGGCATTTGAAAATTTTCCGAAATTGTAGATGGCAGTGTGATATAATGGTTAAATGTGATATAATGGTTAAGTCAAAAGACCTGACCTCGAATTCCATGTCTTTCACTTTCTTATGGTGCAAATTTGGGCAAGTTGCTTAATATCCCTGAGCCTCAGTCTAAGGGTTAAATGGTAAAAGTAATACTCATCTTGAATGGATTTAATACAGAGGAAATCAGCATTATATGTAAAGCCTGTAGAGTGGTTTCTGATATAAGATAAACACTCAAGATCTAGCTATATATATTGAATACTCAAATCCTTACATTGAAAAATGAAGTTGAAATATTGACAAGTTGGTAAACTGAGTCTCTCTAGGTAACCAAATTTGATCATTCAGAATGGAAATTTTTTTTTGATTATTCAAAAATGTATTCCTCATGTGCTTTCACATTTCCTCATGTGAAATACATGTACTCTGTGTTTCAGATATATAAAGAAAATTAAATTATGTGAGTAAATGTCCCAACTGGAAACTCTGGAAAGATAGTCTAGTAAAGTGAAAGGAAAATTTGGGTTGATATAAAAAAACTAATGCAGAAAAGCAATTTAAAAAATAATAAAAATATCTTTTAACAGTTTGGGCTAAAACTGTCTTATGTTAACTCATTACCTTCAAATTCTTAAAAGAAAAATATTTAACACAAAATTGGACTCATTTGATTTGTATTGCCACATTACACAGTTTGAGTGAAAAAAATATTTTAAGCATTTTTTTTTTTTTTTTCCTTTTCAAGACAAGGTTTTGCTCTATTGCCTAGGTTGGAGTGCAGTGGCATGATCACAGCTCACTGCAACCTCCGCCTCCTGGGCTCAGGTGATTCACCCACCTCAACCTCCAGAGTTGCTGGCACTACAGGCACATTCCACCATGACCAGCTAATTTTCGTGTGTATCTGTAGAACAGAGATGGGGTCTCACTACATTGCCCAGGCTGGTTTCGAACTCCTGGACTCAAGGGATCTGCCTACCTTTGCCTCCCTATTTTAAGTATTAAAATATTATTCTACTGGGATAGGAATTAAGCTTTGGGTTAATGTGGTTATATCCACTTAGAAATTTATTTAAAGGTTTATACCTAGGAATGGCTGATTGAAACTACCAGTAATATCCTGACCCAGACAACCTCAGTGAGAACAGTTAGTTACTTTGAATTTCAATGATTACAACGGAAAGAAAAAAGAGCAATAGGCTTAATAGAAGACATCTTTATAGTATAAGATATAAAACTTTGACCTTGATTGTATAATTCTTCTGAAAGCTAAAAATAGAGCAAATTTCTGCTTTTACAAATTTTAGTACTTTTTTCTAGTTTAAGCGGAAGGTTGAAACAAGTTTGAAGTCTAAATTCTTTTTTCTAAATTTGAGTGTTTTTCTTTAGCTTAGGAAAAGTTTTTGACTAGTAACTTTAAAACAAAACCAATTTTAATTTGTTAATTCCACTTCATTTATTAAATTATTGCAATTTACAAATTTACTTTTCATCTAAAAAATTAGGCACATTTTTCACTAAGAGACTCCAAGACAGAGAAAGTGAAAACACTGCAGACTGTTTTGGTAGTGGTCCCTTCAACAATTACTAAAACAATTCGCAAAATGTGCCGCTATGTTCCAGTGAATTTATCCTTCTCCACTTTTATTGAGGTTATGTTTATATACAATAATATGTTCAGATTTTAAGGGTTGAATCAGTTTTAACAAATGCCAACATGTATGTGGAAGACCAGCTTAAATTCTTTACTCATTTTTTTCATTGGGTTGCCATTTATTCTGCATCCAAGTCCTTTGTCAAATTATCTGTTGTTTCTATTTCTTCCCACTCTGTGGCTTGCCAGATTGTTTTTTAATTGTTATTTTGATAAGTGTAAGTTTTTTTTATGAGATTTAATTTATCTATTATTTTTTCTTTATGGTTTTTTTCTTTTTGTGACTTTTCTGAAAAATTTTTGCCTAACCCAAGTTAGCAGAAATTCCCCTACATTTTCTTCCAGGAACCATCATGCTCCTTTTTCTTTCTTTACTCTTGACTTTTATTTTAGGTTCAGTGGGTAAATGTGAAGGTTTGTGACGTGAGTGAATTGTGTGTTGCTGAGGTTTGGTGTACAAATGATACCATCACCCAGGTAGTGAGCACAGTGCCCTACATGTAATTTTTCAACCCATGCTCCCCTCCCACTCTTCCCTCACAAGTAGTTTCCAGAGTCTATTGTTCCCATCTTCGTGTGCATGTGTTTTCAATGTTTGGCTCCCGTTTATAAATGAGAATATGTGGTATCTGGTTTTCTCTTCTTATGTTCGTTTGCTTAGGATAACGGACTTTAGTTGCATCTATGTTACTTCAAAGGACATGATTTCATTTCTTTTTATGGCTGCGTAGTGTTCCACGGTATATGTGTACCACATTTTCTTGATCCAGTCCACCATTGATTAGTAGCTAGGTTGATTCCATGTCTTTGCTATTGTGAATAATTCTGCATTGAACATACACATGCAAATGTCTTTATAGTAGAATAATTTATATTCCTTTGGACATACACCCAGTAATGAGATTCCTGGGACAAATGGTAATTCTGTTTTAGGTTCTCTGAGAAGCCTCCAAACTGCTTTCCACAATGACAGAACTAATTTGCATTCCCACCAGCAATGTATAAGTATTTCCTTTTCTACACAACCTTTCCAACATCTGTTGTTTTTGGCTTTTTAATAATAGCCAGTCTGATTTGTGTGAGATGATGATATCTCGTAGTAATTTTGATTTGCATTTCTCTAATGATTAGTGATGTTGAGTATGTTTTAATATACTTTGTTGCTATATGTCTTCTTTTGAGAAGTGTCAATTCCTGTCTTTTGCCCACTTTTTAATAGGGTTTTTTTTCTGCATGTTGATTTAAGTTCCTTATAGATGCTGGATATTAGACCTTTGTTGATGCATAGTTTATAAATGTTTTAACTCGCTTCAAAGTATTTCTTGATTTCTGCCTTAGTTTCATTGTTCACTCAATCATTCAGGAGCAAGTTGTTTAACTTCCATGTGTATGGTTTTGACAGATATTTTTGATATTGCTTTCTGTTTTTTTTTTTTTTTTTTTTTTTGCACTGTTGCTTGAGGGTATGGTTGGTATGATTTCAATTGTTTTGAATTTGTTGAGACTTTCTTTATGACTAAACATATAGTCAATTAAAGAGCATGTGCTGTGTGTAGATAACAAGAATGTATATTCTGTTATTGTTGAGTGGAGTGTTCTGTAGATGTCTAGTAGTGTTGATGGGTCAAGTGTCGAATTTAAGTCTAGAATGTCATTGTTAGATTTTTGCCTCAATATTCCATCTAATGGTGTCAGTGAGTGTTGAAGTCTTCCACTATTATTGTGTGGTTATCTGAATCTCTTCATAGATATGTATTTTGATTCTAAATGCTCCAATGCTGGGTGTGTATATGTTTAGGACAGTTAATTCTTCTTGTTGCATTGAACCCTTTATCATTATGTAATGACCTTGTCTTCCTGTTTCATTGTTGTTGGTTTAAAGTCTTTTTTATCTCATGTAAGAATAGCAACCATTGTTATTTTGTTTTCCATTTGCTTGGTAGATCTTTCTCTGTCCCTTTACTTTGAGCCTATGGGTGTCATTACTTATTACATGTGTAAGGTACTAAAGCAAGACAGTTGGGTCTTGCTTCTTTATCCAACTTGCCACACTGACTTTTAAGTGGAGCATTTAGCCCATTATATTCAGGGTCAGTATTGATATGTAAGGATTTGATCCTGTCTTTGTGTTATTAGCTTTGCACTGTCAATGAGCTATGTACTTAAGTGTGTTTTTGTGGTGACAAGTATTGTTCTTTCATTTCCATGTTTAGCACTACCTTAAGTAACAGGTATTCTCTGAATTTTTTGAATTTGCATGTTAACTTCTCTAGTGAGATCAGAAATATTTTTGTGGACTCTATCCTCAACTATGTTTTTCAAGTTGCTCACTCTCCCTGTCTTTCAGGAATGCCAATGAGTTGCAGGTTCAGCCTCTTTACATATCTCATATTTTTTAGATGTTTTACTCATTTTTAAAAAGTCTTTTTCTTTACTTGTGTTTGCCGATGTTGCTTCAAAGAAGTGGTCTTCAATTTCTGAGATTCTTTCCTAAGCTTATTCTATTCTGTTGTTAATCCTTCCAATTGTATGATGAAATTCCTGTAGTACATTTTTTTATTTGCAGAACTTCAGTTTGATTCTCTTTTAATAGGGCTATGTTATCTTTCAACTCTTGAATCATTTTACTGTTTTCCTTGAGTTGGGTTTCATCTTTCTCATCTATCTTATTGAGCTTCCTTGCCATCCAGATTCCGAATTTTATTTCTGACATTTCAGCCCTTTCAATGTTATTATAAACTATTGCTAGATAGCTGGTATGATCATTTAGAGATAAGGCAATACTCCAGCTTTTAAAGGTACTAGAGTTCTTGCACTGGTTCTTTCTCATCTGTGAGGGCTAATGTTCCTTTATCCTATGAAGTTCCTGTCCTTTGGACAGTGCTTTTTGTTTTTATGTTCTTTACTGCCCTTGAGGGTTTGACTGTGATTCATGTTGAGTGTAGTCAAATGGCTTCACTTCTAGATGCATTGAGAGTACCAAGGCTTGGCTTGGCACTCCTGGGCTTCATGCTTTAGCTCTGGGAGGCTGGGATTAGGCCTGTGGCTTTATCCTCTAGCCACTTGAGGGCAAGCACTGGATGTGCTATGGGGAGGTTTAGGTGATCCCAGATCATGGGCAACAGTGCTCCTTTGGTGGCTGTGGGTGGAAGTGTACAGTGTCATGGCTAGGAAGACCCCAGTTGGAAGTACTCTGGCAGGGTAGTGTGGATGTACCACTGTCAAACATGCTCTGTTGGGGGGACACCAGCAAAAGTGCTCTGGTGGGGTGGCAGGGCCTGCCTACAAAAGTGCTATGGTGGTGTCCACTAGCAAAAGTACTCCAGTGAGGCAGCTAAGGCTGTGTTATGAGCTGATGTAGCTAAGCAGAGACTCTCGGTGGGGCCACTGGATAGAGGGGCATGCAGATGAGAGTTGCCTCCATGCATGGGCAAGACAGACCTGCTCTCTCCAGGTGTAGCAGATAACAAAGCAAAAGCCATCTAGAGAAATATTGAGAACGTTGTGGGATTGGCACCTAAGGCCATGTTCCCTTGCAGCTGTCCCCTCTGCTAAAGCACTTGGGCTCCATGTCAATTCAGTTTCTATCTTGGCCTCCTATCTGGGTAGTTCCCCCTGCCAACTGAAGTATCCATGAAAGTCATGGGGCTGCTTGCAGTTGGGATCTCAGAGGTATACGGTGAGAGTGAGCTACTCCCCATATATTTTACTCACCCCTTCTTTAGGAGACATTGAGGGCTAGGAATGAGTCCTGGCACTCAGCAACCCCATTTGGGGTTCCCAGCTTCTTTCCTCTTCAGCCCCAGTGTCTACATCATTTCTGTATCTACTCTCAGTACACTCTGCCTGAATATCTGTTTGGAGCATGCCAGCCTAGTCGATATCCTGGTCCCTCTCAGTGGGAAAAATTCTTACTGGTAGCATTCAGATGGCTATCTTGTTCTAAGCTCCTGCTCCTTTTTCATGCAGTTTCTGGAAAGGAGGATGAATTGTCTTCTAGTACCGTAAAATTTCTTTTGGTCATTTGTAAACGGTCATCATAATGAAAACTTGTGCAAATTTCTAAGCTGATTTAGTTTTGCCTGTTTTAAACTTCAGAGAAATTAAATCATATTGTATTTAGTCTTTTCTGTCTTGCATCTTTATCACATCATTATTCTGTGAGAAACATCCATGTATTTGCTTGTAGCTGTACTGTTGTTGCTGTTTCACTCTTCTGTTCTGTATACCACAATGTATTTTTCTTTCTATGTAGATCAATATAGAGATCATTGTTATTTCTTTCACAAATCAGTGCTGAATAATATTCAATATTTTTCTACATCTATTTACCATGATTTTTCTTCGCCTTGGTAATGTGAATCACACTTTAAAATTAAATATATTGTGGCATATTTTACCTAAATTAAAGTGAACACAACCGAAATATATGGTTTGATGAGTTTAGAGAAATAAACACACCCATGTAAACACAACAATAAAGATATACATATTTCCATTTCCCCCAAAGGATTCCTTTTTACCCTTTTCAGTGAGTAGACCTGTAGACCCATATAATCACTGATCTGCTTTCCAACACCACATTTCAGATTTTCTTTTCTAGAGTATCATAGAAATCAAATGATATAGTATGAGCTCTTTATATGTCTGGATTATTTTGCTCAGCATAGTCATTTAAAAAAATTTATATGATACCATGTATATCAGTGTGGTAGACAGAATGCCCCTCTTTCATAAAAAAAGAAAAATCTTTCACACCATAACAGAAGCTGTGAATATATTCTATGGCAAAAGGAAATTTCCAGGTGTTATTAAGGTTACAGACTTTAAAATAAGGAGATTAGCCTGGGTTATCGGGGTTATCTAGATGTGCCCAATCTAATCACATAAACCTTTAAAAACAAATAACTTTCTCTAATCAGAAGTAGAAGAGAGATGTGACAGAAGGGGAAGTCAGAGATATTTAAAGCATGCAGAGAACTCATTGTGGCTTTGCTGGCTTTGAAGATGGAGTCTATTAATCAGAGTTGAGAAAGGTCTTTAGGAACTAATGATGACCTATAGTTGATAGCTAGTATACCAAAAACTGTGCCATTTAAAAAAATAGTAATTTATTGTCTCACAGTTCTTGAGGCTGAAAGTCCGAAATTAAGGTGTTGGCAAGGCCATGCTGTCTCTGATGAATGAAGAGTAGAATCCTTCTTTGCTGCTTCTAGTTTCTGATGTTTGCTAGCCATCCTTGGTGGGCTCTCTGGCTTGTGAATACATCATGCCAATCACATGCCATCTTTTTCCTGTACGTATTCACATTGTCTGTACATGTCTGCCTCTGGGTTCACATTTCCCCTTTGATAAAACCAGAGTCCACTCAAATATCCTAATTTTAATTTGGTTTTGTTTATTATTTTTGTATGTTAATTTTTTATGCTTACTAAATTCATTTTTTTAATTCTAACAATTTTGGTGTAATTTGGGGATTTTCTATATATATAATAATGTCATTTGCAAATAGGGACAATTTGACTTCTTCCTTTCCAATTTGGATGCTCTTTATTTCTTTCTCTTCCCTAGCTTATTTGGATAGAACTTCTAGTACTATGTTAACAAAAAAAACGTAATACAAGTGGACATCCTGATGTTGTCCCAGATCTTAAAAAATATTGTTCAACTTTTCCCTGTTCAGTATTACGTTAGCAGCAGGTTTGTCATGTATGGCCTTTATTGTGTTGACATGTTCTTTCTATACCCAATTTATTGAGTCTTTTTATTATAAAGGTATATTGAATCTTATTATTTTTATGCATCTGTTGAAATAATCATACAGTTTTTGTCATTGATTCTACTAATGTAATATATTACATTTATCAATTTACATATATTGACCATCCTTGTTTCCCTGAGATAAATTCCACTTGGTCATGATAAATGATCTATTTAATGTGTTGTTGAATTAAGTGTGATAAGATTTTGTTTGGGATTTTTGCATTGAAATTCATTAGGGATATTGGCTTATAGTTGTGTGTGTGTTTTTTCTTTTTCTTTAATGGGTCCTTGTCAGATTTTGGTATTAGGATAATTCTTGCTTTATAGAATGAGTTTGGAAGTATTCCCTCCTCTTCAATTTTGTAATAAACTTTGAGTAGTATTGGTATTAATTCTTCAAATGTTTGACAGAATTCAGCAGTGAAGTCATCAGGTCCTGAGTTTTGATGGGAGACTTTTTATTACAGCTCTGGTCTTGTTACTCGTTATTGGTCTGCTCAGGTTTTCCATGGCCTTAATATTCAATCTTAGCAAGCTGTATGTGTCCAGGACTTTATTTCCTCTAGGTTTTCCAGTTTGTTAGAGTATAATTGTTTATAGTAGTATCAATTTTTTTCTGCATTTTTGTGGTATCATTTGTAATGTCTCCTTTTACATTTTTTAAATTGAGGTTCCTTTTTTTTTTTAGCTTAGTCTAGCTAAATGTTTGCCAATTTTGTTTATCATTTCAAAATACCCACTCTTGGTTTTGTTGATCTTTTGTATTATCTTTAATTTCTGTTTTGTTTATTTCTGCTCTGGTCTTTATTTCTTTTCTTCTTATTATTTTTAGTTTAGATTGTTTTTTCTAGTTCCTTGAGTTGCAACGTTAGGTCATCTATTTGAGATCTACTACTTTTTTGATGCAGGCATTTATTGTGATAAGTTTCTATCTTGGAGCTGCTTTTGCTATATTCCATCAGTTTTGGTATGTTGTGTTTCAATTTTCATTTGGCTCAATAATTATTAAATTTCTTTTTAACCTGTTAATTGACCAACTGGCTCTTCTTAAGCATGTTGTTTAATTTCTATGTATTTGTACGTTTTCCAAAGTTTCTCCTGTTATTGGTTTCTAGTTTTATTCTATTGTTGTCAGAAAAGATACTTGATATGTTTTCAGTTTCAGTTTCTAAAAATGTATTAAGAATTGTTTTCTGGACTAACATGTAGTCTATTCTGAAGAATGTTCCACATACAGTTGAGAAGAATGTGTATCCTGAAGTTGTTTGTCAGAAAGTTCTGTAAATGTCCATTAGGTCCATTTGGTCTAGAGGAGAGTTCAACTCTGATGTTTCTATGTTAATTTTACATCTGAATAATATGTCCATTGCTGAGAATGAGGTATTGAAGTCCTCTGCTATTATTGGATTGCAGCTGATCTCTCCTTTTATGTCTGTTACTGTTTTCTTTATATATTTAGGTGCCACATTGTTGGGTGCATTCATATTTACAATTGTTATATTCTCTTGCTGTACTGACACCTACATTATTATATAATGGCCTTTTTGTGTTTTTTATTGTTTTTGACTAAAGGTCTATTTTATCTAAGTATAGCTATTCCTGTTTCCTTTTGATTTCCACTTGCATAGAATATCTTTTTTCATCCCTTCACTTTCAGTGTATGCATGTCTTCATAGGTGAAGTGAGTTGCTTAGAGGCAGCATATAGTTTGGTCTTTTTCTCTTGTTTATCCATTAAGCCACTCTATGTCTTTCAATTGGCTAATTGAATCCATTTACATTCATTGTTACTATTAATATATAAGGACTTACTATGCCATTTTATTGCTTGTTTTCTGGTTGTTTTATAACTCCTCTCTTCCTTTCTTCCTTCATGTTAAGTGATTTTCTTTTGTAGTATGTTTTAATTCTTTATCTTATTTTTAGTGTATCCGTTATAGGTTTTTGGTTTGTGGTCATAATGAGGCTTACAAAGAATATTATAGTTATAACAGTTTATTTTAAACTGATGACACTTTAAATTTGGTTGCAAAAAGAAAAAATAGAGAAACATTCAAACTAAAAACCTTTATACTTTAATAATTCTCCTCTAGTTTTGACTTTTTGATATCTTAATTTACATCTTTTTATATGGGTGATCTCTTAGGAAACTGTAGTAGCTATTATTATTTTTAATACTATTAAATTATTAACTTTTTAATAATTATAATAATCAATAATTAAGCTATTTATTTAATAGTATTTAACTATTTATTTAATAGTTTTGCATTTTAGTTTTCATACTAAGATATAAGTGGTTTACATACCACAATTTAGAGTATTCTGAATTTGTGTGTATACTCACTTTTACCAGCGAGTTTCATACCTTCAGATGTTTTCTTAATGCACATTGGAATTCTTCTATTTTATATTGAAAAATCCATCTGAGCATTTCTTGTAAGATATTGTGTCCGGAATTCTTGGGTTCTTGGTCTTGCTGACTTTAAGACTGAAGCCACGGACCTTCGCGGTGAGTGTTACAGCTGTTAAAGGTGGCGCATCTGGAGTTGTTCATTCCTTCCGGTGGGTTCGTGGTCTCGCTGGTTCGCTTCAGGAGTGAAGCTGCAGACCTTCATGGTGAGTGTTACAGCTCATAAAGGCAGCGTGGACCCAACGAGTTAGCCCTAGAGGGTGGACTAAGCCCATCTTTGCTGTGAACCTCTGGCCAACTCCAATGTCCCCAGCCCTGCTACACTTGAGGAACACCAGGTACAATTTCCTGTGTCCTCAGGCAAAGTTCCTTTACCCACTTTTCTTTCCTTCCTCCAAGTGGAAGGAGTCTGTTTCCATAATGTGCCACCTGAAGTTGGGGGAGGGGGAGGGGTGACACAGGCAGTCCCATGGCCACTGCAGCAGATGTCATGATGAGTCACACCTGAAGCCCACAGCCTCCCAGACTAGCATAGCACTGAGGCTCAGCCATGGAAAAGAGTTGCTACAACCCACTTCACCACCAAATGACTAGAGTAGACTTCAACTCCAAACAAAAGTAATGAACTACAAATGTATTACAAATAATTTTACTTTTATTTGGAGTCCAAGTTAACTTCAGTCATTTGGTGGTGAAGTGGGCTTGGATTTGGGTCCATCTTACTGGGACCTCAGATTCCCATCTGACCCATGGTGGGTCTAGGAGTTTGTCTGGGGGCATTGTCCTGGAATCAGGAGCCGCTGGGTTCTCTCTGGTATTGCGTTTTACTCTGACAAGGCTGGTACTAGTTTCTAATGCATAGGTTTGTGTACACTTTCCTCTCGCTTTCTCAAGTGGACAGGTTATCTGCAGTACACTTCTTGGGGTTGGGGGAGCAGTGGTGTAGGCAATGTGAGATTGTCTTTCCTACCCTTTTCAATGTATCTTTTCTAATTATTATGCTAAAACCGGGTACTGTGATCTATCACCAGTTTTTTGTTGTTGTTGTAGTTTTCTCCTGTAAAGGTGTTTTCTTACATGGGTAGTTGTTAAAAAAACTGATATTTCTCTGGAGAGATGATTGCTAGATGATTGCTGCTAATAAACTTTGCACTGTTTCTAATTTTAAGCTATGAAAAATAAGTTGCTATGCATATTTACGTAAAAGGTTTTCTTGTGTACCTATGCTTTCATTTGTAGAATCACTGAGGTGCATAATAATAAGTGTAAATTGAGTTGTCTTAGAAAATGCCAAATACTTTTTCAAAATAATTATAGCATTTTGCGTTATAAAAGAGGATAATTTCCAGCTGCCTTATATAATAAAAATTGCTTTATATTGCCAACCTATTTAAATTTAGACATTCTAATGTGTGTGCATTGGTATCTTAAATATTTCCTTGAAAGCTAATGAATGTATTTTATGTACTATTGGCTTTCTATATTTATATCCAAAATCTTTACCTTTACTGATTTAAAACTGTTGACTGTCGTCTTAAAATTGACTTCTAAAAGTGCTTTTTATATTCTAGATGTAAGTCCTTTATCAAATATATGAATCACAATATTTTCTCCCATTCTGTTACTTGCCTTTTCATTTTCCTAATACTAACTTTTGAAGAGCAGAAAGATTCAATATTTGTGAAGTATGATTTATCAATTTTTAAATTTGTTCTTTTGGGTTCTTATGTAAGAAATCTTTGCATAACCCAAGGTTACAAACATTTTATCCTATATTTTCTCCTAAAAGTTAAATAATTTATCATTTGGATTCATCAGCATTTTTTTTTTATTATAGTTTATGTTCTAGGGTACATGTGCACAACATTCAGGTTTGTTACATATGTATACATGTGCCATGTTGGTGTGCGGGACCCATTAACTCGTCAATTACATTAGGTATATCTCCTAATGCTATCCCTCCTCCCTTCCGCTACCCCACAACAGGCCCAGGTGTGTGTTGCTCCCCTTCCTGAGTCCAAGTGTTCTCATTGTTCAATTCCCACCTATGAGTGGGAACATGCGGTGTTTGGTTTTCTGTTCTTGTGATAGTTTGCTGAGAATGATGGTTTCCAGCTCCATCCATGTCCCTACAAATGACATGAACTCATCCTTTTTTATGGCTGCATAGTATTCCATGGTGTATATGTGCCACATTTTCTTAATCCAGTCTGTCATGGATGGACATTTTGGTTGGTTCCAAGTCTTTGCTATTGTGAATAGTGCCGCAATAAACATACATGTGCGTGTGTCTTTACAGCAGCATGATTTATAATCCTTTGGGTATATACCCAGTAATGGGATTGCTGGGTCAAATGGTATTTCTAGTTCCAGATCCTTGAGGAATCACCACACTGTCTTCCACAATGGTTGAAATAGTTTACAGTCCTCCCAACAGTGTAAAAGTGTTCCTATTACTCCACATCCTCTCCAGCACCTGTTGTTTCCTGACTTTTTAATGATCACCATTCTAACTGGTATGAGATGGTATCTCATTGTGGTTTTGATTTGCATTTCTCTGATGGCTAGTGATCATGAGCATTTTTTCATGTGTCTGTTGGCTGCATAAATGTCTTCTTTTGAGAAGTGTCTGTTCATATCCTTTGCCCACTTTTTGATGGGGTCGTTTTTTTCTTGTAAATTTGTTTGAGTTCTTTGTAGGTTCTGGATATTAGCCCTTTGTCAGATGAGTAGATTGCAAAAATGCTTAGGTCTAATATTTAAGCCTCTAATCCATCTTAAACTAATTTTCGTATAAGGTGTAAGGAAAGGATCCAGTTTCAGCTTTCTACTTATGGCTAGTCAGTTTTCCCAGCACCATTTATTAAATAGGGAATCCTTTCCCCATTTCTTGTTTTTGTCAGGTTTGTCAAAGATCAGATGGCTGTAGATGTGTGGTATTATTTCTGAGGGCTCTGTTCTGTTTCATTGGTCTATATCTCTATTTTGGTATCAGTACCATACTGTTTTGGTGACATGTAACCAAAGCCTACACGTAGCCTTGTAGTATAGTTTGAAGTCAGATAGCGTGATGCCTGCAGCTTTGTTCTTTTGACTTAGGATTTTCTTGGCAATACGGGCTCTTTTTTGGTTCCATATGAACTTTAAAGTAGTTTTTTTCAATTCTGTGATGAAACTCATTGGTAGCTAAATGGGGATGGCATTGAATCTACAAATTACCTTGGGCAGTATGGCCATGTTCACGATATTGATTCTTCCTATCCATGAGCATGGTATGTTCTTCCATTAGTTTGTGTCATCTTTTATTTCATTGAGTAGTGCTTTGTAGTTCTCTTGAAGAGGTCCTTCACATCCCTTGTAAGTTGGATTCCTAGGTATTTTATTCTCTTTGAAGCAATTGTGAATGGGAGTTCACTCATGATTTGACTCTCTGTTTGTCTGTTATTGGTGTATAAGAATGCTTGTGATTTTTGCACATTTATTTTGTATCCTGAGACATTGCTGAAGTTGCTCATCAGCTGAAGGAGATTTTGGGCTGAGATGATGGGGTTTTCTAAACATACAATCATGTCATCTGCAAACAGGGAGAATTTGACTTCCTGTTTTCCTAATTGAATACCTTTATTTCCTTCTCTTGCCTGATTGCCCTGGCCAGAACTTCCAACACTATATTGAATAGGAGTGGTGAGAGAGGGCATCCCTGTCTTGTGCCAGTTTTCAAGGGGAATGCTTCCAATTTTTGCCCAGTCAAGATGATATTGGCTGTGGGTTTGTCATAAATAGCTCTTATTATTTTGAGATACGTTCCATCGATACTGAATTTATTGAGAGTTTTTAGCATGAAGGGCTGTTGAATTTTGTCAAAGGCCTTTTCTGCATCAATTGAGATAATCATTTGATTTTTGTCTTTGGTTCTGTTTATATGCTGGATTATGTTTATTGATTTGCATATGTTGAACCAGTCTTGAATCCCAGGGATGAAACCTACTTGATCATGGTGGATATTGATTTGTATATGTTGAACCAGTCTTGAATCCCAGGGATGAAACCCACTTGATCATGGTGGATAAGTTTTTTGATATGCTGCTGGATTCAGTTTGCCAGTATTTTATTGAGGATTTTTGCATCGATGTTCATTGGGGATATTGGTCTAAAATTCTCTTTCTTTGACACAATTGTCAGATTCACCAAAGTTGAAATGAAGGAAAAAATGTTAAGGGCAGCCAGAGAGAAAGATTGGGTTACCCACAAAGTGAAGCCCATCAGACTAACAGCGGATCTCTTGGCAGAAGCCCTACAAGCCAGTAGATAGTGGGGGACAATATTCAACATTCTGAAAGAAAAGAATTTTCAACCCAGAATTTCATATCCAGCCAAACTAAGTTTCATAAGTGAAGGAGAAATAAAATCCTTTAGAGACATCAAATGCTGAGAGATTTTGTCACCCCCAGACCTGCCCTACAAGAGCTCCTGAAGAAAGCACTAAATATGGACAGGAACAACTGGTACCACCCACTGCAAAAACATGCCAAAATGTAAAGACCATCGATGCTAGGAAGAAACTGCATCAACTAACGAGCAAAATAACCAGCTAACATCGTAATGACAGGATCAAGTTCACACATAACAATATTAACCTTATATGTAAATGGGCTAAATTTTCCAATTAAAAGACACAGACTGGAAAATTGGATAAAGAGTCAAGACCCATCAGTTTGCTGTATTCAGGAGACCCATCTCACATGCAGAGACACACATAGGCTCAAAATAAAGGGATGGAGGAAGATCTACCAAGCAAATGGAAAATAAAAAATGCAGGGGTTGCAATCCTAGTCTCTGATAAAATGGACTTTAAACCATCAAATATCAAAAGAGACAAAGAAGGCCATTACATATTGGTAAATGGATCAATTCATCAGGAAGAGCTAACTATCCTAAATATATATGCACCCAATACAGGAGCACTCAGACTCATAAAGCAAGTCCTTAGAGACTTACAAAGAGACTTAGACTCCCACACAGTAATAATGGGAGACTTTAACACCCCACTGTCAACATTAGACAGATCAACAAGGCAGAAAGTTAACAAGGATATCCAGGAATTGAACCCAGTTCTGCACTAAGCAGACCTAATAGACATCTACAGAACTCTCCACCCCAAATCAACAGAATATACATTCTTCTCAGCACCACATCACACTTATTCCAAAATTGACCATATAGTTGGAAGTAAAGCACTCCTCAGCAAATGTAAAAGAATAGAAATTATAACAAACTGTCTTTCAAACCACAGTGCTATCAAACTAGAACTCAGGATTAAGAAACTCAATCAAAACCACTCAACTACATGGAAACTGAACAACCTGCTCCTGAATGACTAGTGGGTACTTAACGAAATGAGGGCAGATATAAAGATGTTCTTTGAAACCAATGAGAACAAAGATACAACGTACTAGAATCTCTGGGACACATTTAAAGCAGTGTGTAAATGCCCACAAGAGAAAGTAGGAAAGATCTAAAATTGACACCCTAGCATCACAATTAAAAGAACTAGAGAAGCGAGAGCAAACATATTCAAAAGCTAGCAGAAGGCAAGAAATAACTAAGATCAGAGCAGAACTGAAGGAGAAAGAGACACAAAATCCTTTCAAAAACTCATTGAATCCAGGAGCTGGTGTTTTGAAATGATCAACAGAATTGATAGACCGCTAGTAAGACTAATAAAGAAGAAAAGAGAGAAGAATCAAATAGACACAATAAAAAATGATAAAGGGGATATCACCACCGTCTCCACAGAAATACAAACTACCATCAGAGAATACTATAAACACATCTACGCAAATAAATTAGAAAACCTAGAAGAAATGGATAAATTCCTGGACACATCCACTCTCTCAAGACTAAACAAGGAAGTTGAATCCCTGAATAGACCAATAACAGGCTCTGAAATTTAGGCATAATTAATAGCCTACCAATCAAAAAAAGTCCAGGACCAGATGGATTCACAGCTGAGTTCTACCAGAGGTACAAGGAGCTGGTACCATTCCTTCTAAAATTATTCCAATCAGTAGAAAAAGAGGTAAACCTCCCTAACTCATTTTATGAGGCCAACATCATCCTGATACCACCTCCTGACAGAGACACATCAACATTTTAAGTTAACGTTTGTATATGGTATAAGGATTGAGGTTCTAATTTAAGAAATCAATTTTCATTTGTTTCAGTATTACTTGTTTAAAGGACTATCATTACCTTGCTCTTTGAATTCCCTATTTCTGAGTTATGTTCTATCCATTGATTTCAAGATGTCCATCTTCATGTTAATGCATCACTGTCTTGAATGCTATGGCTATACTGTGAATCTTGAAATGATATATGTCAGACCTCTGACTGGTCCATTTTTCAAAAGTGTTTTGGCTATTCTAGATCTTTTGTATTTCCTATAAAGTTTAGACAATGTTTTAATTTCTAAAGTAAGTCTGCTCAGGTTTTGATTTGAGTAGTATCTGTAAACAAATTTAGGCATAGTTAAATTTTCTCAATATTGTTGCTTATTTTAAACATAGTATTTATTTTAAAAATTTCTGATAATTTTTTAAGAAATGTGTCGTAGTTTCTATTGAAATAGATCTCTTGTATATTTTTAAAATATATTCTTTAGTATTTAAAACTTTTTGATACTGGGTAAAAGGCAAGAATATATCTTCAAAATTCTAATTATTCATTGCTAATGTGTAGAAATACAATGTTTTTTATTTATTCACCTGGTATCTGATGAGCTTACCAAACTCATTTACTGATTTTAGTAGATTTTTTTTGTAGATTAACTGGGATTCTCCGGTTAAGCCATTAAGTGGTCTGCAAATATTGCTTTACTTTCTCCTTCTAAATTTGATTTTATTATTTGTTTATTTCTTTAAAAACATTCTGTCTTTAACCGTTCTTTATAATATTATCTGACTTTTTTCTAGGTGTCTTCATTAGGTTAAGAAAGTTTACTTCAAATACTTTTAAAGTGCTTATTGTGATAATTGTATGATTTTGCTTTTTAATATTTTAATATTGTGAATTACAATGATTTGTTTTTTTAATGTTAACTACCTTGCATTCTTTGGATAAACCCTTTGGTCATGTAGCGTTATGATTTTGTGGACTCCTTAGCTAAAATTTTGTTAAAGGTTTTGGCTTTATTTATGAAGGATAGGTTTAGCATATATAATGTTTTTGATTTTTTTTTTTTTTTTTTTTTGCTTATGCCTGTGTCTAAAATGTGGCTTTCTGTTGCTTTCTGACCTTCATTCTTTTTAATAACAAGTCAGGTATCATTATATATTTTGTTGCTCTCTAGGTAAAGTATCTTTTCTCTTCTGGTTTCTTTCAAGATTTTCTCTTTATCACTGAATTTCAGCAGTATGTCTAGTATGTATCTGCATGTGGTCTCTTTGTATCTATATGTTACTTGGTGTCTGCAGATCTTTTTGAGTCTGTAATTTGTATGTTTCAGTACATTTGTGGTACTTGGAGACATTAAATATTTTCAATTTTTTTTTCTTTTTACCAAACTCCTCCGGTGAATCTAACTACATACTGAATAAACCACTTAAAATTGTTCCATAAGTCACAGAGGCTCTGCTTATTTTTCTCCATTTTTTCCCCTTTTTTATCAGATAGTAAAATTCCTATTGGTAAATCATTAAATTGCTTGTATTTTCTTCTACCAATTTCAATGTGCTGTTAAGTTCATTCATTGGATGTTTTCATTTTATTTATTGTACGTTTACTTCTAGAATTTGTATTTGGTCCCTTTAAAAATATTTTTTTACTTTTTACTACATTTCCAATCTGTTTATTTCTTAAAGTAAAACTTTTCCTCAAATATTTGAACATATTATAACCACATCATGCAAGTACTCTCAGAGTTGGTTTTTACTGAGTTGTCTTTTTCCTTGATTAGTGTCATATTTTCATTTTTCCTATGTTTATTAACTTTTTTCTTGTATGTGACAATTTGAATAATAAATTCTAGTGATCATTGATTTCAGTGTCACTCTGCAAACTATTTAAATTTGTAAAGCAGGTAGTTAACTTGGCTGGATTCAAACTAAACTTCGCCTGCTCTGCAATGAGTAGCAACCAAAATATCTACTCAGTGTTTTGTTTCTAACTGACAAATATTGTTGGGTCTACTGCATTTTCCCTTTTGTATGCATAGTTCAGTCATTAGCCAAAAATGTGAATGCATTCATATACAGATTTTGAAACTCGTTCATTCTATAGCTTTTCTCTTGTCCAGAATTCCTGTTCTAACTCTTTAGTCACGCTACCAGAACTGAATTCAATCCTCTCATATTTCCAGCCAATAATGCTACAGTTTTATTCCACCGTTTTTTGTTTTTTGTTTTTTTTTCTTTTTAGGAACTGATACAGTTTTAAAATTTGTACTGCTTTTGGTCACTTTCGGATTTCTTTAAATACTTGTCTTTGTAGGTTTTTTTTTTTTTTAATTTTATTTATTTATTTATTTTTAGATATTATAATTGTTTCCTGTAGCAGGGTGAGTTTACACAACCTACCTGGCAATTTCCAGATACCAGAAATTTTTCAGTTCATTTTTTATAACCTAACTCAATACTACCTATATTTGATTTTAAATCTATCACCTTACTGTTTCCTTTCCCTATGGTTCATCCATTCTGTCTCTTGCCTATCTTTTCTTGAATTGTTTGATACTTTTTACTTTTTTCTGTCATATTATTTCATAGTTATACACTTTATGGCTATTGTTTTAGTAGTTACCCTAGAAATTATAAAATAAATTCTTTATTTATCAAGGTCTAGTGTTTATACTTTTATTGTATTCTGGGACAACCCAGTGATAGAGATATCTACATGTTTATACCTCTAGATAAATATTTATATAGATAGATGTATATATTTATAAATATGAAAATATATTTCATAAGTATAAATGTATTCATAAGTATCTATTATATAACCTATATAATAGATACATAATGCATCATATATTTATACTTATAAATATAAATACATAAATACATACACACACATGCATGTACATACGTATCTATATTTTCCCTGCAATCGTTGTTAGTATTTTTTTAATACAGGCAGTATATGCCCATTTTCCCTTACACACTATTTTTAAATCTATATTTTTTTCGTGAGTTATCTTGGGAGCATTTTCCTTCTGCTGAAAAAATTGCTCCAGATTTTCCTTTTGTGGAATATTGTTCTAGTAATTCTTCAGTATCTTGTGTCTTCTCCAATGCCTTTAATCAAAGTGATAGTATACATTTGTAAATCTTTCCTTATTGTTCATAACACGAGAGGTTATGCTTAAATTTTAATTGCCAGTTTATATATTTTTAAGTTTCTTAAAAATATATGTTATTAAAAATCATTACTTTTAAGAGTACCACAATATTTAATTCTGTGTTTCTCTCAAGATTTTTTAACTAGTTCTTTTTGTTTGATTATTTACAAGTTTAATTTCTGAAAGAAACTTTCTTTTTCCTAAATCTTCATGATAACATCTAAAGTTTTTTTGGAATAAATTACAATGAATTTCTAGTAATATAATTTGTGCTGTAAATCTTTTAAGATTATAAATTGCCCTGCAAAAGGCAGAAAGTGACTCATCTGTGTTACAACACGTTTAAGAGGATTTTTTATGGATGCTAAGGAAGGCCGTATTTTATTTTACTGTCTCTTTTAAATTATATGTGATTATTTCAGGTCTCAGGTAATTGGTTAACAGAGAGTTTCAATATTTAAAACATGTTGATTCTTTATTTTTTTGTGAATTTCTCATGTGTATTAGTCATTTTTCTACTGAGAAATTATATTTTTATTGTTTTAGAATGTATATATATTAAAATAATGAATATTTTTTCAGTTACAGGTGAGCAAATATTTTCCTCATCTTTTTGGATTTCCATTTGCTTATATTTTCCCACAAGTAAAATATCACATTTTGAACAGTAAAATCTACCAAATGTTTCATTCATTTGCATTTTACTTTTCTGGTTATGCTTAAACATAAGTGATAACATAAATATTTACATATATTGTTGTAACTATATATATTTTAAATTTTTGACATAGTTGACTTCTTAGTTTGTCTAAAAATTTATATCACTGGTTTTTACTGGCATCTCTGCATAACTGAATTTTTCTCACTTTTAGGTCTTAGCTCCTCAAAGAGAATTTTCTTGATCTGTTCCTCTGTTTTTGCAGGTTCTTTCAATCTGCCTTGTGGATTTCCTTCTAAGTATTTTTTATATCCAGAAATGTTCTTGGTTATTTGCCTATTTCTTAAACAGTATTGCTCTCCCTTCATTAGAAAGTAAATTTCATAAAGGCAAGCATATTTTATACTTTATTTTTCTTTATTATTTTAGTTTTGTAACTACCCTGCACATAGTAGAAATGCGAATATATTTGTTGGATGAATAATTTATTATACCAATTATTATTGCTTTAAAACTTTTAAAATGGCAGTATCAGACCCTTTTTGTTTCTTTTTCACAACTTCTTCACTATTATGAGATTATTATTCAAAACTGCTTTTATAATCAACCACTGTCAATTTATCAAAATAATAGTAATTTATTCAAATTGCTAAATCATCTTAAAACCTAAACAAAATAAATTAAAATGCATGTCTAAAGTGAGAAAGTGATACATCAGGAAGAAAAATGACTTCCACAGATACTTACCAGAGAGATAGAAAAAAAATTAAATGCTAATAGTATTCTAAAATAACCACAATTCATTTTTCTCATCTGCTCATTCAGTCCTTTTAATTATTTCTTGTCTGGCTGGATTTTGGTTCAGCACTATCCTTTCATAATATCACCTGCTTCTGGGCTAAAAAGAGTTCTGAAAATCCTGATTCATTTCTTGGCACAGTCTCACTGTGGTCTACTCATGGCAATAACGTCAGCATATGCTGCAACCTCAAATATGCAACAGACTACTAATTGCTAAAGAATTAATACTATCCAAATACAGGCCCTTCTGTTAAGGCTCTGAAATTACTCATTTTTACTGAATATCTGATTTCTTGCCAATTAACATAGGGAACCTTGAGATAAGGGATGCTAACATTGAATGGCTCTGGTTAATTATTGCATAAATCACCAGTATTAGAATCAAGAAGAGCTGACATTCACCACTGGGATGAACACATCCTATTTAGTGAAAATTTGACCAATATTTTCCCGGTGAGTAAGAATATATTATAAAGAGGGGGTCACTGAAGAATTTCCAAACCTTTCCAATATATCCTGTAAAAGTAAATACTTATACTAATAAATATCTACCTATACAAAATTTTAACATGAAATAAAAACTGGAGATATTTATGACACATAACAGAAAAGGGAAAATTTTCTGTTGTTTTCTACATAAAAACTCATACAAATCATGTAAAAGATGAACAACCTCAAAGGAAAGAACAAAATATGTGCCTATATGTTTAGAAATGAATTAATACAAATAATATTTCTAAACTTTACTAGTAGTTTAAAATGTAACTCAGTTTAAGCCTGTGTTGTTCAAAGGTCAACTGTCATTATTTTATAACACTTTCAATTTCTTTCTTCATCTTTGATCAAGTCAGGTTTTTCTCATCTTTAGCCTTTTATACGAATATATGTTTTTCTAGAAAATTGTCCTTTTCACTGGCAACATTAGTTATAGTTATTATTTTATCATTTAGAAATATTTTCTGTGTTTGTGTCTAGTTCATTTATCCTAGCTTTAATTTTCTTTTTCTTTTCTTTTTTTGAGATATAGTTTTGCTCTGTCACCCAGGATGGGTGCAGTGGCACAATCTCAGCTCACTGCAACCTCTGCCTCTCGGGTTCAAGCGATTCTTGTGCCTCAGTCTACTGAGTAGATGGGATTACAGGCACACACCACCATGCCTGGCTGATATTTGTATATTTTGTAGAGATGGAGTTTCACCATGTTGTCCAGGCTGGTCTCAATCTCCTGAGCTCAAGTGATCCACCCACTCTGTCATCCCAAAATGCTGGAATTATAGGTGCAAGTCACTACTCCCAGCCTGGTGGACTACTTTTAAAAAATTGATACATAATAGTTGTAGGTATTTGGAGGTACATGTGATATTTTGATACCTGTATACAATGTGTAATGACCAAATCAGAGTAATCGTGATATCCATCACCTCAAACATTTATCATTTCTTTGTGTTGGGGATACTACAATTCTTCTCTTGTCGCTATTTTGAAATATACACTAAACGATTGTTAATTATATTTTTCCTACTGTACTATTGAACACTAGAACTTATTCCTGTTATCTAACTTTTGTTTTTGTACCCTTTAACAAACTTCTTTTCATTCCATTTCCTCCCTTACCTTCTCTTCCCAGATTCTGGTAACCACCATTCTACTCTCTACTTCCATGAAATTCACTTTTTTAGCTTTTACATATGAGTAAGAACATGCAATATTTGTCTTTCTGTGCCTGACTTATTTCACTTAACATAATGACCTCCAGTGCCAACCATGTTGCTGCAAAGGATTTCATTATTTTTATGGCTGAATAATATTTCAGTGTATGTGCGTATCACTTTTATTTATTTATTAATCTGTTGATGGACATGTAGATTGATTCCCCATTTTGGCTGTTATGAATAGTACTGCAAAGAACATGAGAATACAGATATAGCTATCATATGCTGATTTCCTTTCTTTTGAATATATACCCAGCAGTGGCATTGCTGGATGATATAGTAGTTGTATTTTTAGTTTTTTTTTTTTCAGTAATCTCTATGTTTTCCATAATAAGTATAATGCCACTTTTTAATTTGAAATGCATAGTAGGCAAAATTTTAGAATAATCCCCAATTACCCAAATCTACGTATAATCTCCTCATCTTGAATATGGGTAGCACCTGTAATTTTTTTTTAAGCAATATATTTTGGCAAAGGTGAAGGAATATTATTTCCATGATTATATTACATTATTTGTTAATGGTGAAGGGGTTTTGAAGATGCAATTAAGATTTCTAATTAGGTAAGTTCTAGTTAACGAAAATGGAGATTATTTGACTATGCCTGATCTAATCGGGCAGAGTTTTTTTAAAAAGGTCCAGAAGTCAGAAAATCTGTCTTGTTGGTCTTAAAGAAGCAAGTCACCATGACTTCTATAGTTACGAGAAGATGAATTCTGTAGACAATCACTTGAGCTTGGGAGACCACAATCATCATGAAAACTTGATCCCTGGCTGACATCTTGATGGCTGAACAGGGGCTTGTTTAAATTGTGTTTGAACTTCTGACCCACAGAAACAGTGAAATAATAAATGTATGTTGCTCTATGTCTCTATGTACACTTCTGGTAATTTGCAATAACCAAAAATTTAAAAAAGAATTTGATACCTAGAAGTGAAGTGCTGCTGATCTAACAAATACTTACAAATGTGATTTCAGCTTTTGAATTGGGCAGAATCTAGGGAGATTTTGAGGAGAATGGTATTGAAAGCCTAATTGTCTTCCACAAGATTATTAGAAAAGTGCACATTGAGGATGCTCCTGTGAAGGCTTAGAAGGAAGTGAGGAGGGGGTTATAAGTTATTGTGGGCCAGAGGATGGACTCTGAAAGAGTAATACAAAATGTATTTGTTATGACTGTTGAGTTTTTAAAATTTATTTTAAATCCATAGGGGAGAGTTTATATTAACCCTTAACTTTATTTGGAAATAAATAACTTTATTTGGATATAAATATGGATATTAATTTTAGTGAATAAATATATTACTCTAATTCAAGAAGCCATAAATTCTTCATCATTTAGGACAATATGCAGTTTACAATTTACTTTTGGACAGATCAGGCTTTCCTTAACAACACATTACTTATTAAAAATGCTTTTATCAGAATGGTTGAAAATTCTTACTGTCAGAGAAAAGGGGGAATATAATGGAGGTTGTTAAACCCTGAAGAAATATTTTTCAGTCTTTCCTGAGGAAGTTTAAAGATGGAAAAGCAGGGTTTGCAAATTGAGGGATACTTTTCATACTTGTCTAAGTTTTGTGCACATATGAATCCATTCTTACTGCACTGGGCATGCTGTGTATGCTAAATGGCTTTTAAAAAATCTTTTTACTTGTTCACACTAGACAGAACATATTGCAAAAATGGCATTGCTTATTTCAGCATGCATAGTTATTAATAAATGTGTCATAATGCCCATGTTATTCAGAAATCTCTGTGAAACCTGACTTCATGCTGTCTACATTATAAATGGTTTAGTAATTCAGACTGGAGAGTAGCTGATTTTAAAAAATGAAACCCTTACTCACATAAAAATAGCATGTTGGGGTATACCGTTAAAGTTAATTTATATATTCTTCTTTTCAGAGTGTTGATAAGTTCTACTTAAATATAGGTGCCTAATGTATGTGCTGACATGAAGCAGATATAAATAAAAAGTATATGATGGCTATAAAATGGAGTCAATAAAATTATTTCTAATTTGTAATCTAATTGGGTAAGTGAACAATATTCTGACATGTGGAGTTGTAGTTGAAAACTTTAATGCTCTAATTGGAGGATAAGGAAATAACTCATATAACTCCTGAAATGTTCAGTGAATCATTTCTAAGGGTTAAAGGAATCAGTGTAAAATTATTTCTAAAATGTCTTTAGAACTAAAAATAGGTTGGATTGCTTTTCTCACTTGTCTGGTAGTTCATCTTCATGGTACAGTGCCTATTCAGATGTTATTACCTGGTATTCAAGTGGACATCTTAGACAAACTAAACTGTCAGTGAAATATTTTCATCCTATTGGAATATAGATTACTAATTATATTTTTCTAGAAAGCTGTGTTCAGGAAAAATAAAAATAATCATAAAAATAGACGTGAAACATCATAGATTGAATACTTCCTCCACCACTTTAATCCTCTTGCACATATACATTGAAGGAGATTTAATGTAAACTTTAACAAATTAGGAAAATAGAAAATAAATTGTAAGATCAGTTGTTTTGCTTTTAAAACATCAAGCTGGAAGAACAGTGACTGTAGAGGAAACCATTGCAATAATCACACATGAGCACATATAGCCTATATTCGATTTGTTATTTTAGATAGCAATTAAAATAATAGAATAAACTCAAAACTGAATGTTCCCTTAAAGTATAGCACTTTCATAATTGGGGTCAAAATTGTCTTAAATAATTCACATGGTCTTTTGTAGATTTTGATGAAAACACAGACACATAATCCAAGTCAGCTAAGCATGCATAATGGAATGGAGTAAATTAGATACAGGTAAAAAATAAATGCCTGTGTTGCTTTAGTAATACTTACAGTCAGTTGTGTATTGCCTCTTGGTGATTAGTTCTGAAACTTTACCTCAAAATAAACACTGAACCCACTTAGAGTCTAACACTCATTTTTCTTTTTCTCTTATGCTAACAAATGTCTCATCAGATATCTCTTGCAGTTTTTTTGAAGTTGGACCAGAAAAAAAATGTCATCGGACCAACTCCAAACCTAAGCTAAGTTGAAAAATCAAACTTAAACAGATAGCTTAAGATGTGAGGTCATCCGTATATTTGACAAAGGGAAGAAAAAAGAAGTGAAATAGATTTCTGGGGTTTTGCAGAAATTTGGAACTTGTGTTCAGGCTCAGTAAGAACAAAATTTTATAATATTTGAGAATTATCCATCTTGATATAAACTTTTCCTATTACTTTATTACCAAATCAAATGTTCCACTAATAAATGGAATTCCGAGATAATCCTCCAGACATCTTTCTTGGCCAACAGTGAAAAGAAATCTTCATAACATTTCAGTTATTACTGCTAGTCCTGTTATTGTATGAAAAACAAAATGGTGAATGAACTGGAAATAGATTGGTATTCAGAAGAGGGTATAGGCAAAAATCCTCAACAATATAGCCAATTTCCAGATAACTGAAAACTGGCTAAATACAGATTCTGCATCTCACTGGTTTGTAGTCATGATTCTTAAAGGCGGTAATCACTTTGACATTATCCTGTTTTATCATTTTTCATATGTTATTTTCAGCTTATAAATTCATATTCCTCCATCCATAATCTTAACTTTTATTACACTTCAGAAATTTTAGTCTCAGCCTCTTTTTAGTTCTCTTTCCTTTAAGATGAATTGATGGGTAGTTTTTAATGGGTATTTAAATATTTTATTTATATATCTGAACATGTAAGTGATAAACTGATATTTTATTTATATATCTGAACATGTAAGTGATAAACTAATAATTGGTATGTTAAAAGGATTTGGAAAGGGGGAATTAGAACAAAGCTTAAGTAGATGGCCATTATGGTAATACACATGAGAACTGATTTTAGAGAAGTGCTGAGAAAGATATATACACATTGGAGAAACATTTAGGGCAAATATCACCATCTGTGGGATGGAGTGGACAGATACATGAAATGAAACTAAGATTACAATCTTAGGTATAAGGAGATAGCAATTAAGAGAAGCTAGCTTGTAGAGACAAATATTCTAAATGAGTTATGAATAAATTTATTTTGGAGTTGTGACAGCCAATAAAATGAACAGAAGGTAGGTGGAAATTTGTTACTTAAACTCCAGGTAGAGGGAAGGTCTAGAGATAAATTCAATTAAATTCTTGGAGATAGATGAATAGAGTATAAAGACAATGTTTTGGAGAATATATAGTTACAATTTTGGAAGTTATTTATAAAGCTAAATTTTATTATAGACCTAGTATATAGGAGCTGTACTGGATGCTAGAAATACAAAGTAGGAATGCAATGACCTTTTTATGATTCATGGTCTACTTGAAAAAAGATAGGTTCACATAAATTCAATATAATGTGTTCTGTTAGTCTTCTAGGGCTGCCATAAACAAAATACCTGGGTGGCTTAAACAACAGAAATTAATTTTCTCCTAGTTTTGGAAGCTAGAAGTCCAAGATCAAGGTGTTGGTAGTTTTGGTTTCTCCTGAGGCTTCTCTCCTTGGCTTTCAATGGCCATTTTCTCACATTGCTTTTCTTCTATGCATGTGTATCCCTGGAGTTTCTTCTTTTCCTATGAGAGGCACCAGTCATATTGGATTAAAGTACCACCCTTATTACCTAATTTAACCTTAGTTATATGTCTAAAGGCTCTATCAACAAATACAGTCACATTTTAAGGTACTAGGGGTAAAGAACATCAATATGTAATTTTGTAGGAGGCACAATTCAGTCTATAACATGTAAAGCATATGAAAACTACAATGGTGTCACAGAGAACAGCTAAGTTTGCTATGAATGAAATGGTAAAAAGAAGTTACTGAAGAGGTAAAATTTAAACTAGTTAATCTTGAGCAAAAATATAGAATATTTTAAGAGCAGGAAAAAGAAAATATATGACAGGATACCATGTTCAGGAGATGGCAAGTGGTCCGAAAACAGCATAGGCTACAAAGAAGGAGGTGTTAGAACATGAAGATAGTGGTATATTAAAAATAACTTTGGAAAATATTTCTAGGACATATCAAGGAAACTGACCTGTATCCTGTTGGCCTTATTCTTTCACCCTTCATCCATCCATCCATCTAGTCCACTGGATGAATTTAGTTTACCTTTTAAATCTGTTCATTTTTTTCTGTCACTACCAGCCTGGTTGAATATATCGCAATCTCTTTTCTAAGAAACTGAACTAGCTCTAATATCAACTCCTACAGCTTTCATTAAACATGATCTTTTCATTATTTAGATTTAAACATTTCACTCCTTTTCCTGAAATCCCTCAAGGACTTTCTGCAGCAGTTAGGATGACAAGCTTCATCATGTTCCTGAAGCCATGTATTAATTAGGCCCTATTTACCTCTCAAATCTCATTTACCTCTGTAGCACACCCAACTTACCTCAGTCTCGTCTACTTGCCAGATTTTTCTAGTCCCAAACCTTTTACATTTTTTATTATTTTTGTTGAAATTATTTCCCTTCTCTTTTCCACCTATATGTTGACTCACCTGTGAACTCAGCTCATGTTTCCACTTTCGAGAAGTTTTTCCTCACTGTCCTAGCTAGATCAAACAGACCCATTATTTGTTATTAAAGAAAGCTTTGTGTACTTTTCTTTTGTAGAATATATACAATGAGGAATTTTTATTATCCAACATGTTTTTAATGCTTCCTCAGATAAGTAGGTAACCTCCAATAAGTGAGACATGCCAGGTTTTGCTCACAATTCTATAAAAGGTGCCTGATATAGTTTGCAGCACATAATTAAATGTTCTTTTAATATTTGTTGAATTTTGATTCGGGGTCCTATAATATAGTAGAGGATAGTGACCAATAGGGGGAATTGATAATATTTTTTACCATGCAGGCTCAACTGAATGAGTCCTACAATAACATAGTCCTTCTTTGGAAATGCATTTATAGTAAGTGGCATAGTACAATAGCTACAGGGACTTAAAGCAATAAAAATGACTCACATACCCATATTTACTTTACTTCAAAAGTCCATTCTCAATGTTATGTCCATTTTCATATATCTTTGCCATAGCTCTAATAATAGGGTATATAAACCTTGGCATTTAGGTCTCCACTTGCTGTGTTGTAAGACATTCCCTATATTATTGCTACACGGCTCATAATATTTCACATTAGGTTGATGTACAATAATTACCTTGATGCTAGGGATGCATCAAATACTCCAGATGTTTCTTTTTTCTAATAGACTTTATTTTTTAAAACAATTTTAGGTTCACAAAAAAATCGAATGGAAACTACAGTTTCTGTGTTCCCCCTGACCCCACACATGCATAGCCCCTTCCACTATTAACATCTTGCACCAGAGTGGTACACTTTTTACAGTTGATGAACATATATTGACACATTATTACCTCTCGAAGTTCATGTGAAGTGGCACTGTTGTCTGGTGTAAGTACCGGGAGTTCGTTGTCTTGTGCCAAGAAGATTTAGGACTCAGACACACACGAGGAGGAGTTTAGGAGCAGAGGTTTAAGGGGCAAAAGAAAGACAAAGGAAAATAGCTCTCTTTCTAGTGTGAGAGAGGGGCTTCTGAGAGGAAAAGACTGGCCCGTGGTGGAGTGCACCGGATTTCATAGGCAGGCTTGAGCAGGCATGTCTGATTTACACAGGGCTCACAGATTGGTTGGATCAGGTGTGACGTTTACATAGCACACGGGGAAGGCTGGCCACTCCACCCTAATCTTATTATGCAAATTGGCTTTCCACTGGGCCAGCACCATTTTGTCCGCCCTTACTGTACACATGACTGACAAAGAGAAGGGAAGATGGAGCTGCCATTTTGCACTTGTCAAGTTTCAGGTAGCTTTTTCCTGCTGGCATTCACCCGTGCAAGCTTCCAGCTGGCCTGTCTGTGTCTGCAGCTCGAATTTACAGGCTGCCGTCTCTTAGAAAATGATTTTGAGGCTGCTTTTCATTAAAAAGGAAAACCTTACCGAGGACTCCCATACCTTAACTCCCTAAGTCATTTCTTCTTAACTCCTATATCACATAGTTTACAATAGGGTTCATTCTTGATGTTTTACATTTTATGGGTTTGTACAAATGTATAATGACATGTATTCTACATTTCAATATGATACAAAATACTTTTACTGTCATAAAAAATCCTATGTGCCTGTGTATTCATTATTCATTCCCGACTCTCCCTCCCAACCTCTGGCAATTACTGTTCTTTTTATTGTCTCCACAGTTTTGCCTTTGTCAGAATGTCCTATAGTTAGAATCATATGGTATGTAGACTTTCCAGATTGGGTTCTTGCACTTGGTAACATTGTTGTAAAGTGGAAGCATATTTCATGTAAAGGTCTGTGATATTGGGAGACAGGCTTATTGTTTTATGATGCAGCTATTACTATAATCCAACTTCTAATATAATCCAACTTATATTTGGAATAACATAGAGGATGTTCCCCATATCTTAAGAAACTACCTTCAGACTGTCCAGCAGAGAACAGGGGTCTTTGTCAAATAAACAAGCTTTTCTTTTCTTTTTTTTTCCTGTCTCTATATAGAGAACACATAAAGGAGTGACCACTATAGACCTAGCATTCCCATTTATAATTGGCTTATCACAGAAATTAGGCCCCATATCACAGAAGAGGATCTGTTGCTGGGAAGGAAGATGTTATTTCCTTTGACTTCATGAATGGATGCTGTGACCTCACACCATAACTCAAGCTGCTAAACAGGACGTATCAGTTACATCAGTATACTCCTTAAAGGTGGTACCCATAATGGGACAAAAGCGGTGGTTAGACACACTGTAAGTAATAAGGAGTGGAGTGTAATATTACCTATCTAGATGCTCTACTTCTGATAATGATTTTTTGACTGAAGAAGATTTGAGGAGTTGTTCAATGAGAATAAAATTTCAGTTCTGCAAGATGAGTAAGTTACAGAGATCTGATGGATGACTTTGTGCCTTAATTAATCATGCTGTATTGTACACTTAAAAATTTCGTAAGAGGGTAGATCTCATGTTAAGTGTTCTTACCACAAAACAAAGAAAAAACGCCAAACACTGAAGGAGATTCAAATCACCTTTTTTTTCCAGCTTTGTCCCATTGTGATTTTATATTGCGCACAAATATAATCAAATGTTGTGCTATTTCTTCCAGTTGGTATTGGTGGCTTAAACATACAGCTGCTAAATATTTCCCTTATGTGTATTATTGTAGAAAGAATTTTCAACTCAGGCATTTATATAATTACAAGAATTTCAATTAATCTACAATTATGTGCGATGTTATTATTACAAGCATGTACACTCACTGGTTTCATTTTTATTACAATATAGCAATTATTTTGTGCAGTGTCAATATGATTTTGCTTTCTCAACATGACTGACGTATTATATTTCTTTGTTGAAAAATTAAAATTAAAATCTAACTAGAAAATACTGGGACATTCTGAAAATAACAATAACTTATTATTTTCCCTACATATTTCTTCTTTTCGGCTTCATGAGGATGAAAATATGGCTAAATTTATACAATTCCTAGCAGCAATACAGAAAATAAAAGGACATTTGTCTTTTCAATTTTAACCTTTTCATAATATATGTGTTTTTGTACTTATTGTTGTTTCAAACTGTGTTATATTTTTAAATGTTTAGCTACTTCCTAAGTTCTCAAGGGGGAGCTTCATAAGTAGTTGAAAAATTTGTATTATTTTATTGTATGGGGGATTTACTTTAGTCTCAGAAAAACAGACAAATTAAGTGGTTTGTCTCAATTTACATTCAATCCAGTAACAACTCATTGAGCCTCCATTCTATCGTGTAGGTGCTAAGTGTCAAATACAAATTCTAACAAGACAAGACCTTTGCTTGTGTGGTGGTCATAGGTTATTTTAATCTCAGTCTTTGAAGTAAATTCTAAATTCCGTGAGAGCTCATTAGAAGTTTAATTATTTTAAGGGGATCCTAAGTTATTTACTGCTGTGTTTGAATTGCCTTGAGGTAATTCAACGTGAAAGTCCTAAAGGATTAAAACAAATCTTTAAGAATTTGACCTAAGTGGTGGTAGAAGACATTTACTGGGTATCCACTGTGTGCTGGGTGCTGTTATAGGGATTGTACACAAATCATGTCTATTTAAAAGAACCTGTAACTTGTTAAAGTTCTTGTATACATTATACTTTCCTTGTGGTGCTATGATAAATAGCTGTCCTCACATGGTTAGGGTCTAGTCACCCATCCGTGAACATCGCTCACTGATGTCATATTTAGCCAAATAAAGGTTATCCTCATAATCACATTGCCCCTGAATCTAAGCATCCCTGTGAAGCTGTATACAAAGTTTTAATTTTTGTGGCCAGTATGTTATATGCAAAATACAAATCTGATCAGGCATTTAATGTGCTTAAAACATATCTGTTGCCTTTAGCTGAAATACCATAACACTATTACAACATTCTCAACGATAAGACTTCTTTTGAAATCACCAGTCTCATCCCCTGAAATTCCCTTTTCATTTGCTGCAGCCATCTTCGGCTTTTTAAATTTCGTTTTATGTAGCAGCAGTCTTTTATCTCTACTATTTTGAGCATAGTTTCCTCATACAAATATACTCTTGCCTATCTTTTCACCATGTAAACTTTTTATACTTACATTCTTTTCCTCAACAAGAACTTCTCAACTCCCCTAGAAGGTATATTAGAATATCCCATGTTCCCGTGGTTATCTTCTATAATATTTATAAACATTCATTAATTTGTTTAGTGTATTAACTTTCTTTTAGGCTTTGTTTCGTGTGACAATTCTATCTCAAGGTTGAATACATTGAGGTTGGATATACTATACCCTATCTTTTATCTATTGAAATACTTGCATAAGGAAAATTGTTGATTGTTTTAAACAACTTCAAGTATTCAAGATTTGAGAAATCTTTCTCTGCAAAGAATGGCTCAGCCTTCTAATCTCAGCTCTTAGCTTCAAGATTTGTCTTTTCTTTGGGTATCACTCACTAATTTCACACCAAGAAAGACATATTAAGTAATCTGCCAAAATCCATATCCTCTTCTGGTGTCAGTGAAGAGATAAGCTCTAACTATAAGAGAATTGTGAGAAGAGGAGTGGTTGGACTTCATAGTCCACTACTTGGGTAAAAGCTGAATTCACATATTTCCCTTCATAATCTCTCACTAATTACCTTAGGGTTTGAGAGCTGGGAGAATTTAAGTTTTTTTACTCACATAGTTGTTTTCCATAATAGCTATTTATGAGAAATCTTCTGTATTTTTATAAAAATAAATTTATTCTGTACCCTGATACAAAACTTAGTATATTAAGTGTACAATAGGACAACTTTGAACCAAGAACTTCATATAAAAGAACAACATATAAAATTGCCTTAAAACGTCAACTCATTGAGAGAGAGAGAGCGTGTGTGTGTGTGTGTGTGTGTGTGTGTGTTTGCAGTCCCTTAATTGCATCTACAGAGCTACGATATTAATAGACATATCGAGGAGAGATTTAGTTGTCATGTAGCCCAGGAATGGTTAATTTCAGGTGCAGATGTCACCACTGACCCATCCCATGACTAAGGCAGATGTTTCTAATACATCGCATTCTTACCTTCTGACCTTGAAGGTCATATAGCCTGTGATTAATTTTGCAAATGTGCATCATGCAGCCACTTCAATTTATTCAGAATTGACCCATAAAGAAAAACCTATTTGCCATCTTTAATTAGTAAAAACTCCAACAATTTACATAAGGTTAAACAATATCATGTCAGTGTTAACTTACTTTGTCAAAATCATACATACAGGAAAGTAGCTGGATTAGAGATAGGAATCTCTCTGTTGTTCTTACTTCTCTTGCAGTCAATTCTACATTTTCCCATCCCCTTGGCAAGATTTTTCTCAAATGTTATTGTTTTAAGAAGATAGTGTGACTCACTTTGAAAAATGAGATTTTACAAATATTTTTGAAGGTATTTTGTGTATACACACACAAACACACATGTATAACTCAAATATTAATAAATTGGCCAGCTCATAAAAAAGACAATTCAAAACAATAAGATTGGATATCACTTTCTCCTATTTCATGTAGAATATATGCATTAATTTTAGTACATTCTGGGTAATACTTTTTTAAGGGGTAGAAGAACTTCTCTAGCTCAGTGTCCTTGCTAAATGATGATCAAGAAAATACATTAACAAATTACAACATAATCTCTTTTGTCCTCATCTGTTAACTTTCCTGAGTAAGAAAACCTGCTCTATAAATGTGTTGTTCCAGGATCAATTTGCTGAATTTGATTAGACTTGTAATAATAGGGTCAGACATAGGAAAGAGGATGGAATTTTGAGGAAATGGTTTGTTCTTGTAAAGATCTGAACTTTAAAGCATTGAAAGCTTTTCATTTTACAAAGTGATTCTAAGCCTAAATAATACATTTTCTATTTCATTTCTTACAGGCTTTGGCAGAAATTTAAAGACTTACAGTTCTCACTGAACTTTACCTTGACCTTTAAATGTAATGTCCTAATGTAAATAACCTTGGGAACATAAATATCTTGACATCTTAATGCTCTGACATTCTATTCTCATTGTCTGATTTTATTTTCTTCTTTTCCACTGATGCTTGAGCATAATTACAAGTACTGCCTTAGAAAGGCATTATTCAAAATGCACAAAAGGCTATTTTGCATTAGGGAATTAAAAATCCATTCACTTTGGAAAATAGGAAACTGACTTTGAATTTAAAATAATTTCCCCAAAGCTACCATCACATTTAAGAGAAAGATTTCTATAGGCCATGTTTGGCAAATTCTCACATAAAATAGCTACAGAATCACCAGGCTGCAACTATTTGCTAGTGCATTCAATAATATATAACAGTTTAGTATAGACTTTATTTAAACTTACACAAGGAATGAAAGATGATTTTGAGCATTCACAAGGGAACAGTACAACATTAATGATTTGATGGATAGCTTGACTATTAGCTCTTGAAATAATTATGTTTTGTAAATAGAATTCATAAAGAACTTATCAGTAATTCTGTGATGTAGTAATGCATATGGAAAAACTAATACAGTGAGCATTGGCATGTAAACTTATTTTCTGCAGTGTTACTCAGAAACACACTATGCTATTTGGAAAATTATAATATTTTACAAAAGCAGTATACCCTCTTTATAAAGGTTTTCTTAGCAGCCATGCATTTTATATCTTTAGATCTCTGGTTTTATTTTCAGTCAGATAAATATTAAGATTTTTATGAATTCCCAATTGCAGTAGTCTCCTAAATCAGTTTCATAAAATAACCTTTATTATAGCCATGTAATTACATTATCTTAAGATAGTAGTGTAGAATATATTCCAAAATTTTTAGAAAAATTACTTGAGTGAAAGTGCTCGGTGTGCTTAATGTCTTTATGTTTTTTAGATTCATGACTAGGGTAATATGAAATTATTCCCCTCTCTCTGTCATGGGACCAGAACAGTGTTTGCCTTGAAGGCATCATGGAGTCAGAAAGAAAGAAGTTGTTCTAGGACCTGCTCTTACTTCCTTAAACCTCTCAAGCTAGTTTATTAAGTTGCATTTCCTGCATATTTTTTCAAAAAGAAAGAGATTAATAGACTAGTAGTAATTAGGAGATGATTTGACATTTAAACAAGGTAACTACTTTAACTGTTTTCATAAATGTGTTTCATTTGTAACCTGAGTGAAGTTACATTATAGTCTCAGAAATATTTTTATAAATAATCTAGAAATTATTTGTTGAATGAAATGTAACTAGTTTACTTCTAAGAGAAAACATGCTATTGTAGTAAGAGATATGTAAACCATAGATTAGCACTGTTTGTGTTGTAAGAGATGAAAAATTAACTTGATAATGAAATATAGTTGGGTTTAATTCTAGTTGCACCACTTACTAATTGTGAAATTCGGCATAACCTAAATTTTCTTCCTAATCTGTGTTGTTATAGCTGTGATTCGGGTTAATACTATATTTAATAGGTTATTTATATAAGTGTGTTGTGATAAGCTGATATTTTATTGTCTCTTTGGAGATAGCATTTGGTAAATGGTAATTCTTGTTGCCATTGCTGCTATTATTATCATACAATCATGTTGAATTACTAAATTCTTTCATTGTCACATATTACCACTATAATGAAATTTGAACTTCCTTAATTTTGCATTACTACATATGTGTACCACATACAATATATATTGTATACATATTATCATGTGTGTAGTGGTCCATGTCTATGAATGTATAAACAAGATAAGAAAGATCTTGATGAGAAGTGGATAGGTAATGAATAAAAAAGTGATAGTAAAGATAAACTCGATGATAATCATGGCATTAACCTTCTTAACATTTCATTGGCTCCTGATTATCTACAAATAAATCTCAGATATCATTACAGGCCCTGGACATCCTTTCCACATGGTCCTACGCTGTCTGTGTATTCATATATTTCTTTACCCAAATCTTTAATAATTCAGATGCTCATTTAATAATTGCACAAAGGTTTTCTGATGGTCTAGTATGGGTCAGACGCTAAGTATTGGGACAAGATCAATGAGTAACACAGAATTGCAGTTATAACTTATTCTGTGGTCTTATAGAAGTTGACCTGCAGACAGATAAACGACACAAAATGATAAATGTTATAGCAGAGTCATAAACAAACTTATGTAGAAATGTTAAATTAATAATTACATTTACAAAGATAGTGTGTATATACGGTTAAGACTGACAGTTTAGTTTGATGTTCAGTGGTAATTCAAAGATTTTCAGGTAGGAAAATGAGAGAGTATGCAAGAGTGGAAGCTGGAAAGGTAAAATGGTTCTGTTATACTGATTTATAGTTGGAAGAAATTGGAGGCTACACAGATGTCCAATATCTGGATACTGTATTATATAAATAGATGAAAAAAGCCTCTACAAATATTAATAATACATTTGAGAAATAATAATGTATATATTTGTTAAAAATCCTTCGTAAAAAGGAACTGATAAATTCAGACAATGTGGAAATATGTCTCAGATAAAAAGCCAGTGTCATTCACAGTGGTGAAACATTAGACTTACCATTAAAATAAGGACTTAAAAATAGATGATTGTTATTTCTACTGTCATTTAACATTATTTCAAAATTACTATGCCATGCAATTAATTCATAGAACAGAATAAGAATTATAATCATTGGGAAGGAGAAGCAAAATTTAATTATTTCTGGATGGTATGATTTATATTTGCTACCTTAAGAGTAAATTGAAAAATATATGAGAAACATTAAAATAATTCAATCAAGGGAATGGGCATGTGATTCCTATTAAAAACTATAAATGAATAATAATCAGTTAAAATATAATAAGATGTATCATTTGTAATAGCAATAAAATATATGCCACAAAACCCACAAAGGAAAACTAGGAAGGAAAATAATAATACATTTAATTACATAAAAGTTCTAACTTTCATTTGTCAAAAACACCAACAACAAAATGAAGACAAAAGCAAAATATCAATGGTGGGACTGGGACACCAAGGGTAATAGTAAGGGATAAATATTCTTAACCTTTAAATCACTATGAAAAAGGCAAGTAGTCAAATAGTAAAAGGAGAAAGATATATTAAAACAGAGGTCTTGGCCAGATGCAATGGCTCATGCCTGTAAACCCAGCACTCGGGAGGCCAAAGCTGGAGGATCACTTGGCCCAGGAGTTTGAGAACAGACAGGGCAACAAACTGAGACCCATGTCTAAAGAAATAAAAGAATTATCCAGGTGTGATGGGGCATGCCTGTGGTCTCAGCTATGTGGGAGGCTGAGGCAGGAGAATCACTTGAGTCCTGGAGATCAAGGCTGCAGTGAGCCAACATCATGGCTCTGTATCCCCAGCCTGTGCAACAAAGCAAGAGCCAGTCTCAAAAAAAAAAAAAAAAAAAAAAAGAGAGAGAGAGAGAGAGAGAGAGACATCCCCACAGGAAAAATAATAATCAATGGCCAAAAATCTTATTATGCTAAACCTAACCCATAATTAAATGCATATATATTAAGACAATATAATACCATTTAGACTTGTAAGATTAGCATACTTTTTTTAAGTGATAGTACTCATGAATGGCAAGGAAATATAAAAATTTGGAGGGAAATTTGGCAGTATTCATCCAAATTTCATATGTACACAGTCTAATTTTCTAAGTTTGAATCTAGTGATTTAGTTTAGAGATACATACAAGAGTACAACTATGTACATAAAAATATTCATCAGGAGCCACATAGACTGTGGGTAAGACTGTTGTCTCTAGATCCAGATTGCCTAAATGGAAGTTTCAGCTGTGTAACCTCAGGCGAGTTATTTGACCTCTCTGAGGCAGTTTCCCCATTCATAAAATGAGAAAAACAATCATATATACAACATGTGTTGGCTGTGAGGATTAAAAATAATATCAGATACTGAATAAAAATGACTTAGAAAAACAATCTACAGAGAAAAATTATAAATTTGACTAATAAAATTAAATTTCTCTGTGGATCAAAAGAAACCATAAAGAGAGTAGAAAGGAAAGCCGTGAATTTTAAGAAGACAAAAAATTTTTATCGTGTAAATTAACAACAACAAAAAAGACAACCTGAATAGAATTGGGTCAAAATAATTGTGTAATTATCTTCTGCTGCTTCCTCCTGTACCTGCTGTATACTTCCCTTTATTCTCCATACCACTGCTGTCTGACCCAGGGAGCTGACTTGTGGTATTGCATCAGTAGAATTTCCATGGCCTCCATTTTCATATGGATTTTAGCTGAGGAAGAACTGAAGACAGTAGGGAGGAAAAAAAGTATTTATTCCTTTGGTTTCTTCTCTGGAAAGGTTACTTCAGGTTGTATTTTTCTGATGATGAAAGATTACTGCATTTCCCAAGGTTGCCAAAATTACACAGCTCCTTTTCTGAAACTCCTATTAGGTAGAATTGAAACTTTTTGATATTTTTCTCATTTCTTAAATTTATTGTATGGTATTAATGTAATATTCAGGGATATATTTTCGAGTTGAATTTCAAAGACACTCTGACTGTGACCATTCTGCTATTAAAAAATCTTAGGAGATTTTTAGTTCAACAATTGTATATTTTTTAATATTTATAACTTTGTAGCTGATTTTTTCATACATTTTTCCTGCTTTATAACACTATACTTTATCATGAACATACTCCCTTGTTTATCTTTGTGCATATACTAAACATACTTATTTTACATTACTGTTATAATTACTCTATCAAGTCTCTTTCTTTAGGTATATGTTCTGCATGTTGTATTTGTTGGGTCTCTGTTAATGTCTTGGCTTTCCTAAAAATTATTGATAACTCTTGATTATGACTTTAATATTCTGTGGCAAAATTCTTGAGGATGCATCTAAAGATCACTGTGGTGCCTTCTGTCTGCTTTCTAATTTTAGGTATTTCTAACAGCTTCTTTCTTTTTTTGTTCAGCTATCTTTTCTTTTTTTCTATTTTACAATTCAACTTTTATATTCGGGGGTACAGGTAGAGCTTTGTTACATGGGTATATTGCATAAAGCTGATGTTTAGGGTATGAATGACCCTTTCACCCAGGTAATGGGCATGGTACCCAATATGTAGTTTTTCAGCCTTTGGCCCCCTGTACCCTGTAACTACTCTCCCTTCTAGTAGTCCCCAAGGTCTGTTTTTCTCATCTTTATGTCCATGTATATCCAATGCTTAGCTCCCACTTACAAGTGAGAACATGTGGTATTTGGTTTTCTGTAACTATGTTAATTTGCTTAGGATAATGACCTCCAGCTGCATTCATGTTGCTGCAAAAGACATGATTTCATTTTTTCTAGCTGTGTAGTATTCTGTTGTGTATATGTGCCCCACTTTCTTTATCTAATCTACTATCAATGAACACCTAGATTGATTCTATGTCTTTGCTATTGTGAATAGTGAAGTGATGAACATACGATTGCATATGTCTTTTTGGTAGAACAATATGTTTTCCTTTGAATATTTGTCTAGTAATGGGATTGCTGGATCAGGGTGTTCCTCCTCGTTTATAAGCATATTATACATTTAACAATTAAAAAGATAGATTTTCTATAAACATTCATTGGAAGCTTTAAACTGTATTTTTGATTGTTTTTATATCTAAATGTCAGGTAAGGAGAGATTTCTGTTCTTATTTTGTTTTTTACACATGATTAGGTTTTGACTTGTTATTTAATTTTTTTCTCTGAAGTTTTATCTGATTTGCATTGTGGTTAGAGTATATGTTCTGTACTATTTTTGATTTTTGGAATTTATTGAGATATTCTTTGTGTACTAAATAATTTTTAGTAATAAAAAGTAATATAATTATTTTATTAATACTATAATTTATTAATTTATATAATTTATTAATACTATATTTTATTAATACTTTTGGATTTTAAAATTCCAAAAGTACTATTTCATAGTAATTAAAATGATAGCCAAGTAATTAGATTAATTTTAAGTTTTCATAGTAAGCAATATTTTTTTCAGTAATAATCCCAATGTTATATTTACGTTGCATTAATATGGCAATGATATAAAAATACATAGATGCGTTTTAGAAACTCAGTATTTTGTCCTTCATAGTTATCTCATAAAGTTTTGGTGGCTACCATAACCATTGTTTTTAGAAAACATTTGTAAAACTAATCTCTAGAGGCAAGACCTAAACAATAAGCAGGTTTAAAATATGACTGGAGTAAATACAGTTTGGTCCTATTACTTGTGATATAAATAATGCCTTTGAGAGAAAATAAAACAAAAATCCCTCTACTGTTAAACATTTTTGTGCTACATAAATGTTTAAAATATGTTGGTTTTAAGTAGACTAAAACTATTAGATTTCTTGGAATACACACAACTTTATTAAAAATATTTTATGATGCTTTTGAGGATATTACATATTAAAATAGATTTTGCTGTGAAATTTTACCCTCAGAAACAATATTGTTATTGTGTTAATTTTTGAATAGTAATTAATAGGACTCAATGGCTGAAGTGTTTAAAACCATATTCAATCATATTTTCTCTATTGTGCCTATTCCTTAATTAGTTGAACCATAAGCATTAAAAAAGTATCTCACTAGTAGTGTTATATGGTTTTTGCTCCTGATCTAAATTTAAAACCAAACTGTGTGAGATTCTATAGAATGAAAAAGAAAAGAAAATTAACGGGAAGATTCAGTTTAGATGCAAATACAAGAACATTTGTTACTTTACTGTTATTTAAGTTCTTTGTGGAAATCATACACGTAGGCTATAAAATAATCCATAGAGCATTATAAAATGGTCTTCAGAAGTCAGCAGAGAAAGTTGTAATGGTAGGGTTGTTGAAAGTCTGACTCGGTAAGCCACTTGGGAATACAGACTATATATTGAGTAAAAATCTTTCAAAATAATGGAAACGAGACATTTCCATTTCCAAAGTCTGTCAACCTTGTAGTTTCATTGCACAAGGCAAGAATTTTTTTTTTTTTTTTTGTCTGTGGGAGTTGTATGGTGAAATCCCATGTATTGCTTTGCTTTGAAATTCATGGGCTAGTGGCCTAGCCAGCAGGTTAATGATGTGTAAAAGGCAATTGAAATCTCAATAAAATGGGATTTCTATGTATAATGCAGGCAAATATAAGTTTATTGTTCACTCTAAATTGGACCCATGTACTGCCCATTTAGATAAAACTTAATCCCTGTCTGGGATTAGCAATTGTTTCATTGATCAGTGTCCATCTTTCTAAGGGTTGTGAATAAAATGAACAAATCTTAGCTGGTGTTAGCAAAATTTGATTGAGGAAAGTAATTGATGTTTCTCCAAAAGTTCACTTTTGAAAATAAAAATTTATCAAAGTTGAAATAGTAGAAATTGTTACTTGTATATTTTATTGCACTAGCTATAATTTGAATCTTAAATTTATTCCTGTTGACCTTGAATTGTATTTCTATGAGTTTATTTTCCTTGACTTTTTTATCAAGTAATCTGCTACTATACTGTGTCTCTCTGTTCAGAAATTCCTTTAGTTATCTGTTCAAATGCCTTGCTTGTTTACCAAATATTTTTGTTTGTCACATAGAAAATTTTTCTTAGGCACAGTTCTCTCACAACATAGGGATTTTTCTTTGCAATTTATTTATTTATTTATTGAGACAGGGTCTCACTCTGTCACCCAAACTGGAGTAGAGTGGCGTGATCACAGCACAGCATGACCTTGAACTCTAGACTCAAGTGATCCTCCTATATCACTGTCCCAAGTAGCTGAGAGTACAGGCACATGCCACCACACCTGGCTAATTTTTGTATTTTTTTTATAGAGATGAGGTCTCTCTGTGTTGTCCAGGTTTGTCTTGAGCTCCTGGACTCAAGCGATCCTCCCTCATCAACCCCCCAAAGTGTTGAGATTAGAGAGGTGAACCACTGTGCCTGATCTGCAATGTTTTTTTTTTTTTTTTTTTTACACAATTTCAACCGAGTTTGAAATTGCAAAAATAGTCAATAAAATTCTAAACATTCTTACCAAACTCAATATTGAATTATATTTTGGTCAACTTGCATTATTTTTAAAATTCTGTCTCTCTCTACATAGCCCACCCCCACTGCCACCACATGCATACACATCCCTTAATGTTGTTATCTTTTCCTGAAGTATTTAACAAATGAATTGAAGACATAGTGCCCTTTTACCATTGAATACATAAATATAATTTCCTAAGAAGAAGAATATTCTTACATAGTCACAGTGTGCATTTTAAATAAGGCATTTTGTATTGATATCTGAGTATTATCTTATCCACATTTCATATTCAAATTTTGTCATGTCAGTTTACTTAATGCCCTGGTCCAGGATCCAATCCAGGATCAAGCATCACATTTAGTTTTTATGACTCTTAAATACTGTTACTGGAGGCTTTCTTTGTCTTTCTTGACTGACATTTTGAAAAGTTCTGGCAAGAATTTTTCTCAATTTGGGTTTATCTGAGTTTCTGTATGATTAGATTCAGATTATAAATGTTTGGCAAGAATACCACAGATGTGATAGTCTGCCTCCCTCAGTGTACTCCATCTGAAAGCACATGATGCCAGTTTATTCCAGTATTAGTAATGTTAACTTTGGTAATTTGATTGAGGTCTTTAAAATATAATATGGAAGTAGAAATTTTGAGATTCTGTAAATATCATATTACTAATCAAACTTTTACTCACTATTTATGGTATCTATTAATCCTTCTTCTAACTCCATAATTCCTTCCACATTTACTAGTTGCCATTCTACTCTATGGAATAAATTTTCCTTCTCCTTCCTCTATTTATTTATTTAACTTCATAGTATCATGGACTCTTATTTTATTCAATGGATAACACAGTCCATTGCTATAATTATTTGTTTTCATAGTCAAATTATTCCATATTTGGCAAATGGGAGCACATTCAAGCTGCTTCTGTATGTCCCTTAGACAGGGTTGCATCATTATTAGACTTAAGATATGTTGCAGGCTCATCTACTTTTCCAATTCTAGCCTTGAAATCAGCTATTTTGCCAAAGGAGACCTGCTTCATGTTTAAAGATAATGTTGCTTTGAAACCAATGTTTGGGCATTATGTGTGCTAATTGATGCTGGTGTGTCATTGCTTTTAGGCCCCATTAGTGAAATAAACCAAGATCTATGAACTATGCATGTTTGTTTTAACTGCTGTCTTTGCTTTTAGAACTACTCAGTGTATATAACTTGTTTCTGTGTGGATATGAATGTGTGCATGCACATATCTATTTTTTGTCTCTCCATGAGTAGATAGATAGATAGATAGATAGATAGATAGATAGATAGATACATACATACATACATACATACACACAAATATAATATATAAATATATGGATTGATATTGACATTTCCTACCTCCTTTCAACCACACAGAGTAAATTCTAGTCTGCCCAGTTTTCGTATCTGTAATTCCCTTCTCAAGCAATGAGAAACCTGGACCACATTATCATCAATGTTTTCACTTATTCAAGCCTAGAATACATAAAAATACTTTCAGAATTGCTAACCCACAAAACTGCAAAAAGTAAACTTACTACCTACAGTTTACTATATTTACATAGTTTTAAGTACATGGAAATTCACAAATTCTTATGTAATTAATTCCGTGGCAAATGCACATATCTGTGTAACCCATCTAATATCAAAATATAGTACATATCCTGGCTGGGTGTGGTGGCTCACGCCTGTAATCCCAGCATTTTGGGAGGCCAAAGTGAGTGGATCGCTTGAGGCCAGAAGTTCGAGACAAGCCTGGCCAACATGGCAAAAACTTCATCTCTACTAAAAGTACAAAAATTAGCAGGGCATGATTGTGTGTGCCTGTAGTCCCAGCTACTCAGGAGGCTGAAGCATGAGAATCGCTGGAACCCAGGAGGCAGACGTTACAGTGAGCCAAGATTGCGCCACTTCACTCCAGTCTGGGTAATAGAGCAAGACTCTGTAGCAAAATAGATAGATAGATGATAGATAGATAGATAGATAGATAGATAGATAGATAGATAGATAGATAGATAGATAGATAGATAGATGATAGATAGCTATCAATATATATATAGATGATAGATAGATATGGATATATAAATAGATAGTACATTTCCATGACCTGAGAAACATATTTTTTGCCCATTCCTACTCTATTGAGAAATACTTTTCTGACTTTTTTTAAATCATAGATCAGCTTACCTGTTTTATAACTTTATGAACTCCATAGTATCTTCTCTTTTGCATCTCATTTCTTTCACTCAGCCTCATCTTGGAGATTTATGCATGTACTATGTGTTCAAATATCAGTTTCTCTTTCATAGAATTCTGTTGTATCATTGTATGAATATAGCAATTTATCTTTTGTAGATTTGGTTTGTTTTTGCAATTTTGATCTATTTTAAGTACAAGCACAAACATTCTCCTATAAGTCTGTACACCTATTTTAGTTATGTTTAAACTATACACCTATTTTACTTATGTTTTTATTTTTCTTAGGTAAATACTTATGAGTAGAATTGCTAGGTCACAGGGTGTGTATGTGATGGACAGTGTAAGAAATAGTATGACAATAAGTTGGGCATGGTGGCTTATCCCTCTTATCCCAACATTTGGGAGGCTAATACAAGAAATTCACTGGAGAAGGCCAGGAGTCTGAGACCAACCTGGGCAACACAGTGAGACCCCATCTCTATAAAAAAAAAAAAAGATAAAAATTTTTTAAAAAACTGAAAATATCTGTTTTCTAAGGGATTGTATTATTGTGCATTCCAACTAACAAAGTATGAGTTTATGTTGCTCCAAATTCTTGTCAACACTTGGTATTGTGAGACTTAAAATTTTACCAAGAGAAATAAATTTCTGTTGTTTATAAGCTATGCGGTTTATGGTATTTTGTTATAGTAACCTAAATTGACTGAGACTGTGTTGTTTTTTGTTTCTTTTCTACCCTAAGACAGCAAGGACATTCTTCAGTGTTTTCTTTGAAAAGCTTTATACTTTTAGTTTTTATGTTTATTTTTATGGTTATTATAAATTTTTTTCAAAGTTTTGAGGTAAGTTATTTTTTCAAATAGATACTTTATTATTCCAGCATTGTTTGTTGAAAAGATTTTCTTTTCCCCATTGAATTGCTTTTATGCCTTGTTAAAAATTGGGTGACTGAATATGGATGGGTCTATTTCTGGACTTATTATTCTGTCCAATCGATCTTCTTGTCTGTCCTTATGCTAATACCACATTTTATGGAGCACTGAAGCTTTACAGTGAATTTTAAAATCAGGTAGCTATAAATATTTTTCTTTCCAAAAATCCTTTGGATATTTTAGGTCCCTTGCATTTTCAAATACATTTTAGGGTCAACTTGTTAATTTCTACAAAGAAAGCCTCCTGAAATTTTGAGTGAGATTACATTGAACCTTTCAATTTATTTGGGAAGAATTTGCATTATAATTCTTCCAATACATGAGCATAGATCATTTGTTTAACTCTTTAATAGCATTCAGAAATATTATCTATTTTTTACAGTTGAAGCTGTGTACATATTTTTGATAAATTATCCCCAGGAGTTTTATGTTTCTTACATTATTGTAAATCTATTATTTTTAAATGGTATTTTTCACTGTCTGCTGTTAGTATATAGAAATACAATTGATTTTATGTATGTATTGACCATTTATTCTTGAATTTGATAAATTGAGTCAGTAGTTCTGATAATTTCTTTATTGATTAATTATGATTATATGAATAAAACACAATTTTTGGATATTTTAATGTGTTTTATTTCTTCTACTTGCCTTTTGACCCTGGGCTGAACATCCAGTACAATGTTTAGTAGAAGTATTAAATACACATATCCTTGCCATGTTACCATGTTAGGAGAAGCATTCAGCATTTCCCCAGTAAGCATGATGCTAATTGTGGGTTTTTCATACATACCTTTTTATTAGATTGAGGAATTTTTTCCCTCTCTTCTTAGTCTTCTGAGAGGGTTTTTTAAAATCATGAATGTATTTTAACTTTTATCAAATATTATTTGCTCATGCATTGAGGTGGTCATGTTTTTTTCCTTTATTCTATTGATAAAGTGAATTATATTGATTTTCAAATTTTAATTTTAATACTGAGATAAACCTCACTTGGTCATAATGTATAAACCTTTTTTTTTTTTTTTTTTTTTTTTTTTGAGACGGAGTCTCGCTGTCTCCCAGGCTGGAGTACAGTGGCCCCATCTCAGCTCGCTGCAAGCTCCGTCTCCCAGGTTCACGCCATTCTCCTGCCTCAGCCTCCCGAGTAGCTGGGACTACAGGCACCCGCCACCACGCCCGGCTAATTTTTTATATTTTCAGTGGAGATGGGATTTCACCGTGTTACCCAGGATGGTCTCGATCTCCTGACCTCGTGATCTGCCCGCCTCGGCCTGCCAAAGTGCTGAGATTACAGGCGTGAGTCACCGCGCCCAGCCATAATGTATAAACTTTTGATTTATTGTATAGGCAGAATAAAACTTCAAGGATGGCCACATCCTAATATTTAAAACCTGTAAAACTTTAAATGGTAAAAGGGACTTTACATATGTGATTGATTATATTACGGATTTTGAGATAGGGAGGTTATTCTGGATTATCTAAGTGGACCCAGTATAAACACAGGGCCCTTATAAGAGGGATGTAGGGGGATCAAATTCAGAGAGGAGACGTGACCAAGGATAGGGAAATTGGTGTGATGGAGGGCACCACAATTCAAGGAATACAGGCAGGCGCTAGAAGCCAGAAAAATAGAAGAAAATGAATTGTCCTTTGCGGCCTCTAAAAAGAATGCAATTCTGCTAAAAACCCACTTTGAATTTCTGAACTCCAGAACTGTAAGATAATATTAAATTTGTATTGTTTTAAGTTACTGAGATTTTAGCATTTTATTATAATTTTTGCAATTACACCCATACTCATAAGGGATATTGTTCTGTACACTTTTTTTTAGGTTTTAGTATTAAGGTTATGATGACTCACTAAGCAAATTTGGAACATTTTTTCTTTTTTTACCTGAAAAAGTTGGTATAAGATTGGTATTATTTCTTTCTTCAATGTTTGCTAAAGTCTGTTTTGGCCTGGATTTCACTTTGTTGGAAGATTTTTAAAGATAATTTATTCAATACAGTGTTTTTCAACTTTATCAGCTTTAGAGCTCAATAAAACACAGATCAATAAGCCTCGCTCCTAAAGTTTCTGATTCAGTAGATCTGGGTTAGGGCCTGAGAATTCGTCTTTCTGTCATATTCTCAGGTAAGGATGCTGCTGCTAATCCAGCAATAATATTTTAAGAACCACTGCTTTGCAAATACAGGAATTTTTAATAAATTATATTTTTCAAAGTTCTTTCATGATAGTTGTCTAATGTATTGGCTAAAGTAGGTGGAAATGTGTCCTTATTACTTTTAATAGAATCCATAGTGATATCATATTTAAATTCTTGATACTGATAACTTGCATTTCTTCCATATGTCCTTAGTTTTTCTAGTACATTATCGATTTTATTGTTCTATTAAAAGAGTCAACCTCTAGCTTTGTTGATTTTCTCTATTTTTCTCAGGTTTCTCTTACATTGATTTCTGCTCTTATCATTATTTCATCTTGTACTTATTTTGGATTTTCTTTATTTATTATTATTATTATTATTATTATTATTTTTTGCATCTTAAGATGTAAGCCTAGAGTATTCACTTCAGACCTTTCTTCTTTTCTAACATAAATATTTAAAGCTATGTATTTCCCCTGAGCACTAATTTATCGGCATCACTCAAATCTTGATACGTTGTATTTTCATTATCGTTATGTTAGAAATAATATTTGATTCATATTTCTTAGTCTGTTTCTGCTGTTCTAACAAAATAGCATAAACTGGGTAATTTATAAACAACAGAAATGTATTTCTCATAATACTGAAGCCTGGAAAGTCTAAGATCAAGGTGCTGGCAGGTTCAGTGTCTAGTGAGGGTTCAGTCTATGCTTCCCAAATGACACCTTGTTGCTGTGTCACCTGGAAGCGACAAACTCTGTCTTCACATGATGAAAGGGATGGAAGGGTAAATGGGTCCTAGCTAGTTCCCTCCAGCTTTTTACAAAATCTCACAATCCCACTCACGAGAGCTTCATCCTCATGATTTAATCACCTCCTGAGGGCACCACTTCTTAATACTGTTGCATTGGGAGTTAAGTTTTACTATTTTAGAGAGAACACAAACATTCAAACCATAGCACATGTGTTATTTAGAAAGGCTTTGTTTAATTTGCAAATATTTTGACTTCTTCTGTCTATTGTACTTTTATTGATTTCTACTTTAACTGGATTGTCAGAGAACAAATCAAGTAAAATTTCAATCTTTAAAATTGATTGGGAGTATTGTGTTACAGCATATAGTTTATCTTGAATGTTGCATGTACACTTGAAAAAATATGTATTTTACATCTATATTTAATGTACTACATATGTCGTTTATAGCAAGGTAATGTTCAGATATTCTATATCATTACCAATGTTTTGTTTAATTGATGAATCCGTGAGAGAGGGCATTAAAATGTCCATATTTGTGAATTTATCTATTGGTCTTTTATATTCTTTTAGTTTGTTTGTCATATGTATTTGGAAACTGCATTAATCATGTATATATTCATGACTGCTGCATCTTATGAATTTACCTCATTATTCTTAGATTTCTTTTTATCTTTGCTGACGCTCCTTGCAGCAAAGTGTCATTTATTTGATATTAATATGGCAGCCCAAGCTTTCTTATACTTGCTGTTCACATGGCATATCATTTTCCACACTTTTACTTTCAACCTATACCTGGCATTATATTTAAAACACATCTATATCACACAGCATATACTTAGGTTTTGTTATTCGATCCAGTGTAGAAACCTGTTTTTTAATTGTTGCCTTTAATCCACTTACATGTAAAACATTTATTGATTTTATTGAGTTTACCATTTGTTCTCTCTTTCTTTCTTTGTTTCTCTCACTCACTAATTTTTCCTCTATTCCTGCTGCTACTGTGTATTTTATTGAGTTAAATACTTTTTCTTCAGTACTCCATATTTATTCTCCATATTTATTCTTATTCTCTATTGAGTTAAATACTTTTTCTTGAGTACTCCATATTTATTCTTTCATTTATTTTATGCCTCTTTATATTACATATAGTTATAATATAAATATAATTAAGTATATAATATATTTGTAATATAAATATAACTAATATGTTTATAACAAATATAACTAAATATATATTACAATATAACTATATAACAGATAGTATATATTATAATACATAACTTATATATAATATAATAAATATATAATATATTTATGTTTAGTTATATGTATATTATTACTATATAATATATAGTAAGTTATATTTATATTATAATGTATTATATCATATATAGTATATATAATATAAATATGTATTTATATTATAAATATATAATGTATATAGTTATAAATATATAATATAAAGAGGCATAGCTAAAATATAACTAAACATATATATATTTATAATATAAATATAAATATATAAAAATATATATATTTAGTGTTCCCTCTAGGGATTGTAATATTCTCAATTTGTCACAGTCTAATTGAAAGTTAATATTGTATTACTTCAGGTAAGATATAAGAATCCTACAACAGTATAGTTTCATATACAATCTAAACTCTGTGCTATTTTTATCACATATGTTATATCTACATACACTATAAACTTTACAATATAGTGGTATATATGTGTTTGTCCACTTGTTATGTCTTGTAAAAGAAATTAAATAAATCTATACCTATATCTGTATCTATGGACATACTCTTTTATTTTTACTAACATATTTATCATTTCTGATTTCTTTATTCCTATAAATTCAAGTTGGTATGTAGCATTATTTCCATTCATCCAGAACAAACTTTAACATTTCTTTCAGTGCAGGTCAGCTAGCAACAAATTACCTCAGTTTTATCTGAAATGTCTTTATTTATTCATCTGAAAATGTCCTTACTTGAACTCCTTTTTTAAAGACAATTCTTGCTGCACAAAAAATTCTAGGATGGCCACATTTTATTTCAACACAATTAATATATATATTTTATTGTAGTCTGGATTATATTTTTTCATTTAATCAGCTGTCACTTACGTTTATCTATGTGTAATGTGTACTTATTTGTATGTTTGCTTTGAAGGATTTTCGTTTGTATTTAACCTTAATAGTTTAATTCTGTTGCACTTAACTATGATGTTCTTTGATTACCCTGCTTGAGGCTTGCTGAGCTACTTGATTCACAAGTTTATGTTTTCACTGCATTTGAGAAGATTTGAGCAATTTTTTTCTTCCAAATATTTCTGCCCTTTATACTCTTTTCCTTCTCATATAAACCCCAATTTTCCTTAAAATAGACTGCTTTATATTATGCCCTCAGTGACTGAAACTCTCATCATTTATTTTCAATCATTGTCTCATTGGTTTTCAAGTTGGATAATTTCTATTGAGCCATCTTTTTAAGTTCATTTATTTTTTTCTTTTGTCACTTTCCATCTGCTGTTAGGCTTATATAGTAATTTTTTTTTTTTTTTGAGACAAATTTTCACGCTGTCACCCAGGCTGGAGTGCAATGGCATGATCTCAGCTCACTGCAACTTTTGATTCCTGAGTTCAAGTGTTTCTCCTGCCTCAGCCTCCCGAGTAGCTCTCATTACAGGCATGTGCCACCACACCAGGCTGTTTTTTGTATTTTGAGTAGAGATAGGGTTTCACCATGTTGGCCAGGCTGATCTCCAACTCTTGACCTCAGGTCATCTGCCTACCTTGGCCTCCCAAAGTGCTGAGATTATAGGCATGAGCCACTGCATCTGGCCATAAATTTTTCATTTCAGATATTGTACTGGAAAAATTCTAGAATTTTAAATTTATTGTACAGTTTTATGTTCTTGTTGAGATGTCCCATCTGTTCATTCATTATGATTATATTTTTCTTAAGTTTTTAAACATATTTAAATAGCTACATTAAAGCTTTTGTCTGCAAACTATAATATCGGACTCATCTCATGATTATTTTTAATTTCCTTCTTTTTTCTTGAATGTGAATCACATGTTTTTTGGTTTCTTAGTATGTTTTATAATTTTTGAGGGTTTGTTGGACATTGTTGATGAAAGATTGCAGAGAATATGAATTGTGCTATCTCTTTTTAAAATTTGTTCTTGTAGGCAGTGAAACCACTAGCAGCTTATTTTTTTCTGGTTGTCTGGCTTGTTCTTATTCTTTGATTGGATGGATCTATTACTGTTTTGAATTTAGTCCTAGTGGAGATCCTTATTCTAGGACATGATTTTTTCCTAAAGGTTGGCATTCACTGGTCTCAACTGAATGCCTGAGATGCTCATTGAAGTCTCTCACCTACAGGTAGACTGGAATGTTGATGTCTTCCAGAACTGCTTGACCTCTGGTATCTCTAGTTTTATTTGTGTATATGCACCCTTCCTTCAGGAAAGCACCCACAGTGATTACTCCATGAAGTGTTCTGGGACATGCACTCTTGTCTTCTTAAATAGACTTGTCTGCAAATTCCATTCACCTCAGCAAAACTGGAACTCCTATCTTTGATACCTTATCTTATCAATAACTGTACTCAGCTTGGGCTTCATTTCTCTGCTTCTTTGCAGAAAAGTACCCCCAGGCAGAAGGTCAGGGTGATCAAGGAACAATCAAGCGATTGCTGTTTTTATGTTTTTCTTCTTCCAAGTATAATAATCCTATGCTGTTTGTTATTTGAAACAACAGTGCTTGACTTCATATATTTTTCCAGTTTTATAATTTTTTGCTTCTCATAGTAGAGAAAATTCAGTATTTACTGTTCTGTTGGTTGAAAGTAGAATTTAAGTAAGAATTTTTAAGCAATTTATGAAAAGGGGCACTGATTATTTGGTAATATAAAAGCAATGTCTTTGGATGTAACATATTTTAAATATATGTCTATTGACAAGAGAACAATCAACATCCCTAATTTCAATGTAAGCAGATTAAGGAATAAAAGGAATAATTTACTACAACTCTGATTCATTGAAGCAAAATTTAAAATTACTCAACTAAAACTTTCCTTGATGTTTTTATTTCTTTCTTTATTAGTTAGGAGCTACACAGCTATTGCATGTGGTTCAGTTTAAGTAGGGTAGGAAATGCTATCATACATTTTGTTTCATTTAGCCAGCAGCATGTTTCAAGCAGAAAAGGTATATAATGTCACTTGTCTACACAGAATCACTTGGATTATATGTATGCAAAAAGAGTTCCTCAGGTTTGTATTACTGTTATAAACTTTGATTTATTCAGTGATATTAGTGCTTAAGCACTAATGCATTCCATTTGCAAAATACTGCCATTTAAACCTTCAAATGGATATTCCATGTATCCATCAAACCATTAGTGATGTTATTCTCCTTTACCACTTTTGCATGTGGGCTTCAACCCTTCAAATATGTGCCATTTGTATTACATTAGAATACTTATGGGTGAGTTATTAAAATTTATTTCTTTTTTAATAGGTAGTGTGTTAGCTTAGATTTATTTATAAATAATAATTGTAAATCCTTTGTTGGATTAATTTATTTCTAATTGGTAAATTATAATTACTAACCTTTTTAAATAAAGAAAACTAAAGAAGCAGTATGATTAATCCTTAACTGATGTCTTCTGTGGAACTCAGAAGGCGATTTTAATACTTTGCTCTTAGGATATGTGGATAGGATATTAGCAGTTGTGGGGACTCATGGTCTTTTGAATGAATGATGTGTGAAGATTATATTCCCTTACTGATTTTGATGTCTATCAAAAGAACACTGAAAAAAAAAAAAAAAAAGGTAAGCTACAGCTTTTTGTCTACTGCCTCCTGTTTAAGTCATACTGTATCAGCTCTTGTAGTATTTCATTCCTTGAAGTATATGTGAAGAACATTGCTGTTGATAATAACTTATGGTGCTGACATTTGTGAATAGATAAATTAGAGTAGATTTAAGGTTATTCCTATAATCACACTTTTAGTCATTTGCATTCCCACATGAATTCGTAAATTGTAAAGAAGGGAAAAATTATAGCTTGTGACCCAAGATTATCCATAATTCCCAGACTATCTTACATGTACAGCTGTACAAGAGCACATCCCATGCGTGCCATCAATTATGTGTCTGAGCAGATAAGTAAGTATTTAAGAAGAAATATTCTGTGGTGTGATCTTTGTATCTAGGCATAACCTTATTTATTTTTGGATCCCTCGGGCTTGACACATGGTCATTTAGTTAGTTTTTTCTACAAATGATTGTACATAAATCAATTAATGTAAATGCATTAAGAATTGCTGACTTTGTATTAGATGGTAGTTGTTTTATGTATTTTCTTGATTTATAGCCTAAAAATAATCTGGATCACAAAGAAATATTCCAAATTGACCTCTGTCTTGAAACTTAACTACCCATGTTTCCCTGATTCTGACTAATTTTACAATAAAATAGTTTTTGCAGCATCTTGTACATCTACAACTCAGTGCATACATATCCAATAGGGTGCTCAGCAACAATTATTAGCCATCTGCTAAAAATGACTAATTGGATATATCACATCATCAATATCCTGATGGCACAAGTGACAGACATACTAATATCTATAAAACATGCTTTTCAAAAATGCAAAACCTGAGATAATGATGAGACAGGGATTGTTGATTTTTAATAAGTCTTTGTACAGAAGCTCTTGTTTAAAAAAAATCTATTGCAATCTGTGAAATGACTGATGGTTTTTGGTCATCTAGCAAATGGCGCAGGTATCTTGGTAACTTTAGAAGAAAGTTGAAACAAACTTTGTTTATATACTCACCATAAATCTGAACTGTATGGTTATGATTTCATAAAAAATACCATTCTCTTAATGATTTCAATATTTTACAGGCTGCACATGGATTACAGACACTTAATTGGTAATTTATCTTAACTAACACATTTATCTGAGTGTCTTTCTGTTGCTATAAAGGCATAGCTGAGGCTGGGTAATTTATAAAAAAAAAAAAAGAGGTTTATTTTCTTATGGTCCTGCAGGATGTTCAAGGAGCATGGCTCTAGATTCTGCTTCTGATGAGAGCCTCAAGCTGCTTTCATTCATGGTGAAAGGGAAGCCAGCATTTGAAGAGATTACATGGCAAGAGAGAAAGCAAGAAAGAAAGGGAAGGTGCCAGGCTCCTTTCAAAAACCAGCTATTAGGGGAGCTCTTATGGGAATGAATCTAATGAGAACTCACTCACTCCCTACACCCTCCAGGCTATTAATCTGTTCATGAAGGATCCACTGCTATGACCCCAACACCTCCCCTTAGGTCCCACTACCAACATTGGGGATCAAGTTTCAACAGGAGGCTTGGAGATTGCAAACATGTAACCTGTAACACTGCTTTCAATTTATTTGCATGAAACTTGTGTTTAATTTTGAATATTTGTTGTTACAAATGTGATTCACTGTATCTCCAGCTTACAAAAACGACTCAATTTCTCAAAGGTAAATAATTGGTTTGAAAAATAATGCTGAATTTTTCAGTGGCAATAAAACAGTCTGTAAAACTTTGACCATATGCCAAATCGTACATTTGGTAGAGAGGCTTCCCTAATTTTTGTGTGTATATCTTTGAGAAGTTAGAAGAATGGAGCCCTTGAATTTACTCACTTGAAGTTTTAGATGAGTCATCACCATGATATTCTTAGAAGTCTTTCAAGAAAGCTGAGGTTGAGAGGGAAGAGTGGCCACTGCAAACAGGGCAGAGGATAATAAAGAGTAGCCACTGGAGAAAACTGAGAGTCTCCGGAGAATTTAGAAAGGAATCAGTTTAGAAAGGTGACCTGTTGTGATGCTATAGAAAGAGTAAGGACTCTCTATTGCTGAGTTATGAAGAGGGCATGGAATGAACAGGTGAGAAAATCTTTGTTAATGTTTCAGAGAATCATGGATTTAGGACAACCATAAATAAAATTTTTGAAGTCATATGGAAAAGAAATTTTGAAAATAACCGAAGAGTAGAATGGCAATTCAGTATGCTAATGACATTTTGTCCAAGGGTTTCTTCTAATTTCATAAAGACTTTATTTTGGGAATTAAATTTTCATAACAAACTTTATTTTAAAGGTTAAAATAATAATTTTTCAGAATTTGGCTCTTTTAGTTCCAAAATTGAAAATGGAAAGAACATTGAAATTTCTTAAAATCAAAGACTAGTTCAATTTCTCATATTCAAACATACCAATTTCTAGGCAGAGTAACTAAATCTCTGAAATTTATCCAGAAAAAGATTTACACCAGACTAAATTTGGCCTTCTTTTCAAGTCCTGTCATTCAATGTAGAGTAAAAATTGTGCAATATGTGTTTTGCTATGAAAAGTCACATTTATTCTAAGTAATTTCTGTTTATGTGAGTGGAAACATTACTTAAAATAGTTTGCCATATAAATCCTTTATAACTGTTAATGATCAGTTAAAACAGAAAGATTTTACATGTAACTGGAAAGAGTATGCCTGCTAGAAATAGTTCAGAGGTAAAAGGAAGGCACACTTATTCAATAAAACATCCCACAATTTGTTGCTTTTTACTGCTAAGACTTGGTCTTTTCAAAGATTAAGAGACAATATGATTCACTTGAAAAAGCCTTGGTCTAGTAATTAGGAAATATGTTCAATAAAGAGCTTTGACGTCCACTAGCTAATTTCCTTGGACAACTCATTCACTCTTTCTGGGTTTTCATCTTCTAAAACAGAGATACTAAGGTGGAATAAACATGTAAGATGATGATGATGACCCTAAGGATATTTCTATAAAAATACATTGGCATTAGGCCTGGCATGGAGAGAGGGGCAAAATGAGAGATTTCCTTAACCCTTTTTTGAAACTTTGCATATTTGGGGGACCTTACAGGAGTCAAAGATGAAAGATCCAGCTCAGAGGAGCAATGATTTGTACAGTTAGTTTCCCTCTGATTCCAGTTTAATGAAGAGAAAGACTGTCAGGAGGAGACACTCCCTTTTCCAGAACAGGGCAATTAGAAAGGAAATGAAGGGACCTGTAGGTCTGCACAGCCTTGTCAGAAATTGTAAATCTATAAATGATACCGATGGCTTTAGTTTGTGACTTGGGAGCTGTTATACTCAACCCATGCAGATATGCCCACGCTGAACAGAGGGTGACGAACATATGTTTGCTCCTTTTTCCTATCTGGATTTTTTCCAAGACTTATTACTTCGGGATGTTGGGTCAGTTTTGTAGAGTTCAATGATTATACAACCCTCCAGGAATTATAAACATTTAAAAGTCCTTAAAGTCTTAGTGCCAACAAATGTATCTGCAAATTTTCCTTCTGCCTCCAAACTGAACAGCTTTTCTGTAGAAAAAATATATTTCTCTTTACTCATCTGACTTTGATTTACTCTTTCACTATCTGTTCGCTGTTTTTCAAAGTGTTTGGAAAAATAGCCTGAAATTGACATTTACACAAGTCTTTTAATTTGGCAGTCTGCCAAATTCAATTTAATAATCAGTTCTCCTTGTTCTCTCTGTAGCATTTGGCACTGATTGTCTTTTCTCTCTTGAAATTTGTTTCTTTTCACTTCCAACGTATTGTGCCTCCTTTTGTTCTTCAACCTGTTTGAAGCTTCTAGTCTCTTTCTTGTTTATTAAATCTTGGTGGTTCTCATGTTCCCTACATTTATTTGTGTGTTTTCTCAGCTATAACCTCTTTTGTGGTGTTGCAGCTATAACCTCTCTAAAAATGACAACTAAGTATATGTATCAAGTTTTCTTAGGGTGAGTGATTATTGAATACTTAAAAATTAAAGAAATATATTTTGAAAGTGATTTGAAACTTGACTGGGGAGTTATTGCATACCATAAACTTGACCTAAAAGTATCAACGTTTTACTTTAAAATTTCAGAGCATCTTCTTTACGACCAGTGTGGTTTTGTTCCACAGCACAGAAATGTCCTTACTCAGAGTGTTATACTAAATTGTTTTCTGATTATTAAAGTAATAAATGGTATAAAAACATGAAAACATAAAGATTAAAATAAGAACATTTATAAAATCAGATAATATTGAAAATTTGACTCTCTGACAGGCATTTTACTAAAAACTTTATATGCATTGTGTAATTTATTTCTTACAATACTGCAAAAGATATATTAATATTAATATCAATTTATTTTTGGAAAGCTAAGGGACAATGCTTACTTCAGTTCACACAGCTGTTTAGAGGTAGATATGGGATACAAACATGGGTTGATCTGACTTCAGAGTCCAACTTCTTGGTCACTTCCTTGTCTTCCTTAGGGATAACAATTATAAAAAGTATGCAGCTGTTTTTCCAGCCTCTCTTCTACATGCTACGTCATTGTCTCTCTTTAACAAAAGTTCCCTCCTCTGGGTATATAAGAAAAAAAAAAGCGGATTGTTTTATAACCATTTTTGGCTCATTGCAATGGCTCATGCACATCCATGCTGCTCCTAACTTCACTGTGGCCTGGCTCTTCCTTCATGGTGGCTATCGTAACCCCTACTGCCAATACAAGGCGGTCCTTTCAATACAAGGCCCTCCCTTCCCTCTGCATGGGCCTTGGGAGATGAAATTGACATGAGGCAGCCACATTTCTCTTTTCTGTTTCATTCCTTTACTCCCATGCTACCATTACTAAAGAATGGAAAGGCATGTTAAGTTTTACTGAGGAGCTGGAGATAATTAAAGGAAACATTATACATTTAAAACTGCTAAATATGACTGTTTCCTTATTCTGATGTCAAGCCACAGGAAGGTTAAACCCCATTCAGAGCAATTTTCTCGTTGACTCAACTCAGTTTCTAGCCATGCTGCTCTATAGGTAGGCCTTTCCTCCTCTTAAAGAGGACCCTCTTCCTTGAAACTCTGAATCTCTACCCCTCCCCACTTTGGGAAACCCTACCTTTTACCCACAGAAATGTGGGCATATGACCTGGCCTCTTTTCCCAATTTATGCCTGCTGCCTAGGTTATCTGGGAGAATCAGTACATACCTGAGAGTATGTACCCTAAGTATTACTTATTCAGTGTAAATAATACTATAGGGAACTTCAGCAGGACAGGTCAAGCTAGACTTTTGTACTTCAAGTACAACAAAATAGTCTACTTATAGAGTTTGGTATTCTAATCCCAAATTGGTTCTGTGCTATTGTTTTAATAATGCACCACAAAGATCATGTGTTGGAAAGTTCATCCCCAATACAATTTTGTTGAGATGTTGGGCCGTCAAGATGTGAATAGGTAATTAGGACTCTACCCTCATGAACAAATTAATGCTGTTATTGCAAGAGTGGGTTTGTTGTCACCAGAGTGGGTTCCTGATAAAAGGATGAGTTCCCTTCCCCACCCACCTCTCATACACTCTCTTGCCCTTCTGTCTTCCACCTTCTGTCTTGTCCTTATGTCACCATGGGACGACACAGCAAGAAGGCTGTCAGCAAGATGCCAGCCATTTGGCCTTGGATTTTCCAGGCTCCAGAACTGTAAGAAATAAATATTCATTCCTTATGAATTAACCAGTCTTACATATCTGTTACAGCAGTAGTAAACGGACTAAGACAGCCCCCAAGTGCTCTCCCTATATATCTATTCACTCCTTGTCATCTTCAAATGAGTAACTACTGAATAAAACATAGGCATTCACATATACCTCCCACAGATAAGCATTAAATATTAGAAACAGCACAGTGTAACTCCATTCAACATTTTTCTTCACTTGTTGTGAAGAATCTTTATACACAAGAAGAGGCCAGAATAGAATTACTGTGAGCAATAGCAAAAAACGGAGTATAAAGACTCGGCACAAGGAGGAACTACTGATGCTTAAATTCTTCTGTAGAACCTGATATTGTTAACAATAGAAAATCTTCTTCTACCATCTAATTAGAGAACTATGAAATAAAGAATAATGATGCCATAGTAATTCTTTGGGAATAAATTATTTCTAATGACTTTTCTTCTTTTGTAATATTCTCTGAATGATTACTGGTATTGACTTTTATTTAAAGTTATAAATTTCATCATATAAAATATATATTTTACAATTTTTAGTTTCAGATGATTATTAAAAAATATTTAATTTTTTTAACTGTTTTGGAAGTAAGATAAATTCCTATTGACACTGATTAATTTAGTGAGGAGAAATGATTTGATGAGCCAATATAAATAGAAAGGAAGTTGTTATTAAAGACAGGGGAGATATATTATCATTTTTTTCAAGGAAAAAGCCCTGTCACATCATGTTAACAAGATTCTTCCTTTGTTCATCATATTCTACATCTTATGATTATTTCTATTTATGTTTTATTTATTTTATTTTAACTTAGGCTTCTTGAGGTCAGAGACAGAAATAATGTGCTGCATTTTTGAGGTATTTGGTAAACATTTGGCTCTTCATTAACTTTTTTATTACTTACCAGGTTGTGCTGGAGGCAATTAGAGTGTTAAAAGACAAATGATATCTATATTAAAATAAATGAAAAAGAAACAGATGAAATTAAATTATATTATTTTAATTATCTATTTCTTATACCCAAAATATTATTCCAAATGTAATCAATACAAAATTGTTATATTTACATTTCTTTGTTTATACTGAGGCTTCAAAATCCAGTGTGTATTTTATAGTTAAAGCACATGTTAGTTTGGACTAACACACTGAGACAAAGGATTCAGGTAGAGTTGGTAGAGGCTAAAGGGGATGAAGAAGACACTCGGGATCTGTGCTGTCCAGTGCAATAGTCCTTAGCCACATGTACCTATGAGCACTTGAGATGTGTTTAGTTCAAGTTGTTAATGGCTACTGAGATATAGTCAAATCAATTGTATTTTGAAATAGTGTTTTGGGTATAAGAAATATATTTTTAAACCAAATAATGAATACATTAATTAATGTCACCCATTTATTTTAGCTTATTTTAATATGGCTACTAGAATATTTTTAAATTTGAAATTTAAAATTGTTTGGCTTGCATTTGTGGCTCATATTGTATTTCTGTTGGGCAATGCTGCTCTGTATTTTTTTCTAGAGTTCATCCTATAGAGAAAAAAACTCTTACTTTAAAAAACAGCTTATACATATTGAAAAACTTGCATCTTAACAATGACAAATATTTTCTCCCTCTAAATTTACTCAGTCTTATTCATTGAACTAAGAAATGCTTATTTCTTAGCTTTTAAGTCAAAGATAGGCACCAACTGGTCTTGTATGTCTGCGTAACAGAGGAAATAGTAGTTAGTAGGATCAGAGAAAAGCCTCCCAATTAATGTGACTCTAAAACAGTTCACACAACACAAATATTCTTCAGGAAAAATGTTTTTAGCCTGCATACTGATATAAGAAATGTTATCCTCTTAAAAATGTTTTGTTTCTCAATAGTTAAAAATGTATTTGTTGATTTACTTTGTTTTTTAATTTTTTATTTTTTATTTTTGTTTTTCCAGCACATATAAAATTGTATTTCCAATATACTCTAGTATCTTGTGTGCTGTTAGAGGGTCTTTCCTTCAATCGGTTTCTTCAGACATACCTCTCATAACCTTAAAGAATTTTTAACTATGGCTAAGGATAATGTATCGATTAGTTTGAGTGTTGAATTTCTGCTTTTATTTGACTAAAGTGCTATCATTCCTTTTGAATACTAAATAACTAATTTGCTAAACATGTTTTATCGATTTTCTTGCAATTAAGGTGTTTCATAAATACAATCAGATATAATTGAGATATAATTAAATCAATAAACAGAAACTTTATGTAAGGTATCAATGTGTTTCTTCTTTAACATACCTTTGTAGCCACAAAGTCCTTCCACTTGTTTTTAGACCTTAATTCCTATGAGAAATAGTAATATTTCTCAACTACGGAGATATTGGCACTTGGGGCACAACAATTTATGATTTTGTGGTACTTTCTTGCACATCGCAGGACTGTTAGCCTCTCCTGTCTCTACTCACTAAATGACAGTATCAAGTATCCAATCACCCTCCCCTTCAATCAGTAAGACAACTCCAACCCCCTATACCACTACCACACATTTCCCAATATCAGCTGGCCAGTGCCATTCCAATAAACAACCTTTCATGAAATTTGTGTCATTATTTCTCTAATGGCCTTTAATCTGTAGTTTACCTGATAGAATATTATTCATCATCATAAAATACTATACTTTACTATGAAATACTATGAAAATGCTGTGAAAAACTGTATCTTTCACTTTACCTGTTGTTTGTTGCACACTTGCTAGGTGCCAGGCACTCTTCTAAGTGCTATACCTGCAATAACTTATTTATCCCTCATAGCAATGCTCTAACTTACTTGATAGACAAAAAAAACTGGAGGCAAAAGAAGTCAAGTAATTTGTCCAGTGTAACCAACTAGAAAGTAGCAGGGCCTCAGTTAAGTCAGAAAATCTGGATCCTGAGTCTGAGATTGTAAACACCCTCTTTTACGTATATATTGTTAAAATTAAAAAGAAGAAAGAAAAGTCTGAGCCACTTTACCTTTCCTTTTTAATATTCTACTAGAAATTTTACTTATATGTACTCTTTAATATGGCACTCATATATCATGTTAACTTTTAATCTTACAGAACAAAGTGTGAAGCACAAAATTGATAGACATACCTCATTCCTAAAAATCAGAATCCAATTATTGTTATGTTGTCCCTACTTCTCCACTCTAAATCCTGTACGAAGTCCCACTTATGTGTTTTTGGTGGGGGAAACACATTATAAGTAATACATCATAAATATGTCTCTTTCCATACAATGTGGAAGAAAAAATGATCACTTTTTAAAGTTGCCATCCACAGTCAATGCAAAAATTACAGTCAGTGCAAAAATTGCAAGTCATTTTCTCATGTATTTGTTTTTTCTTTTCATTATTTTATATTGTAACACAAGGGCAATTCTATACACTCAAATATCTCTAAAGTATAGTGTAATTTCAAATGACCTAGAACAGAACCTAATACATAATTGTATATGAAATATAACTACAGTTTGTGTTTTGTTAGACAAATTTACTAAGCTTGCATTTAAACTTTACCATGTAAAGCAAAACATTTCTTTTGATATGTTTAGAATTAAGGTCTAAAACCTAGAATTAAGGTTTGATATGTTTAGAATTAAGGTCTAAAAACAAGTGGAAGGACTTTGTGGCTACAAAGGTATGTTAAAGAAGAATTAAAAATCTTTATTCATGAGGCTGGGCATGGTGGCTTACACCTGTAATCCCCTCACTTTGGGAGGCAAGGCGGGTGGATCACCTGAAGTCAGGAGTTTGAGACCAGCCTGACCAACATGGTGAAACCCCATTTCTACTAAAAATACAAAAATTAGCCAGGCTTGGTGGCAGGTGCCTGTAATCCCAGCTACTTGGGAGGCTGAGGCAGAAGAATTTCTTGAACCTGGGAGGTGGAGATTGCAGTGAGCCAAGATGTTGCCACTGAATTCCAGCCTGGGTGACAGAGCGAGGCTCTGTCTCCAAAAAAATAAATAAAATAAAATAAAAGTAAAATCGGTATCCATGAATTTACTATCTGTATCAATGGAATCAAAATTAGGATATTTCTACCTAAGCAAATACAGTAACTCTTTACAAAGTGGCCCTAGAAACCAGACAATGATAATAATCTAAGTAAATGACAAATTTTCTTTATTTTTCAAGAAACATAATTATGAAACTGTTTTCTATTTAATATACATAGCTGCTATTTTATTAGTTGCATTGGATTATATCTACATGAACTACCATCTGAGAACTTTTCTTTGTAATTCGTACGTGGAAGAATTTCCTTTATCCTCAGATAATTGTACAATTCTTCCTCTTTGTTAATAAGAGTGATGTAATTTAACTTCTCCTTTTTACCCAGCTGACAGGAAGCACTGGGCAAAATATACATTTATTCAAAGTGACTGTATTCATCTTAACTACATATTCCTTCACCAGGATATTCCATTTTTAAGGCACTTCAAAACATTTAAAAAGACACACACACAAATAAATTCAAAAATATCTATTTACAGGGACCCAGCAGGATTTCTTACCAAAAAGAAAGAGAAAGGGGGAAAGTGTGGGGTGGGGGAGAGAAGGGAGGGATAGAGGAGGGAGGGAAGGATGGAGGAAGGAAGGAAGGAAGGAAGGAAGGAAGGAAGGAAGGAAGGAAGGAAGGAAGGAAGGAAAAATGAATGGACTTTCCAAAAACATTAACATCACTAAAATTTGGTGAGGTGCCTTTTACATTTGTGAAAAACACTTAATACATTAACTATATTTTCTCCTCCAATGTGTCAAACCAATAAATCTACCATTCCCTTTGCCCATTAACAGAGAAGAGTTCCTGTAGAAATGTGCACATCCAGTGTTAATGAAGAAAAACAGCTGACTTGCTCTTAACCAAAGGGAAAGCAATTATAATTTAGTTCAATGAATCAGCTAGTGTTACTCCCCACCTTCACCTCCATCAGCAACAAATCAAAATGTAATGCATGTTAAAGGCATAGCAACAAATTTGTTTTTGAATTTTGCATTGTTGAATCAAGCCCACTTTTAATAATATCTTCCTGTGAAATGACAGACTATGTCCTCTGGAATGATTTATAAGAATGATTAGGTTTCTATTGCAAAATCTCCCCAATGTTTAAATTACTGCCAACATTGAGATTACAGTAGAGCAGGTGGTGACATTACTTAAAAAAATAAGTATATGTGTGAGTCTGAAAAGAAATTTAAAATATTTCTACATTTAAAATATCTGCATTGTTTTTTCTTTCAGTTGTTTCAAAAGATAGTTAGAATGCGTGCCTCAGAAATATTATGTTCATAATAAGAACAATGAGTTTTGTAGCCAATTAAAATACATGATCATACTAAAACAAATTCTCAACTTGAACGTGACACTGCATTAAAAACTCAATGCTCAGTTAACCAGAAAGTCTAATTAACCACACATCTTATTTCCACAGAATCCCACCTTTTTTCGCTTTTAATATTACATGAATTTCATTATATTCCTTCTAGTAACTTCAGATAACTACAATGGGTTTTTCCAGTTTAAAAAATAATTTTCTAAAGGTTTAATGACTCTGATTCATGCTAATACAGATTCATGTGAAATTAGGTTGTTTTTATATAATTATGGTTTTAAATTTTCAAACATATTTATGAGGCTGTGTCCTCTGACCATGCATACTCTTCCATAAACCTCACAGTAGACTAGATAACACTATTACATACTTTAATAAAGCCTGTTAACATTTCTCATATTTAAGTTTACCTTTTCCATGATGGCTATTATCCGTACACTCTAAATTTCTTAAGGGAAAGAACTATTTCTTTCAATTTACCTACCAATCTCCAACCCTATTATAGTAAATGGTACATAGTGGCTGCTAAGAAAGATTTATTGAAAAATTGAATTCAATGTGTTTAATGCATGAATTAATAAATGAAACTATATTTTACAAGTAGTGAATTTAAAACTTTAATAATAAAAATGTGTGTGATAGGAATAGATTGCTTCTGGAAGAGTTTCTTAATCAGTTAGAAAGTGTTTTTATTTGCTAGAGAAGACATCTAGCTAAAACATCACATTGAAAATGAGGCATATTTTTAAGTCCATGTATGATCTGGCACTGGAGTTTAAGTAAATTATATTTATAATAATATAATTTTAGCAATATATTTAATTACTAACTCCACTAATTACTAAAGCCTAGTCCTTTGATATTACTATTATGGGTTTTATAATATTTTCATGTCACAGACATAGAACTATTGGAATAAACAACAGTGTCATAGCATTTCAAGATGTCATAGTTCCATTCTTTCCTGAGAGATTTTTAATCCCCTTGCATGTAAATATTTGTGAATTTTCTGAAGACTTTGTATCGTTACAGGATTCTTGGGGTGTTGCTTGGGGTGTTGCTTCACCAGCTGGAAACCTCTGTGGCTAGTAGCATCTTTGCCCACGTTTTGCTTGGGCTCACTGTTTCCACTTGGCCTGGCAGGCTGTGACCGGCTCATGCTACTGGTCTGAATTCCATGCCTGCCAAGAGCAAGTGGAACAGTGAAAGGTGTATGAGTGAGTGGGTATAGGGCATGCTGACTGTGGTGGGGTGGACAGCTCCAAAAACCATCATGGGTGCCAGCTTTCTGCAAGGGTGTGGCTGGACCAGGCATCCCACAAGCAGCTTCCATAGCTGGGACTGAGGAACATAGTGGTACACAGAAGCTTAGAGATGCCAGGAACCACAGAACCCTGAAGAAGGTGTCACAGACCTGGCTTGGGGAGCTCCTAGGTCTGGGTTCCCCAAAGGGTCATAGCTCTTCTGTCTTTGTTGCCCACAATGTGGTGAGCAAGGGAAGGGGCATGTTTCAGCCCTGTTTGTGTTACAGCTCTTTCAGCCCTGCCATTTGGTGGGTCCTGCATTCTTTTCCCTCACCCAGGAAGAATGAGGTATGCAGACAAGTGAGGGGTGAGCCAGATGGACAGCTTTATTGAGTGATAAGACAGCTCAGAGGAGATTCACAGTGGGTAGCTCCTCTCTTTAGACAGAGTGTGCTGATGAGCATTCAGGTTCTCAGCAGAGAAGAAACCCTGGAATGGGTAGCTCCTCTCCACAACTGGTCATTCTGTCATCTCGGCTCTTAGCAAAGAGGAGACTGGGGATGGATAGCTCCTCTGCAGCTGGCCATCTCATCATCTCCCTGAGTCTGGCTGAGTCTGGGGTTTTTATGGGCATCAGAGGGGAGGCCATTCATGCTGATGGTCCCTGGGCAGCCATGCGTAGGCCCAGAAAAAGCACTGTAAGTCCCTGCTCTCATCTGCGAGGCTAGCAGTCTGACCCTCAGGCTTTAGGCGTTCCCTAGCTTGAAAGTAGGGCTTTCAAGGGACCTCCCCCTTTCCACCCAGGAGCCTGTCTGCTTCCTGCTGCCATTCATGGCACCCAGGCTGTTCCCACTTGGCCTGTTTCATTCTTATTGGCACCCAAGGTCCAGAGGGGACCAAGAAAGCAGGGGTCTGGTGTCTCAGTGCTGGCCTGAGTGTACACACACCCAGCCAGGTTGCAACAATGCCCTGGCTCAGCCTCAACTTTCCTCCCAGATCAGAGTGGGTGCCAGGAGCAGGGAGAGGCCAGGGAGTGGGAGCAGGCATTTCTGAGCCTGTGGGGATAAGGAGAGCATTCCTGGGCCTCCAAGAGTGCAGAGATGCCTGGGAGTGACCACAGCTTGGACAGGTGCTGCTGTACCCAGGAGGGTGGGGCTCCTGCCTCCTTCCAGCCCCCAAGAGTACAGGGAGCGTAGGAGAGCCTAAGGAGTGTGAAGCTCCCACCCTGCCAACTCAGAAAGGGTCAGGGCTTCTGCCTGTTCTACAGCTCCTGCAAGCTCTGTGGAGGACAGAGCCCTGGCAACGCCTTCCCCACTGCAGCCAGTGTTGTGGCAATGGCCACTGGCAGATGGGTCACAGCTGCCATCAGTATTGCAGATGATTGAGATAAAAAAATCACCTCAGATGATTGAGATAAAAAGTCACCTAACAAGTGGAAGAAGAGCAAAATGGCCGAATAAAAGCCTCTAGTTGTTCCCCCAGCCGGAACATGAAACTGAACAACTATTCACATAAGAAAGCACCTTTGTAGAAACCAAAAATCAAGTGAAAATTATGAAATCCAGGTTTAATATCATGTCAAAGAAAGAGGCATTGAAGAGGGTAAGACAGTTTTGGGTTGCTGATACAACCCCTCCCCAGTCCTTTCCCTGTGGCTTCCTGGTGGAGAGAGAATCTGTGTATACTGAAGAGCACAGTGATTGTGGGAATTTGCGTTGTAACTCCATGCTGCCATGTTACAGCAGAGAGCAGCACAAGGAATAAGAGGGGTGATTCCTCTCTGTTCTACATGCTCTTATTGCCTATTGGTCTGTATGATCCTTCCAGTCCCATAGAAGAAGCATGTAGACTAGAGGGGAATTATCCATTTCAGCAGTTAGAATCTGAGCTCTGAAGTTTTAGCTAGCTTCACCACTGTGGTATAAAGCACTTTGGGTTTCTAAATAAACTTGAAAGGCATTCTGTGCCACAATTGCAATTCCTGGGCAAGCCTTGGTACTGTGCTGGGCTGAGCGCAAGTGGACTTGGGGTTCATATTACCTAGTGAGACACCAGCAGGGGTGATCAAGAAAGTGCTTGTGCCATCCTCCCCCCAACCCAAGCCAGTACAGCCCACAGCTCCAGGAAAGATGTCTTTCTTCTACTTGAGAAGAGGTGAAGGGAGAGAAAAGAGGACTTTGCCTTACTACTTGGATACTGACTCAGCCATAGGAGAATAGAGCACTAGGCAGAGACTTGAGGCCCTGATTCCAGGCCCTAGCTCCCATTTCTATACACACTCTGGGCCAGAAGGGAATCTGCTGCCTTAAAGGGAATGACCCAGTCCTGGCAGGATTCATCACCTGCTGACTAGATTACTTGGGTCTTGAATAAACATTAGTGGTCCCAGGCAGTTCTCACTATTGGTCTTGGGTGAAACCCACAGCTATGATGGCTTTAGGTGTGATCCAGGTCATTCCCATCTGTGGTGGCCATAGGGAAAGGGTCCTTCTGCTAAAGGAAAGGAGAGGGAAGAGTAAAGCGGGTTTCGTCTTGCAGCTTGGGCACCAGCTCAGCCACAGTGGGATAGAGCACCAAGTGGGCTCCTGGGGTCTCTACTTTCAGGCCTTAGTTCATAGGTGTCATTTCTGGACCCAGTCTAGGCCAAAGGGAAGTTGACTACCTTGGAGGTGAGTCCCAGGCCTGTAAGCATTCACAGCAAGCTGAAGGAAGAACCTTGGGCCTTGAGTGAACATCAGCAATAGCCAGGCAGAAATCTCTGTGGGCCTAGGGCAGCAGTGGCCACAGGAAGAGACTCCTGTTATATGAGATAAGGATAGAGAAGAGTGGGAAGGACTTTGTCTTGTGGGTGGGGTACCAGCTTAGCTGCAGTAGAATAGAGCACCAAGTAGACTGCTAAGGTTGCTGCCTCCTGGCCCTGGCTCCTGGATAGCATTCCAGGACCTGCCCTGGGCCAATTGGAAGATTACTTGTCATTAAAGTAAGATACAAGGCTGGAAATGTGCCATATGCTGACTAAAGAGTTCTTGGGCCTTGAGTGAACATACGTGGTAGCCAGGCAGTGGTCACCATGGGACTTGGGCAAGGCACAGTGCTGTGCTGACTTTAGGTCTGAACCACCACAGTCTCAATGGTGGTAGCCACAGGGGTGTTTGTGTCACCCTTCCCCCTGCTCCAGGCAGCTCAGCATAGAGAGAAAGAGTCTGCTCGTTTGGGGGAAAGTAAGGGAAGAGAACAACTGTCTCTACACAGTTCCCTGGATAAATTCAGGGAATTATCCTGGATATTTCACAAGACCACCAAGCAGTACTTCCACGAGTTATCAAAAGTCACAGTATTACTGAACTTGGGGTGCCTCCTAATGCACATGTGGCTGCAGTGACCAAAGATTTAGATTACAGAACTCAATGCCCTTTGAATATTTGGAAAGTAGTTCCAAGAAGAATGCATACAAAGCAGTCAAGACTGTGAGACTACAATAACTGCCTAATCTTTAATGCCCAGACATTTACAAACATCCACCAGCATCAAGACTATCCAGGAAAACTTGACCTCAACAAGTGAATTAAATAAGGCACCAGTGACCAATTCTGGAGTGACAAAGATATGTGAATTTTCAGATAGAGAAGTCAAAATAACTGTTTTGATGAAGCTCAATGAAATTCAAGATAAAACAGAGAAGGAATTCAGAATCCTCTTGGATAAAGTTAACAAAGATTGAAATAATTAAAAAGAATCAAGTAGAAATTCTGGAGATGAAGAATGCTATTGAAATGTTGACAGAATGTTGAAAGCACTTAGACACCAGAGCCCTGCTTTCTTGGTCCCCTCTGGACTTTGGGTGCCAATAAGAATGAGACAGGCCAAGGGGGAACAGCCTGGGTGTTGAAATGTTGAAAGAATATTCTTTCAACAACAGAATTGATTAAGCAGAAGAAAGAATTGGTGAGCTTGAAGAAAGACTATTTGAAAAACAATTACAGCAGATAAAAGAAAAAAGAAAACAAGAGAATAAGGCATGCCTATAAATGCAAGAAAAATACCCTAGAAAGGACAAATCTAAGAGGTACTGGCCTTAAAGAGGAGGTGGAGAGAGTCTGGGGTAGAAAGTTCATTCTAAAGGATAATAAGAGAACTGTTGAATCCTGGAGAATGATATCAATATTCAATTTCAGGAGGATTACAGAACACAACCAGACTTAACCCCAAAAAAGACAACCTTGATATGATTTGGCTGTGTCCCCATCCAAATCTTATCTTGAATTGTAGTTCCCATAATCCCCACATGTCATGGGAGGGACCTGGTGGAAGGTAATGGAATCATGAGGGCAATTACCCCCATCTTGCTGTTCTTGTGATAGTGAGTGAGTTCTCATGAGAGCTGATGGTTTTATTATGGGCTTTTCCCCCTTTGACTCTTCTTTCTGCCACCATGTGAAGCAGGATGTGTTTGCTTCCCCTTCTACTATGAATGTGTTTCCTAAGGCCTCCTCAGTCATGCTGAACTGTGAGTGAATTAAACCTCTTTCCTTTATAAATTACCCAGACTTGGGTATGTCTTTATTAGCAACGTGAGAATGGACTAACACAGTAAATTGGTATGAAGAGTGAGGTGCTGCTGCTGTGAAGCTATCCACAAATGTGGAAGCTGCTTTGGAACTGGGTAATAGGCAGTGGTTGGAACAGTTTGGAGGGCTCAGAAGAAGACAGGAAAATGTAGGAAAGTTTGGAACTTCCTGGAAACATGTTAAATGTCTTTGAGTAAAATGCTGATAATGATATGGACAATGAAATCCAGGTTGTGGTGGTCTATGATGGAGATGAGGAACTTTTTGGGAACTAGAATAAAGGTCACTCTTGCTAGGCAAAGAGATTGGCGGCATTTTGCCCTTGCCACACAGATCTGTGGATCTTTAAACTTAGAGAGATGATTTAGGGTATCTGGCTGGATAAATTTATAAGCAGCAAAGCATTCAAGAGGTGTCAGAGCATAAAAGTTTGGAAAATTTGCAGCCCGACAATGCGATAGAAAAGAAAAAAAGTATTTTCAAGAGAGAAATTCAAGCCTCTCCAATATAGCCTCCACATTTCAGTAGTCTTTCTAGAATACAGATTTAGTCATGGTATTTCTTTGCTTTTGCTGTGTCAATGATTTGTCATTGCACTCAGGAAAGCCCAAACGTCTTACCAGTCCTACCATATTCTCATCCTTACAAATGCCTCAATTTCTTGACACTCCTTTACTCTTGATCCAAACTTCAACTATTTTAACCTAAATGTCCTATGCTCACATGCTTTGTCTTACTAGTTTGTATTATGCTTCTATAAAAGAATTTCACAGACTTGGTAATTTATAATGAATAGAAGTTTATTTGGTTCATGGTTCTGGAGGCTGGAAAGTCCAAAATCATGGGGCTACTTCTGGGGAGATACTTCTTGTAGTGCCATAACATGATAGAAGGCATCCCATGGGAAGAAAGTCGATGTGAGAGAACAAGAGGAGGATGAACTCTCTTTTATAACAAACCTGCTCTTGTGATAATGACATTAATCCTTTCATGTGGGTGGTGGCTTTATGACTGAAACAACTTCCATTTGGTGCCATCTCTCAACATTGCTGAATTGGTGGTTAAGTTCCAAGACATGAACTTTAAGGAACACATAAAAACCATAGAACACTTGTTTGGTTATATTAACATTTTTTTTTGGCCTTGGCTACTTCCCATATCTACCTTTCATTTACCTGAAGTACCTAATGGGTACTCACTAAATATGTGTTTATTAAAAACATTGGTAATTATACTACCTTTAAACTTTCTTTCATTGGGAAAATAAAGCTTACTGTTTCTTCAAGGAAAATTTAAAGGAAGTCAAGAAATGGTTGTGTTTTAAGCAAAACTTAGTAGTTTGAGACACATAAACTCAATTAAATAAATTGAACTTTTTTTAGATTGTTTCACTATCAGATATTGAAAAGTTATTCATCTGGTGTGATATTAGCTTCAATAAATATCCAATGTTTTTATGATTGTTCTGAATATATAAGAAATAACTTGTCATTTTGGGGTCACATTTTAGGGAGAAAGTTAAGAATTATATGAAAGTGTCCATGGCGAAGCCATGGTATAACTACTGAACTATTTTTCCATGAGTTGACATAGACTCAGGGAGTTTAACAAGCATTTATTTGTATTCATGTAGTAATATGAATGTAACAGGGCACTTAGTTGGGTCATATTTGTGGCTAAAACAGTTCAGTATTCAAGTTAAGCCCCATTGCTTCTTGAGCATATCCACTTGAATTGGGACTTGAATACTACTGATTGTTGGAATTGGATGGTATCCCTTTCCCGCATTTTTGTTTGCATTTATTAATTGATGAATTTTAAACTCTGACCAAATGCACTTGTGTGTATGCAAATATTCATAATGGAATAGAACAATGTTGGGCTTTTATCAGATACCAGGGAGCAAACAAAAGAAGCTAGAGAGGAATCTCACTAAATAAATATGGTCTTGACAGGAAAGGTAGACTTAGGAATTGGTGAGAATTGTTGATTACCAATATAGTAATGACTGATCTTCACCCAACACAGCTCATCCACTCTGTCCTTTGGGAAATATAACAAACAAATCGGGCACAAAACTGCCACCATCTTTTGTAGCTTTCTTCTATGAGAAGTCTCACAGATTGAGGACTTGGTAACTCTTATACTACAAAGTTTTCCCAGAACTGTGAGTAGTGAGAGGCAATGGCAATGAGACACCTGTGCATATTAAGATATGATGCTAGTCATGCTAATCACTGAGGTTTCTATTCTCCAGATGTGTGTCTCTATTGGGATCATCTGATGATCACTGATATCTTTAAAGTACATCAGTGCCAGTTCATAGGTGTATACAGATATGCTTGGAAGTTCTCCAAACTATGGAGGACATGAATCAAGCAAAAAAACTAGATTACTATTAGTCAGAACAAGTACTTGGAGCATCATATTTGGGACATTTGTATACTTAACTCATTCGTACTTATAAGTCACTTAATGTTTGTGATATACTTGCTATGTAATATAATGTTAACAAAAGTTGTATTAGCTGATCATATTACTGTAGAAATATTTTCCACCAAGTTAAGAAGCTCACAGAAGACTAAAATTATGGAATAGAATACATATTCTTTGCTCTTGGAATCAGCCTGTATTGGCTAGTATGCAAGAATGGATTAAACTATGGATTAAACTTAAACTATGGGTTAAATATGATTATGTATGTTTTCTATAACAATTTATTTTAACATACAATATTATAGCATTTTCCACTCTTGATAGCTTTTTAGTACATTATTTACCATGATTATAAACATGAGTATATCTAATCTATATAACTAAAGCAATGAGTTGAATGAAGATATTTTCTTTGGCACATCACAAATGTTCATGAAGGTGCTTCTATCTAATACAGGCTGATTCCAAGGCAATGAGAAAGTTAGGAATTATAAGAAAGTGTCTATGGTGAAGCCGTAATGTAGATACTGAACATGGACTCAGGGAGTTTAAGAAGCATTTATTTATATCTATGTGGTAACATGAATGTAATGCGACATTTAGTTAAGTCCTATTTGTGGTGAAAATAGTTTAGTGTTCAAGTTAAGTCCCATTACTCCCTGAGCATATCCACTTGAATTGGGACCTGAACACTACTGATTGTTGAAATTGGATGGCATCCCCTTTACCACATTTTTGTTTGCATTCATTAATGGATAAGCTTTTAAACTCTGACCCAGTATGCAACCCAGCCTGATGCACCCAATATCTTCTTGTCCTTGGTATTTACTATACTTCTTACCTTCTATGAGTTTCTTAATTGAAAATACTTGATAGAATAATTTATTTTAATATTTGTATGCAAACCTTTAGAGCTATATTTATGATGGGTTTAGGCAGTTGGGGTTGTTAACACAGCAATATTCTAGCAAAATTCACCCAGTATCTTCTTGTCCTTGATATTTAATGGTATGTTTCTGTTAATTTCTCTGTGAAGTTCTAACACATTTTACAGTGTTGGCAGAAAAATAATTTTCTAGGTAATCTTCAAATTTTTACGTAAAATATATTAAAAAATGCCATGTTTGTTTTTAAAACTTCGAAATAAATTAACAGTTTTACTTTAAGAATTAACTTAAATCATTTATAAGATGCTTATTTTTAGTAAAAGGGCAAGATAAGCAGTATTCATAGCAGAAAACAGTATATTGATAAAGGTATTATTTTCAAAATTTCAGTCCATGTCATAGGCAGTTCAGTTGTCTATAGAAAATATTTTCTCAATCTTAAATTATACTTTAATTGAATTTTTCTTAGTATACAGTTTAATATTTGAAGTTAAATTTTAGTTAAATTAGCACACATTTTTGATTGATTATTATTTAAAATGTGTAATGCTAGAGTTATATCAATTGGTTGCATTAAATTCTCTATTAAAAAAATGGACAAATGTTACACAGCAAAACATAACAAAAAACCGAGAAGAAACAAAACAAGCAAAAACAGACTAAACATGTTCTGATTTAGGAGAGTAGGTGCTATGGGCTGCTGATGAAACTTTGTATCTGATTTTACCACTTGTTTACCTACCCATCTCATAGAATTGCTATACAAGTAAATGATTTAGGAGGAGGTTCATCTTGTTCATTTTGGACTATTTGGTGCCTAGTAGCTTAAATTCATACTGAAGACATTAGGAAACAGGTTCTTCAAAAGAAACATACTGTCAACTTTAAACAAGTGTATAATACTGTAAAGGACTATCAGTAATTTGGAGCAAAGGTACTATAAAGATCCAAAGTACATTATTAATAATTTGTATGTGCCACAGTGCCTTTCTCTGAGGATCTCTTGAAGAACTTTGGTAAACTTTATAAATATATTCATTTTCACAGACAGTGGAAACTGTATTCTAATCCATTAGCATGTCGCATTTAATTAATGTGCAACTAGATTTGCACGTCAAGAAACAGGACAAATAATTCTCCACAGAGTGGTAATTTAACAGCAGTGTCATGGCACTTCTCAGTAGAAAGAGTGATTCAGCATTATCTTATAATGCCACCTCCAGTTTCATTGTGCTTATACTTGCCTCATCTTTCTCATTCTAATTTGGGCAAATTTAGGCCACTGTCAGGGTTTCATAATTTCCAGGGACTGGATACCAGAGCAATATCCTTGGAGCTGGAATTTTCAGAGATTATTTTATTGTTTCCTCCTTTTTTACTTTCTCTAACAAACTCTAATTGTTTGCAGATCTGAATTGTAGGCTACACTTAGAAACTACCCTCCTAGTTTGAATCTCAATTACTTTCTTTCATTTTGCCTCTGGGTTAGGGATCCATAAGCCCCTGTCCCAGTGTTGACTTTATTATTTGGGGAGTAAGGGGGAGGAGGAGTGAGGCAGAACAGTATAATGGGGTTGAAATAGTACCTACCCTATAGGATAGTTGTGGAAATTAAGTAAGTAAAACACTTAGAAGATGCTTGACATATTGTAGCTCTAGAAAATGTCAACTTTTATTGTTATTAATGTGGTCTGCATTACAGGCTCATTCACTTGTAATTCTGTGTTGAGGACTTTACATTTATTATTTCCAGTGTCTTTAAAATTATTTTCATATGATATGTATTCATTGTTTGTCTTCAGCAAACTTTATAATTCTTACCTTTCCTTAATTGTTTAATCTTGTAATATTCTTGTCAGGGTTTCATATCGGAATTCTGTTAGCATCATAAAATGAGTTGGGAGTGTTCCCAATTTTCTGTTTTCTGAAAAAATGTATGTAAGATGGGCATTACCACTTTCTTGCATGTTTAGAAGAATTCACTGTAGAAGTCATCTTTATTTATGGGAACATTTCTATTTCCGGTTTCAATTTCTATCATTGTTATAGTGCTTTTAATATTTTCTAATTCTTGTCTACATTTGGTTAACATTTTTGTACTAGTTACTTTTCATTTCATCCAATTTTTAAAATTTGTAAGCCTAAAGTTATTCATAACAGCCTCTTACTAGCTTTTTAATTCCCTTTTTAATTCTGCTATTGGATATTTGTGACTTTTGTTATGTATTCTTACTCCTATAAGGGCTTATCAATGTTTTTGTCTTTTCAAAGAATAATTTGTTCTATTGTTTCTCCGTCTTATGCTTGTTTCTAATTTATTAATTTAGCCATAATATTTAATATTATCATTTTTCTACTTTTTAAAAAGTTTGCTCTTAAATTATGGGCTCTTTTGAGGTCAATACTAGTTCATTGGATTTCAACCTTTCTTGTTTCTATTTTATAAATTTAAATCTATAAAACCCTTTATGTGGAAGTGCCTTAGCTAATTTCAAAGTGATTGGTGGTTTCTAGATGTTGTGATTGTTACTTTTAGCTAAATTCCAGTATGATTAGTTTGCGTTGTCTGTAAAAATTAAATCAATTGAAGTTAACTTATATTTACTATATGACCCCAATTTGGTTAATATTTATAAATGTCTCATATGCCATTGGGAAAAAATGGTATATTTTGCCACTGGATGATATATTCTATATAGGTGAGTGAAAATGTATTTGTTAGGCTATTATTCACATTTTCTATATTCTTACTGATTTTCGATCTGCCTGTTATAATGCTTACGGAAAGAGGCACACTACACTCTTCCCCTGTTGTTGTAAATTTGTCTATTTCTCCTTGTGGCTGTGTACATTTTTGTAATGTATAATTTGAGGATTTACTTTTAGAGGCATCAATTTTAATATTGTTATATCTTCTGTGTAGATTGATTTTTGTCATTGTAAAATGTCATCTTTACCTCTAATAATGCTTCTTGCATTTCTGTCTAGTTTATATGATATAATAGCTATACCAACTTTTTTGGATTATTGTTTTCAGAGTATATTTCTCTCTGCTTATGTTTAACTCTTCTGACTTCTCAATTTTTTTGTTTTTTTTTTCAGTGAGAGACATATTTAATCCACTTACATATTGACATCTCAATATATGTAGTCCACTTGTATTTGATGCAATTAATGTTGCATTTTGTTTTAAATTTGTAATTTTATTATTGTTTTCTATTTTCTCACTGTTTTATATCTTTTTTAACTTTTTTGTTTCCTTTTGGATTTTTAAAATATTTCAGTTTTCAAGTTTAGAACTTATAAATGCTTATTACATCTTCTTTTTGTGATTATTGTATGTATTATAATATGCATTCTTAACTTACAAAGTCTACTATTATTTGTCTTGATATCTTACCAGGTAATGAAGGATTTTAACACTCTTTACCTCATTAATCCTTTCACACTTATGAACCATTCAGGCATTAAAAGTTTAATTCTATGCCTATTTTAAATCTGACATGATGTAATTACAATTACAAATATAATTACAATCACATGATATAACAGTTAATAAAGTTAATGTGTATTTATATTTTAAAATTGATATTTCCCTTTTCTTAATTATTTTATATGTGGGTTCATTTTCTTTCCACTTGAAAAACACCCTTTACTAGGCTTTAGATTTAGAATCTGTAGTAGACAGTTATTTCATTATTTTCTGAAATAGAAAAGATCTGTTTCACCATCATTCTTGTTTTCTCTGACTAGTTTATTTTAGTATGACAACTATACTTCTTTGAAAATAACACTTCACTGTGTTCTTATTGAATTGTTTTTGTTGAGAAATCTGCTGTCAATCTAATTATTGCTCTTTCGAAGGTAATCTGCACATTTCCTCTGGCTGCTTTCAAGGTTTTCTTTTTATCAGTTTTACCTTGTTTAATGAGTATTTCAAAAGCCATTTGAACTGAATCACCATTTTGTGATTCAGTTACTTTGTCTGGCACTGGAAGATACTGCTAGAAAACCAAATTTCAGGCTCCCCTCTACAAATTTCCCTCCCTAAGATTTTGCTCTTTTAATTAATAAAATACCTTAATTAATAAAATTCCTCTTAATAAATAAAAGAACTCTCATTATCTCTAACATGATTTCATATAGTGGTTTTTGTATTACTATATATTCTTTTAAAGAGAGTTCTCAGTGGGAGGATTGTTTAAAATTATTTACCTGTCAAAACTTGAGGTAGAAGTCTTTGGATAAATTTTAAATAAATAATATTGAACAAAAGAAGATAGAAAAATTAGAATGCATACCTTATTATTCCATTTATAAAAGTTTCAAAAAAGCAATAAGTATTTTGTTATAAAAGTATAAAGAAAAGCTAGTACTCACATGGTTTTTGAATAATGTTTGAATAACAATAACTTCTGAGATGAAAGAAATATTAAATTTAATATATGAGAGAATTATTGTGCGTTGGTAAGTTTTATGTCTTTATTTGTTAAAAAAGAAGTTAACCAAAGAAATAACTCTACAGTGAAGACTCTGAATTCTGATAAGAGAAATTGAAAAGGACTCTAAAAAATGAAAAGATATCCCATATTCATGAATGAGAAGAATTAATATTGTTCAAATGCCTATAATTATTAAAATATCAATGATATTCTTTACAAAAATAGAAAAAAAAACCTAATCTAAAATTTGCATTGAACCACAAGAAACTCTATATAGCCAAAGCAATGCTGAGCAGAAAGAACCAAGCTGGAGACATCACATTACCTGACTTCAAAATATACTGTAAAGCTATAATAATTAAAACATCATGGTACTAGTATGAAAACAGATCATTAGAACAGAATAAATAAACTATAAATAAATCTACATATTTAAAACCAATTAAATTTTGACAAAGGTAGTAATAATATTTGGGGGAAAATAGCCTCTTCAATAAATGGTACAGGATAACTATATACCATAGAATGAAACTAGACCCCTATCTCTCACCATAAAGATTAAATCAAAATGGATTAAATATTTAAATCTAAGATCTGAAACTATAAAATCACTAGAAGAAAACTTTGAAGGAAACACTCTAGACATTGATCTGAGCAAACATTTTTTGGATGAGACGTCAGAAGCACAGGCAACAAAAGGAAGCATAGACAAATTGGATCTTATCAAACTTAAAGGTTTTAGCACAGCAAAGGAAATCATAAACAGAGTAAAGAGACACCCTGTAGAGTGAAAGAAAATATTTACAAATTAATCAACTGACAAGAGATTAATAACCAAAATATATAAGGCCCTCAAATGACTCAACAGCAAAAAATAATCTGAGTAAAAAATGAACAACCTATCTAAATAGACATTTCACAAAAGAAGACATACAGATGGCCAACAGGTCTATGAAAAAATGCTCAACATCACTAATCCTCAGGGAAATGTAACTGAAAACCACGATGAGATATAATCTTACCCAAATTAAAATGGCTATTTCAAAAAAGACAAAAAATATCAAATGTTGATGAGGATGTGGAGAAAGGGGAATGCTCCAACAGTGTTGATGAAAATGTAAATTAGTGCAGACACTGTGGAGAAGAGTATGGAGGTTCCTCAAAAAACTAAAAGCAAAACTACCATATTATCCAGCAATCCCACTGCTGGGTATATGTCCAAAAGAAAGAAAATCGATGTATCTAAGTAGCATCTTCACTCCCTTGTTTATTGCAGTTTATTTGCAATAGTCAAGATATAAACTAAACCTAAATGAACTCAGTGGATGAATGGATAAATAAAACATTGTATAAATACACAATAGAAGAATATTCAGCCACAAAAAGTAAAATTCTGTCATTTTCAGCAACATGGATGGATCAGGGAGACATTATATTAAGAGAAAGATCACATGTTCTCACATGTGGAATCTAAAAAAGTCAATCTCATAAAGATAGATAGTAGAATGATGGTTACCAGAAGCTGGAAAGGGAAGGAAGGAGGAGGGGGATAAAGAAATATAGACAAACAAATACAAAAATACCGTTAGATAGAAGGAACAAATTCTATTGTTCAATAGTACAATAGGGCAACTATACTTTACTAGAATTTATTGTATATTTCAAAATTGCTGGAAGAGAAGATCTGGAATTTTACAAACACAAAGAAATAATAAATATTTAAGGTGATGGGTATCTTAATTATCTTGATTTGATCATTACACATTTTATACATGTATCAAAGTATCACATATATAGCATAAATATGTACACATATTATGTATCAATAATTTTTAAAATTTGTTATAAGTTATGACAAATGGACTATCCTGTATATCTTTATATTTAGCAATGAAGATAGAGCATTAAAGGAAAATCACATATATAATTTTATGTTATATTTATATAATTTAATTGTATGTTATACCATATAATTACATGAAATTGCAATTTAAAAGATAACGTTAGCATAAGTATACATATAATTTGTCCTTATTTCAAATTTTGCTTTTTTAAATTTTAGTGTTTCAAATATCTAGGTCTAACTTTATTATATTTTTAATATATTTATATGCTGAATAACTGTTTAATTCTCTAAACTTAAATATTCTCAAATATTAAAAAATTATATACACAGTATATAACTGTAAAAATTTATTAGTATTCTTAAAAATACATTTTTTCATTTTCTGTGTGCTCTTCAGAGAAGAGATTATATACATGTATGTATATTGCTGTTTTTATGAGATCCATGTATAACTATTCATTTGAAATATGAATAGCTCCTACATTAAAAAGTATACAGTCCCAGTAGAAAAATATTTACTCAGTGAGTAGAAAAATGTTTACTCAGCTTTTAAAATGTAATCATCTGTTTGATTACAGTGAGTCTTGTAATTTTTGGCTGTAACAAAATAAAAGAAACAATTGAAGTGTCTATTCAGTTTAAGAAAAACTTGGTTACAGTTTTGTTGAGAGTTGGGACAATAACCTAAAGCAAACTGTTGATGAAGAAACATTTCTAATTATGATTATGACTAGCCATGTTAAATCAGATAGTTTTTACAAACATGAGCCTTCAATAACTTAAAGAACCAGTTGATTCTTATTTAACACATACAAATTAATTCTATAAATCAATTTGGAGTTCAGAAAATTATTTATACTCTATTTTTCTCCAACTTTACTAAATCCAAGATTTGTGGCTACCAAATAACTATGCAGTTTTATACATATGCAAGAGTCTTTTCATGAACATATTCCATTGCTATAAAATACAATTATATTGTATAGATAAATGTTAAAAGATTTTATCTTTTAAGACTTATGTTGGAGTCAATTGAAATATTTAAGCACTATTGCAAAACAAATGTACAGAAAAGATATTTTGGAAGAAAACAATTAGTATAAAAGTTACTGCTGATTTAGAAGAAGCAAACGATATAATAAAGTCTACTAGAAGAAACTTTGATATCAAGTTTGAAATATTGGTCTTGAGGACTTTAAAAGAGACTCTTGTAAACAAATCTTTCCTTGGTAAGGGTTATCTTTTCTTGGAGCACAAGCAAGAGCATATAATCTTAAGTCCTGGAATGATCCTGACCAGACTTCTATCTGGGCAAACCCCGTTTGGCCAGCCATAGGCTCAGATGTACATTTTCAACTGTTAGATTTAATACAAACAGTTCAGTTCGTTTAGAGAAATGGAAGTACTTTGGGTAATGTTTGAAGATGGTAGGCCTGGAAGACAAAGCAGAAGATTATGGGCCATTGGCTGCAGGCTGTCTAGATAAACTAAGCAAAGAAATTAGGAGGGTAGAAAAAAGCAACCTCAATTTGCTTACAGGATGTGTTTGAGAATAACCATAGGTTTTTGGTAGGTTTCTTTAAGGTCACTCAAAAAACAGCCAATCTCAAACATATATTGAGCAAACCTTTCTCGATGAAAAATTTGATAAGCAGATATGGAAATGAAAGTAAAGCTATTTGCAGTCTGTTGGTATATAATAAACCACAGACTAATAAAGTATTTTAAGACACTATATTAGAAAGCAAGTTTGAACTTAGGGACTTGATGTATGATTATGTAACATCTGCTGTGAATATTAATAATACTAGTTAATGATTTTTGTTCTCCCATGGCACGTTTGGAAATTGTTTTAAATTAATTTTTACAATGACTTTTCCTGATCGCCTTTTAGCAGTTTTTGCACAGCATTAATTCAGTTTACCCCAATGGGCTAATGCCTTTATGTATGCAAATATATAACCAATCACATGAAGACCTAATTAAACAGTGTACCTCTTTGGGGGTAGTGTTTTAAGAAGTAAAGCTGTGTTTCAAGGACTTCATAATGGAGAGTTTGTTTACATTTAAAATTGTCAGCTGCAATGCCAAATTCTGGCTCTAAAAATTAAATTATTTTCAAAAGGATTTTTACTATGCTGCTCTATTTAGTCTGTAGTACTTTCAAGATGGATTAAACATTGGTGCTTGTAGCATTTTATAATTCGAGATCATGCCAAACTGAAAATGGAAAAGCTTCTAGGGAATGTGACTTTCTTTCTGAACCAATCAGTATTTCTCAAACTGATCTGTTTCATATTTGATAGGTCTAATTTCCCATGTATACCATTTGTTCTTAATATGCCCTTAGGATTTTGTCAGCTACGTAAAAGTTGGATCATAATTTAGATGGCTTTCTCTACTTTTTATTGACTGTGCACAATAAAAAAGAGTTTCTTCAGAGTAAGACTAGCTGTCTTAAAACGATAATTTTATGATTATTTTACATTATATAGAGAGCATAAAAAGTCACTGACTATTTATTTTGGAATTAGTGATATTGTAGAGATATATATTTTTAAAAAACCACTGAAGGTAAAAATGTTAATTTTGGAAGTCCTTCAATAATGGATACAAACACAAATTGATAGCAAATGAAGGCTAATTACTATATTAAAGTATAAAAATAAACTCTAATTTTAGGAAGTAGAATAATATTTTTTAAAAGTTTAAAATGTGTGTTTTAAAACATATATAGACTTACTTTTAAAGACAATTATATAATTATAACAAAGTTTAATAGTGTCTATATTGTGAACACTTAACTAGGTGCCAGTATTATCCTAGATGCTTTTCAGGATTCTTTCTATTTAACTCTTGTAATTACCTTACATGATATGTATTATGCGCAGTGTACAAGTGAAACAACTAAGGCTAAGAATATTGAGAGACAGTACTCCATAGTATAATCTGTAAGTATGTTTATTGTCAACTTTTATTTCAGATTTAAAAAAAAAATCATAAGGATGTTTGTATAGCAATAGCATTAGAAGATAAAGCATAATTAATTCATGCAGATGGCAGAATTTTTTCTCTGACCAGTAAAATAAAGATAATGTCTTCCTCTGTTTGCCGTATTGCTATACTTTAGAACGCTGTAGTTTCCTAAGTTTAGATTTCTTCAGATGTCACACAAACCCACTGTGTGGTCAGCATCTACATTGGCTTATCTTTATATCACTGTCTTGTGATTTTGGGGGCAAGAAGAATTGAAATAACATAAAACTCATGCTAACTTTCATGCTATTAGTAACAGGTATCTTTGTCTCTGACCCAGTAATCTTCTGCCAGAATCCAAAAAATTTGACAGATGAATTTGTTGGCTTGCAAGTATGGTAAAATTTGAGACTTTTCACAGTTCTTCACAAAGTGAACTTAATTTATCTTCCCAAAGATGATGTAGGCAGTGACTGAGAAACCTTGCGTATTTGAGACCAGGTTGGTCTTCTGAAGTTGCTTTTTTGTACATGCAACCTGCCTTCATAATAACAGCAGGCCTCTACTTGGGAAATATAACATTCAACAAATGAAATTTGCTCATTTTGAAATATAGTTTATTTTGCTAAGCAGAGTGTTTTCTACTTATATGGTCAAATTAATCAGTCTTCTTTCTTCATAGCTTTAGAATTTTGTGTTATAGTTAGAAAGGCTTTGTCACACTTATGTTGCAAAGTAATTTACCTATGTTTTGTCCTTACGCTTTCATGTTTTTATGTTCAATACTTGAATCATAAAACAGTTTGGAAATTTTTCTGGGATGTGCTATGTGGTATGAATCAAACCGGTTTTTTTCCAAATGCCAATGCAGTTTTACTGAAAACATTGACTTTGTAGTATATCTTCCAATTGATTTATGATGAAAACCTTATTAAACACTAAAGTATCTTGTGCATTTAGGTCAGTTTTAGATATACTACAACCTTGACATAATGTCAATACCACTGTTAATTTTTGAGGCTTAAAAGTATGTTTTAATATTTTTTAGAGTTAATTAACTCACATTGCTTTTCTTCTACATTACTCTTTTAGGTATTTCTTATGTTTACTTCAAAAAGTAACATAAAATTACTCTTTCCTATTTAAATCAATAGCTAATAGCAGGCATCCTTGTCTCTTTCCTCACTTCAGATAGAGTATTCAGTATTTCACCAATGAGAGCACTGTTTGCTAGAGTTTCTCTCTTACATACTATTAGTTTGTTTCTATACTTTGTTTTGTTGTCATGAATGAGTACTGATTTTTCAAATTACAATTTTTATACTGCTTTATTTCCTCCATGTTTCAACAGATTGATTTTGATTGTTAAACTGATCTTACCCTGCTGAGATAAACCTTACTTGGTCATGATACATTATCTCAGATAGATAGATATATAGAGAGTCAGGTAGATTTTATTTGCTAATATTTTGTGTATAATTTTGATCTATATTAGTAAGAGAAATGGCAATTTTCCTTTTTTAATGTTGTGTTGAAAGTGTTACATGTTTATTTTCTATTTTCTGGAGCAGTTTATTATAATTTTTTCTTTTTTCTTTCATTTATCTATTTATCACATCCATAAATATACCTTTCTTTCCTTCTTTTCTCTCCAACAAACTGATGTCAAATATTTGAGTAAGTACCCATTTCTGATGACTATATGATGTGGTAAATATGGCTACCATATGATGCCAGAAATGAGATTGCTGGAACACATGGTAATTCTATTTTTAGTTTTTTGAAGAAACTCCATATAGTTTTCCATAATGGCCATACTAATTTGTACAATTTCACCAACAGTGTACAGAGGTCTCCTTTTCCCTACATCATTGCCAACACTTATAAGACTAAAGAATTTGAATTTAATTTTTTAAGTACAATACAACACATTGAAGAGTTTAAAACAGAAGTTTGAAACAATCTTACTTGTTTTTCTAGCTACTGCATAATAATGGATTAAAGAGAACAAGAAGTAGTTTGAGTGAGGGATGGGGAGGACTTGGACTTATGTAATAGTAGCAGCGTGTTGAGAAGTAGTTTGATTCTTAAATAAAGGTAAAGACAAGGTAATTGGATGTGGAGTGTAAAGAAAAGAGAGGAACAAAGATGATTCCAAAGATATTGGCTGTAACAACTCACTGAAAGCTATTATTTAATAAGATAGTGAATATCCAAGAATAAGCAAATTTTACTAAGGGAGGAAGGAAGCATGGAGAATAAAGAGTTCCCATTTTGAGACAAGTTTGAGGTGCTTCTTAGACATCCCAGGTCTGATTTTAAGTAGGCAATTGAATATGTAAGTTGTGTTCAGGAAAAAAATTTGGGCTAGGGCACTTCTTTTGAGGAATCATCAGCATATAGATAGAACTTAAAGCTGCAAAAATGGATGATCTCAGCGAGAAAGCGAGTCTAGTGAGTGGGGAAAACTGAATGGAAAGACACGTCTTGAGATATCCGAACATAAAGTTTGAGAAGATGAGGCATCCAGCAAAGAAAGTTTAAGAGGGGTCATTAGTAAGGGAAAACAACAACAACAACAACAACAAAAAAACAAAAAACCACATTAGGAGAATGTTTACTGTCACTAAAGCTAATTTTTGTTTAAGTTTTTCAAGAAGAAGGAAGTATTAACTGTGTAATGTTGCTGAGAGTTAAAGTAAGGTAAAGACTAAGAATTGCCCATTAGATTTAGCAAGGTTGCTATCATTAATAAGCTTGACATGAACATGTTTGTTGGGGTTATGGGGATGAAATTGTAATTGGGACAGATGTAGGGAAAATGGAGGAGAGAAAGAATGGTGACATTGAGTATAAACAACACTTGAGAATGCTGAGTAATTTGATGAAAGTTGAAGTAGCTATGGAGTTATGGGGAGCATTTTCTTAAGTTGAGGAGTATTATGAAAATGATCCAAAGAGGGAAAAAAATTCTGATGATGTAGAGAAAGAAGATGTTATTTGCTAGGGAGAATTTTCAGGTAGGTAAGATGAAATGGTATATACTGCACAAACAGGAAAATCCAAAGGGGAATATCAACTATCTATCCACTGTAAAAGGGAATGCAGAGTAATAGGGGGACACATGAAGGTAGGTCTGGTAGTGGGAGAATGTGGATGTTGTCCTCTGAGGGCTAATTTTTTTTTCGTGTATTAAGTAGTTAGGGCATTGTTGAAGGTAAGAAGTAGAAAAGATTAGTTAGAAACTTTAGAAAAGTATTATTGAAATTGTCACTTTCTAGAGTGGAAAAGTGAATTAAACAGATAATTTATTAGGATTCCAGTTAATCTCTAGCACCCCACTTGAGGTTTGTAAGTTTGTAAGCTTATATTTAAAGTGAGATAGAATAGCATGCTTTATTAGTTTTTTCTCACATTACTATACAGAATTATCTGAGACTAGGTAATTTGTAAAGAAAAAAGATTTAATTGGCTCACAGCTCTGCAACCTGTACAGAAAGCATGATGCTGACATCTGCCCAGCTTGTGGGGAGGCCTCAGGAGACTTACAATCATTGCAGAAGGCAAAGAAGGAGTAGGCACATCACATGACCAGAGCAGGAACAAGAAAAAGACAGGGAGGGGGCTCTATACACTTTCAAACAACCACATCTCATGAGAACTCACTATCATAAGAACATCAATGAGGAGATAGTGTTCAACCATTCATGATAAATACACCCCCGTAATCCCATCACCTCTCATCAGACCCCACCTCCAATATTGGGGATTACAATTTGACGTGAGATTTGGATGGAAACACATATCCAAACTATATCATATGGTTACTGTCATTTTTCAGCTGTATTCAACTACTTTTGTGCACACATAGAAGAGATAAAGAACTGGTTTCTCCAAGGTTGGAGGTACAAATTTTACTACTCGTGGAGACTGAATAATGCCCCTCCCACAAAATTTTCTTATCCTAATTTCTGGAAACTGTGGCTATTACCTCGTATGGCAGAGAGATTTTTTGCAAGTGTGATTAAATTAAAGTTCTTGAGCTGTACAGGTTATCCTCGCTTATGCAGATGTGCCAGATGTAATCACAGGATTCCTTATGAAACATTCAGAGGGTCAGAATGGGGATAAGGTGATGTGAAGATGAAAGTGGGGTTAAAGTGTTGCAGCTGTGAGTCAAGGAAGGCCAAGAAGGCTCTAGAAGCTGAAAGAGGCAAGAAACAAATTCTCCCCTGGAATTTCCAGAAGGAGCCAGATCTATTGATACCTTCATTTTAGACACATGAGACTGATTTTAGACTTCTGTCTGCCAGCACTGTGAGATAATACATTTATGCTGTTTTAAGCCATTATGTTTTAGGCAATTATGTCAAATTATTAGAGAGCTGGGAAAATAAAAAACCTGTGTATAGAGAGAGGGACTTCTGAAATCAAGATTTTGGAAGGTGTTAAGGACTGGATTTTTGTTTCTCTCAAAATTCATATGTTGAAGCACTGACCCCTGATACGATGGTAATTGGAGGTGGGGTCTTTGGCAGGTAATGAGGTTAAGATAAAGTCATGAGAATAAAGCCCTTATGATGTGATTAGTGTCCTTATAAAAAGAGAAAGAGAGACCAGAGCCTTTTCTTTCTCCATCATGTAAGCACACAATGACAAGCAACTCTTTATAAGCCAAGAAAAGGGCTCTCACTAAGAACTGAATCTGTCAGCACCTTGATCTTGCAATTCGTGGCCTCTATAGCTGTAAAAGAAATATCTGTTGTTTAAGTCACAGTCACCCAGTCTATGGTGTTCCATAGCAGTCCAAGATGACTGAGACAAAGTGTGAGTATTTATGGTTCTAGATTTGAATCATCAATATATATGATAGAGATGACATGTAGGACAAATCATTGGAAGTGATAATGTCAAAGAATGAGAAATCAGGGGTATATGATCTTATATAAGAATAGTTAAAATATACATAATAATGGCAGTTGTGGTAGTAGAGAGAATTTCCAGGAAGCTAAGGTAATGCTGACCAACGAATTCCAAAAATCTTAAAAATAACTGTAACAGATCAACAAGCATAAAATCCAGAGCTTCAGCATAGAAACTGGTGAACATATAAACCTTATTTTGTAAGTAGAAAAATAACCACTAATTTCCAGCAGAGTTAGTTACCTTTCAAGCTTCTGCTGGAAGCCCTTGCAGAGGGGCAGTGGGGGGGGCTGTGGGGGTTATGGGAAAACTGTACTGAAAAAAGAAGAGAAACAAAGTGGATGGGAATGAGATGAATGCACATCCAAAAAAGAAAGTGCATCCTTAGTGTGAACTTACTAAAAGAGAGCCCTGCTAAATCAGACTACTGACTCCAGGAAAACAAAGGGACACAGAACATGTTGTGGTTATCTCAGAAAGACAGCACTTCTAGAGGAAAAAAGGGTAATAAAGGAAGAGAGAGTTTTCCTTTTGAGACTGGGTAATAACTAGTAAAAGATGTAAGGGATGGAAATTTAAATTCAACAAGACAAAAATAAGCAAAGAAAGTCAAATAAATTATAACTATTCTCCCATCCCCACTCCCAAAAAGTCATCCATTTAAAAATGCCACTTTATTTTACTAACAGAGGAAAATTATTTTAAATTAGGAATACTGCAACCACTTTAAACCATCAAACTTGATGAGAAAATGCACAGAAGTCGGTACCTATGTTAACCAACTACACAAAGCTCATCAAAGTCCCCACAAATAACATGACCCTGAAAACTGAATTATATATATTCTTACAATTCTTTTTAGCTGTAAAGACAAAAACATCCTAAGTTAGGAATTCAAAAACTAAAAAATAGACAAGAAATGGGAATAAATGAAATGGGAATTTATTGAATACAAGAAAGAAATTAATAAAAAAGAGACAACATTGTACCATAAAAAATTAAATTATAATGCACTCAAGGAATAGGAGATTTGAATAAATATTTAGTTAGAATCATTGAAGACAGGCAGAAAACAAGCAAGATAATAAAACATCACTGTAATAAATAAAAGAAGTATAATGAATTCAATTTAAAAAATGGTTGAAATGAAAGAAAGGCAAAGAAGATTGAATATATGCATTTATAATTAGAGTCCCTAAATAATAAAACAAACAAAAACATGGAACTTATACATGAAATTATAATTCAAGAACACTTTCAAGAAATGAAGAAAACCCTGGACCAATATATTGAAATGGGCCATAGAAAAAATGACCCAGAGCAATCAGATCTGAGGCATAGTCTAATGAAACTATCAGATTTAAAAGATAAAGAAATTCTCAGAGCCTCAAACAAAAGAGCAAATGATTTGCCAGAGCAATAAAATTAGGCTGGTATCAGAATTCTTAACAGTAACATCAAAGCAAAACAAAAATAAAACAGCTTTTTCAAGAAACTCAAGAAAAGAAGTCTGAACCAATTACTACTAATCCTCATTATTAGCAGATTCTGTATTTGCGAATTTGCCTACTTGCTAAAGTTTATTTGTAACGGCAAAACTAATACTCTTAGCGCTGTATAAGTCATTTGTTTGCATGCACATGGACAAATTGTGAAAAATTTGAATCAACTGACATGTGATGTGAGCTTTCCCATCTGACATTAAAGAAAGCAACACTCTGCGTTCTGGCTTTAGCTCACATACTGTAAACAAAATATTTTGTTTGTGGTCTATTTATTGCCACATTTTTGTGCTTTTTGTTGATGATTTTGCTGTTTAAAATGTCCCTCAAGCATAGGGAAGTGCTGAACACTGAACACTGAAGTCTAATGTTTATAAGCACAAGAAGGCTGTGATATGCCTTACGGAGAAAATATGTATTTTAGATAAGCTATGTTCAGGCATGAGTTACAGTGCTGTCTATCATGAACTCAATGTTAATGAATCAACAATATGTTTTTAATAGGTATCAACAGAAACACACATAAAGCAAAGTGATATTTAGATCAATTGATGAAAATGTTCTAATCAGAGGCTCACAGGAACCTAGTGTTGTATTTCCGCTGGGAGCAATAATTCGGTGTTCCCTAACTCAGCATTTATGAGATTACTTTACAAAACAAAAATACCACTAATAAGGAGAATCAACTGTCTTTTATATCAAGCCAATATTTTCTTTGAGTATGAAGGCCATAAAGATACAGTTTTAAACATATAAGTACCCAGAAAACGCAGTATCAATTAGCCCTTCTTTAGCAGTGTACTGCAGATGAACTTACAAGCTTCATCTAAATAAGACATAACTGGGAAAAGATCAGCAAATCGTTGATGGTGAGCGTTTAGTATATTAGATGTAGATCTAAGATTAAAGCAAAAGCAGACTGAGGTTGGAACAGCCATATTCAAATATATGTTATGGCAAAGTAGAAATAATGAAACTTAAAGAATGCAGAGGGGAAAAAAGGGAAAAGAAGATTTGATTTTTATTCAGGAAACAGATGAGAGGTAAAAAATACCATAAAAATTAACACATAAACAAAGAACATAGAAACAAAAATATGAACAATTTTAATCATCAAAACGAAGTTTAAAATGAAAAACAAAGAAAATATATCACATAGAAAAGAAATAGAAAATATAATCGTAACAAAATAAGATGACAGGGTTGAAACCAATTATATCAGTTATATCAATAAGTATAAATGAGGTTAAGTCATCTATTAAAAGGACTCCAAAACAAGTCCCAATTGTGTATTCTACTCAAGATAACCTAAAATAAAATGATTCAGAAAGTGTAAACATAAAGATAGACAAGGATGTACTAGGCAAAATAAACCGTAAGAAAGGGACTGAAATCATAATATTGAAGTAGAATTTCACCCAAAATGTATTAAAGGTCATATAACGGGCACTTTCAAATGCTAACAATCATAATTCACAATGAAGATATAATAGTTATGAATATCTGTGCACCAAATAACACATCAAATTCCTATAAAACAGAGAAATTACAGGAGTTGCAAAAATAGATGAAAAGGAGCACACTAATAATAAAATGATTTTATACACTAATTAATGATAGATTTCAATATGTACGTACAGAATCATAAGTGATTTCACAAATTTAATAAATGATACAAGACCTTATTAGTGCATCTGTGTGTGTATGTGACTTCGAACAGGTCCTAATTTGACTAGCCTTTATTACAGTGTACAAAATGTCTATCCGTAATCTAAATAAGGTAAATTATCTACATGTTAACTCTTGTCCCAAATAATTAAATCAAATTTGATGGGAAACCAACTGATTAATTTTACTTTCCAGCATAAAAAAGTCTTGTGGGAAAAACCAAGGCAAATACATCAATTGACTTTAAAAAAGGAGAGTGGTCAGTTTAGATTTCCATTGCACTTCAAGATATTGACACTCACACATATTTAATAGCCCTTCAGACTCTTCCATCTGTACAACCTTGAATCATGCTGTGCACTGATCCAAAATGACATTTCAGTATTTAGCTCCATCAGTACCCTTCTCTCTATCACGTCTGCTGTTTACAAGAAATATTGTCAGACATTCTGAGAACTATCTATCACCAGACAGTCAGATGAATGCAGAATCAGATCATTTAAATCATCTACATAGTGAACAAAAGATAATCCATTTTGAGAATGGGTGGGGGGAGGTCATTCCTGTTCCATTTAACATCCATCGCATCAAATTTTACATTTTTCTATAGGATAAAATATTACACTAAACATTTATAAAACCTTTCTCCTAGGCACAAGGAATAATTAATAGTTACTCTAATGAAAATTTTAAGGCAAACAACACCATGATAGAAACTTCTTAAAACATAAAAGTTGGGCAGAAGACCTTTTTTATTCACCTGTAGGGGATTTTTCATGAGCACTTCCAGAATAGACTTCAGGTTATATGAAAAGGCTATATAGAAACAAAACTGGAATTTATATTGACGTCTCTATTGTTATTCTCTCTACATCATCCCGCTCATGACCTTTCTTTCAAAATAAAAGTGATCACCAAACGCCTCTTTACCCTTGATCAAGTTATACATGTTTGTGTTATTTAATACTCTCCTTTTGTTTTTCTTTTTGTTTCTCTGTCTCTCCGGCTTCGGCCAGTTTTTTGTTTGTTTGTATTTTTCTTATTTTATTCCCCTTGTAGTCTGCTTTCTCTAATCTGACTCAATACCTCAAACTTTATCTTTCCCTAATCTACTTATCTCTAAACATGTACGATTGTATCTATTCTTTGCCGTGGCTTACTCAGTTGCCGTTGCCTAGATGCCTTTACCCATTGCTATTTTTCGAGACTGTACATTTTGGCACTTTCCAAAATCCCATCTCCTCCCTAAGGATAACAACAGAAATTGCAGCAGATAATTATCTCTCCTTCTTTTGCCCTTCTAACATACTCATTTCCTACTTCTTGTGTAGATATTTTGTTTTGTTCCTTATTGTTTTTATCTGTAAATTTCCTGCCTCCCAAGTAGAGAGGTTGGGCAATTTTCTATTTATTCTCAGAAGTTGGATTAAATATGTGTTTAGTGGATATTTGTTAATGTCATCATGCCAGTAACTTTGCCATTTGTCATAAAATACATAGATCTATGGTAATGAACCTTGTGGCATAATTTTGGTAGAATCCAGGACATCCTTGATCTCCAAGTTGAAGGAAAATACGGGTTAAGTAGTATTAAAAGCAAATACAATGACAAACCTGTCCCCGGGTGCTCCTGCCATTTGAGAACAAGAGTATTTCTAAGGAAAAATTAACCAATTTCCAAAAAATTAATATACTTTTTTATTTCTTTGTTTTTCGCCTAATGGATAGTCTTTCTTTGGGTACTAAGCCCTCCTAAGAGCAAAGCCTAAAGTTGCAGATCTGGGGAGTCAGCATTTTGCCAGTTGCTCATTAGATGGAATAGTAAGAGAGCCACTCCCACTTTAACATATACCCCATCTTATAGAAGAATATCGTGATATTCCCATGTGTCTTCCAGTGTCACTGAAATTAAATCTGCAATATGCTATTCAGCTGATCAATATGACCAAGCATTCTGAGGTAACGGAAAATATGGCAAGAGCAGTGAATCTGACTGCTTATCAGCTTATACCCTCATTTTCCCCCTGTGAAACAAATATATTTTTGAGGGAATATGACTTTCAATAAGCTCTGAATACATTAATGGTCATGATGTCAAGAATGTCAGGACAGAAGGCAATCCGTATTTGATATAGGTATATTCTACTGAAAAATGCATTGTCACTCCTTCCATAATTGAACATTTCACAGTTGTGTTATTTATTAAGGAAAAGTATGTGTTACTGACCCTATTCATAATTTCCAAAGTAACTATCTAGGCTTTTTGTTCCTGAGCCCTAAAGAAGTGACTTCTGAAAGAGGCCAACTGACATCTACAGAATAGGCTATCCCATTCATTGAATTATGAAGCACCTCCTCTTTAGAAATGGCCTTTTAATTAGCCTTTATTTAGTACATAAATTTCTCAAATATTGATCTCATTCTGAGTGCAATCTAAAATTTGCCCCCCAAAAAGTCTTGCTATCTTGTTCCTTCCATATCTATACAAACTATTAGTAGATCTGACCAGACTATTAGCAGATCAAGGTTCCTGAAGATGGAACTATTCTTGATACGTTTGCCCTGCAAACTACTATTATTATTAAATCATTCAAGCCCTACCTAACACACACATACAATAAAATATTATGGAATTGATACATTTTGTAAATCATAGCTGGGATATTATGGGATAAGAGGGATTAGTAAATAATTTTGAGTTTACAAATAATATAACAAATATGATAAGATATCAAATATGGATATAAAACTGCTTAGCATCATAAGCTGTTAGATAAATGCAAATTAAAAACACAATGGGATACTGATACACATCTATTGAATGACAAATGCAAATAAATCCAAATAACTAAACAAAAATCTCAACTAACTAAATAACTAAACTGGCATAGATGCGGAGCAACTGGAATTCACACATTGCTGGTAAGAACACAAAGTTATATGGCAAAACGTTTGCAGTTTGCCATGTTATAAGGTTAAACATATATTTACAGTAAATTCAGTAATCCTACTCTAATATTTGTCTAAGTAAAATGTTAACCAATATTCACACAAAAAAAACCTGTATGTAAATGTTTATACCATTTTATGTATAGTCCCCCCAAACTGAAACAACCCTTAGTACCAAAATCCCCGGACTGGAGAAATAGATAAGCAAACTGTGAGATATCCATACAATGGAATACCACTCAGCAATAAAAAGGAATAAACTTTTGGTACATACAACAACATATGTGGATCTCAAATGTATTAAGCTAAGCAAAGCATACCTAATATGTTATTACAGATACATTAAATTCTGGGAAAAGCAAAACTATAGAATGAGGGCTAGATCAGTGGTTACCTAAGATTAAGGATGGGCTCAAAGTTTCACTTCAAAGGAATACAAATGAGAATTTTGGGGGAGTAATGAAATTGTCCTGTATCTTGATTGTGTTGGTGGTAACATAACTGAGCATTTGCTAAAACTCATGGAAATATACAACAAAATACATGAATGTACTGTATGTAAATTAAAAAAGAAAAATGAAAATAAGAAACCTGAGGCTTAGAGTATAAGATGTGTTCAAGGTCATTCAGTACTTCATTATGGCAGCTGGGACTTCAATTCTAAAGTCCTTTTGGTTCTTTCTGGACTTCAGGAATGCTACAGTAACCCAGTCGGGTACCCATCCTATCCACAACACCCTTCCTGCAAGATATCAATACCGTTAATTGTTCAGGCCATCTTACTTATAATTTCTAAAAGAGGTCTTGATAGGAGAGAAAGCCATTAAAATGGTACTTAACCAGTCTATCTGTAAATATTCAGTGAGTACTTACAAGTTGTACACTTTTGTGTGTCACATTTCAATGAAAAGTATTAAACATTTGAAAAATCAGAATTCAAGAGGGTTTGTTTGAGGTGGCAGAGAATAAGTCTCGTTTCAGAAATATGGCACATGAGGGGCTGACAACACATCTTGGTATGTGTCCAGCAGACAGTAGGGAATGTGGGAGTTTGAGATTAATGATAGAATCAGTGATGTTAATTTTGGAGTTGTATTTATGGATACATCAAGGCAAAAATGTGGAAGAAATTGCTGAGATAGAGCAGGGATTCTTAAAGCAGAGCACAGGTTCTTAATCTTGGGTTCATAGAATCTTGATTTAAGAAATGTTTTTTGGGTATTCTTGAACCCCTTTAAAATAAGCAAAGTCTTGTGTGCACTTGAGTGTATATATTTTTGTGGATTTTTACTGAGAAATCTATTAGAGAGGAAAATCTGCTTTCATATGTTATAGATGCTGAAGAGACTCAGGAGAATCTGTACATTTAGATGATATTTAGGAATGGGGTGAGGGAGAGAGAGAAAGAGAAAGAAAGCAGTAAGGGAGATCATAGAGAGGACAAGATATGCAGTTCCAGGGACTCCATCAAAGAAGAGTCAAATATCAGGAGAGAAAGTAAATAATTTCATTAATAGTTATGGCAGTCAAAAAGTTAAAGGCTAAGAAAATATTTTCAGATTTGGCAAATAGGCATTCATTTTGGACCACTAGGATCACGGATAGAAAAGTTATTTTGAAAAAAAAAAAGCCATGTTGTGTGTGGTTAAGGGATAACAGGTAAGGAGAAAGCAGAGGTGGTCTGAGTAGTTTACTCCATGGAGAAACTTACCAGTTAAAGACAAGTAAGCAAAAACAAGCCATACCTTGAGAAATGCTAGGATGTAAGAAATATTTTTAAGAGAGTATATTATGTAATTGTTTATACAGAGAAGAAAAAAAATGAAAGGGATAAATTAAAGATTTAAGAAGAGCTACTGGTAAAAGAGATAGTAAAATCATAGACAGAGGCCAAGGGGTGCTATTTGATAAAGACAAGGGACATTTCTTTACAGACAATATTGAACAAGAAAATGCAATGAAGACTCAAGGATATATCAAGGTGAAGAGAAAAACATTTAGTGGCTTTATTTTGAAAGTTTTTTATTTCTTTAGTGACAGTGCTGTTGGTCTATTGAGTGTTAAGAACAGGCATGGGTTTTCAGGTTAAAAGAGAGTGGGAAAGTATTAGAAAGTAAATACTAATTTACTGTGTAAAGTAAAATAGTGATTTAAAAAAATGAAGAATAAGAGATTACTTAATTATATTTTATGATATCATATACTGTGATATGTATAAAATGTATCAAATAATGTGTATTACACATAAACATGATTTTGTTCAGTACTCTATCCTCAGCATTTCTAATAGTGTCTGCTACATCATAGGCATTCAGTAAATATTTTTTGAATATAAGAATAAATGGGTGAATGAGTCGGAAGTTTTATGACACTGTCTCAAACAACCCAGGAATGAAAAGTAAAAGTAAAATACACACAGAGCCAGCTTTATGACCATGTGACCAGTGCAATTGCAAAGGGCCCAGCTTGCAGTAGGGTCTCATACTTGATTTAATGTTCTGCTGTCACCATCTTATAATTCCTAATAACTTTTTTATGAGTCTCACATTTTTATGTTGCACTAGACCCTGAATATATATAGCTAGTGCTGAATATACAGTTTTGTTTACCTAGTCTTAAAGGCTGGCAAAATAAAAAGTGGAAAGACAAACGGTGAACAATTCTTGGGTAGAATTTAGGGTTGCCAAATTTGGTAAATAAAATACCACACACCAAGTTAAATTTGAATTTCTCAATATTGCACGGGACACACTATACTTAAAAGCTATTTGTTGTTTACCTGATATTTCAAATTTAACTGAATGTCCTATATATTTTCTGACAACCCTATTGGGAATAAGTATATCATTGAAATGGCTACCTATGGATTCTAAGCAGATTAGGCAGATGAGTCAATCCTGGAGAATTTGAAAGACTTGAAGAATAAATGGTCAAAATAAGAATGAGGGAACAGTTTGGTAAGAGTGGGAAAGTGGTACGGGATAAAAATAGGCCAGTGAAGGTAAGTTCAGAGCATTACATCTTACAAATGCAGCTCTTTTAAGTGATAAATTCTAAGGTTTTGTGGTGCCAGGGAAAAGTTCAAGCTGAGGGGCAATAGCATCAGATGTAAGAAGCTTAAGATCGAAGCCAGTATGCTGAAAGGGTTATCTAGGTGGATATTTATGTCATCTGCAGTCACAAATGGCAGGAGATAGGGTAGAGAGACTAACCGAATCAGATGCCAAAATGATAAAGGTAATTAAGAAAATATCTTTACAAGTCAGAGGAGGTAGATGAGGAGAGGGCAATGTGGTTTTGTCTATAATCACCTAATTCATCTAATGTATTTCAACTACTTACACTAAAAATGGCATTTTATTGAATGAATAATATATTTGAATTTAATATATTTGATTAAATATAAAGGCTCACAAAAATCTAATTATAACTTATTTGTCTTACACATTGTAAGTTTAATTGCATAATGCATGATATACATAACTAGAAAACCTCAAATACATGATATGATCCTATAATAACTATTTTTTCCTGAGTTAGGGCTCTGTTTTTGACAGTGACTTATTGAAGGGTTTTGCAAATCAGAGAGTTTATATAATTGTTAGAAGAGTCTTACATTTGGAATATTATAATAAACATTTCTGGTCTCTCTGAAGAAGGCTGTGTGAAGATGATGCTATTAATATTCATAAAAGCTTTAAGAGTATCATTTTGTAGACGTCAATCAAAAGACAAAATGTGACAAAATACCTAATAATTTGTTAAATTTTAAAAATTTAACACAACAGTTTCCATTAAAGGAATTTAATATACGTAATGCCTTGTGTCCCTTTATAATTATGCTGGTGATTCTAAAGCTAAACAATCTCTTTTATAAATTGCCTTTTTTTCCTAATTTACATCGAAAAGGAGACAGATAAGAGGAGCCAAGGTCAGTTTTAAAGATATTTGTAGTAGCTGTCATTTTATTTGCTTATGCTCATAGTTTAATTTTTAAAAACTAGATGGTGGAGTTTTACTTTGCAATAAAAAGGAATGAAGTATTAATACATAATACAATATAAATAAGCCAAAAAAATAGGCAAAGAGAAAGAAGCCAATGCAAAAGTTTTCATATTAATTTCATTTATTTGACATATTCAGTCTGGAAAAATCTATAGGGGACAGAAAGTAGATTTGATTTTGCCTGGGGCTATGTATGGGGATGGAGAATGACTGTGAATGTGTACAACAAATCATTAAAATGGAGTGGAAATGTCGTAAAATGGGATTATAGTAATATAGTTGCGTGACACTGCAAATTCACTAAAAATTGTTGTTCATTTAAAACAAATGAATTTATGGTATAGAAATTACATCTAGATAAACTTTTAAAAACCTAGCTATTATTAATATATAATTCATATAGTATATCCCTGACATTGAAATAAGTGAGTGAAATAAAAGAGAAATTTTATAATAGCATTAGTCATCAATCAAATGGAATTGTACTTCTTCAGAGAAATAGTCAAACAGAACGCTAAAATAGAACTTCTTTGTTTTTGCTAATTTTCTAGTGGTCTAAAGCAGCACTTTTCGGCAATGTATAAGTATATGTGTATGTGTAGACATTACATTGGTTTAATATAGCTACCATTTTTGCCATCAGCACTTTGCATATAGATTCTGTTTCTCTGTGGGAATAGAATTAGATAAATTGTCTTCTAATTAGGTAGAAATTCATTAGAGATTCTGTGTTCGTTGTCACAGGGGTGACTTTACTGTCTATATAAGCTTTTCACAGGAGTGAAAAATGACCAAAGTACCCAAGAATGAAGGTGAGCCAATAATGAATGAGCTTGCTAAACTGGCCTGTTGATTAAAGAGAACTGTAATTTTCCAAGAGCCATTACCATTTTTAAAAAATCAATGGAAACCAAAAGATAAATGTGAAATGGAGAATACAGTTATGCCTATGAACTCTGTGGTTTTTTTGGTTACTTCTAAGTAATATTAATCTTCAAATTATGTTACCACAGTAGACTGATGTACATTCCAAATTTTATAAATATCAATTCTGCCATTTTCTCCAAAATATATTTGAAAGAGAAAAGAAAATATATTTCTACTTGTGAAATTGTGATGTGTGATAACTGTGTGACACTGAAAGTCAGATATATCCCTATTCATCCCATACACTTTTCCTAGCAGCCTGTGACAGTGTTGCACTATCTTACACTGCATAAAATTTCCTCCACTGGAATTATGCCTTTGAAATTCATCAACACAATGTGATCATTATTTCCAAAAGGCTCTTGGAAAAATGCTAGTGCTATATTAATGAGCAAGTCCTCTAGCCTTTGTGGAATAGTGTGTTTTCATGTATTATTTTAGTAAAATAGCTAGTTGTCATCTTGGAAGGCACAGAAATTGTAGTTTTGTGAAAAATGCATATTTTACTGGGTAGGAGGTAATTTTTAGGTAACAGCCTTGGGAAAAAGGGCTGACCAAGGCTGGTGGGATTCCTTAGTGTTGACCTTAGTACTAAAGAGTTTTAGAAAGAAAGGTGGTCCCTGAATGAGAATAATATTTGATAGTCTGTGCTTGGTGCAAAATATATTACTGAAAAGTATATGAATGATGTTGAAGTTAATATATTAACAGTGAAAAGCAGTGTACATCAATTTTTTTTAAAAAAAGATCCCACACCATTCATAACAGAAATGCAAATTTGTGTAGATTTTTTCTGAATTCAATTTTAACAATTCATTAGTTTTTGAAGGAATTAGAATTGTGCTCGTTAAAGAAATGTTATCTATGTAAATGATTTAATTAAATTATCTCAAATAAGGAGCATTGACTTAGAAAACAACTGAACCTGCACCAAGAAAAGCTTTTCATCGGTACTTATTTAAATATATTACTTAAGAATTCCATTCAGATGTTCAGCTCCCTGTAATACTTCAAATATATCTTGCAAGTAACTAATTCTTGTAAAAATCAGTAACTGTTTTACAAGAAATAAAATGTTCTCCAAGTATCATGCCAAGGCTTTTTTTTTTAATAGTTAAGGTGGCTAATCAATAATATATGACCACATTTTTTTTCAGTGACAAATTATATACTTTTTGTTTTATGTTAGTAGAATTCTATGGTATTAAGTATTTCTTAACAATAGAGTCAATTTTCTTTTGTGTTTGTTTTATTTCCAACTTGTATTTTAAGTTCAGGAGTACATGTGCAGGATGTGCAGGATTGTTACATAGTTAAACATAGGTCATATTGTTTAGCTGCACAGATCATCCCATAACGTAGGTATTAAGTCCAGGATCTATTAGCTATTCTTTCTGACTTAATACCTACATCCCATAACGTAGGTATTAAGTCCAGGATCTATTAGCTATTCTTCCTCCAATACCCCAACCTCTAATAGACCCCAGTGTCTGTTGTTCCCCCAGATGTGTCCATGTGTTCTCATTATTCAGATCCCACTTATAAGTGAGAACATGCTGTATTTGATTTTCTCTCCCTGTGTTAGTTTGCTGAGGATAATAGCTTCCGGCTCCATCCATGTCCCTGCAAAGGACATGAGCTTGTTCCGTTTTATGGCTGCTTAATATTCCATGGTGTATATATACCTCATTTTCTTTATCTGTAATTGATGGGCCTTTAGGTTGATTCCATGCCTTTGCTACTGTGAACTGTGCTGCAATGAACATACATATGCATACATGTAACTTTATAATAGAATGATTCATATTCCTTTGGGTATGTACCCAGTAATGGGATTGCTGGGTCAAATGGTATTTCTGCCTCTTGGTCTTTGAGGAATCACCATGCTGTCTTCCACAATGGTTGAGCTAATTTACACTCCCACCAACAGGGTAAAAGTGTTCCTTTTCCTCCATAACCTCTCCAGCATCTGTTGTTTTTTATAACTTTGTAATAGTAGGCATTCTAACTGGTATGAGATGGTATCTCGTGGTTTTGATTTGTATTTCTCTAACAATCAGTGATGTTGAGCTTGTTTTCACATGTTTGTTGGCTGCCTGTAAGTCTTCTTTTGAGAAATATCTGTCATATTCTTTGCCCAATGTTGAATGGGGTTGTTTGCTTTATTCTTGCAAATTTGTTTAAGTTCCTTATAGATGCCGGATATTAGATCTTTGTCAGATGGAAAAATTTTCTCCCATTCTGTAAGTTGTCTGTTCACTCTAACGACAGTTTCTTTTGCTGTGCAGAAGCTCTTTAGTGTAGTTAAAACCCATTCATCAATTTTTGCTTTTGTTGCAATTGCTTTTGGCATGTTCATCATGAAATCTTTGTTTATACCTATGTCCTCAACGGTATTTCATAGGCTTTATTCTAGAGATTTTTATAGTTTTGGGTTTTATGTTTAATTCTTTATTTTAACTTGAGTTGATTTTTGTATATGATATAAGGAAGGGGTCCAGTTCAATTTTCTGTACATGACTAGCCAGTTCTCTCAGCACCATTTGTTAAATATGGAATCCTTTCCTCCACTGATTTTTTTGTCAGATTTGTTGAAGGTCAGATGGTTTTAAGTGTGCAGTCTTATTTCTGAGTTTTCTGTTGTGTCCCATTGGTTATATGTCTGTTCTTGTACCAGTACTATGCTGCATTGGTTACTGTAGCCTTGTAATATAGTTTGACTTCACATAGTGTGAGGCCTCCAGCTTTGTTCTTTTTACTTAGGATTGTCTTGGCTATTCAGGCTCTTTTTTGGTTCCGTAAGAATTTTAAAATAGGATTTTTTCTAATGCTGTGAATAATGTCAATGGTAGTTTAATGGGAATAGCACTGAATCTATACATTGCTTTGGCCAGGATGGCCATTTTCATGATGTTAATTCTTCCCATCCATGAGCATGGAATGTTTTTCCATTTGTTTGTGTCATTTCTGATTTCTTTTAGCAATGGTTTCTAGTTCTCCTCGTAGTGATCTTTGCCTTCCTAGTTAGGTACATTTCTATCTGTTTTATTCTTTTTTTGACAATTGCAAATGGGATTTCATTCCTGATTTGGCTCTCGGCTTGACTGTTTTTGGTGTATAGGAATGCTTGTGGTTATTGCACATGGAATTTGTATCCTGAGTCTTCACTGAAGTTGTTTATCAGATGAAGGAGATCTGAGCACAGACTATGGGGTTTTCTAGATATAGGATCTTGTCATCTGCAAACAGGAATAGTTTAACTTTGTCTCTTGCTATTTGGATGCCCATTATTTCTTTTTCTTGCTTGATTGCCCTGGCCAGGATTTCCAATACTATGTTGAATAGGAGTGATGAGAGAGGACATCCTTGTCTTGTTCCAGTTTTCAAGGGGACTGCTTCCAGCTTTTGCCAATTCAGTATGATATTGGCTGTGGATTTGTCATATATGGCTCTCATTATTTTGAAGTATATTCCTTCAATACCTAGTTTACTGAGAGTTTTCCACATGAAGGGATGTTGGATTTTATCAAAGTTATTTTCTGCATCTATTGAGATAATCATGTGGTTTTTGTCTTTAGTTCTGTCTATGTGGTGAATTATATTTATTGATTTGTGTGTGTTGAACATACAAAAATGTATGTTGCATCTTGGTGATGATGCCATCTTGATTGTGGCTTTTTAATGTGCTGCTGGATTTGGTTTGCTAGTATTTTGTGGAGGATTTTTGCATCAGTATGCATCAAGGATATTGGCCTGAAGTTTTCTTTTTCGTTGTATTTCTGTCAGGTTTTGTATTAGAATGATGCTGGCCTCATGAAATGAGTTAAGGAGGAGTTCCTCCTTATCAGTTGTTTGGAATGGTTTCAGTAGGCATGGTACCAGCTCTTCTTTGTCCCTCTGGTAGAATTCAACTGTGAATCTGGTTCATGTTTTTTTTGTTTTTGTTTTTTTGTTTTTTTGTTTTTTTGCTTAGTAGGCTAATTATTACTGCCTTGATTTCAGAACTCGTTATTGGTCTATGCAGGAATTTAATTTCTTCCTGGTTCAATCTTGGGAGGGTGTTATGTGTCCAGGAATTTATCTAATTCTTCTAGATTTTCTAGTATATATGCACAGAGGTGTTTGTAGTATTCTCTGATGGTTGCTTGTATTTCTGTGGGGTCAGTGCTGATATCCCCCTTATCATTTCTGATTATGTTTATTTGATTCTTCTCTCTTTTGCTCTTTATTAGTCTAGCTAGAGGTCTATGTATTTTATTATTTAAAAAAAACCACCCAGTTCCTGGATTTGTTGATTTTTTAAGGGTTTTTGTGTCTATATCTCCTTCAGTTCAGTTCTGATCTTGGTTATTTCTTGTCTTTCACTAGCTTTGGGGTTTGTTTGCTCTTGATTCTCTAATTGTTTTTGTTGTGATGCTAAGTAGATATCTTGAGATCTTTCTAGCTTTTTGAAGTTACCAGTTATGATGAAAATAGTCTTTGTCGGGGGTAAAAAATGGGAAATGGTAGCTGAAATAAACTTAAGTTTGCTTTTTTTTCCATTATTTTTTAACTAAAAGGTCTCTCTTAGACTACTATGTGTAGAATTGTGGATTTCCCATACAGGCACATCATGAAGTATTTTCCAAACTACTTACTAACCAAGGAACCCTTTTTAATCTCTGCCTCTGTGTGTGTGTGTGCGTGCGTGCATGCTTGTGTGTGTGTGTGTGTGTGCTCTTACGAGGAGAGATAGTCGGCATTTCAGTAAGTAATAAAACTCATCAACCACTTATAAAGTTCAATTATAAAAAAAATTAAATTAATTTTTTTTAAAGTTTCTTCGAAGGGCACTTGGGCAGTAATAGAAAAATATAGATAGTTTCTTTGGCAGTTTTTGAAATAGATGTAGGATTTAAATTTAAAATGTTAACACCTTGACAAATATGTTGGGAACTCATATGATGTGACAAAGACTCTCTTCTTAACCAAACTTTAGTTAGATTTCTCTGAATCACCTCTTAAAATAGGCCTTGACCTTTATCTCCATTCAGTCTTTGGCCTTCCTAGCCCAGGTTTAGCAAGAATCCTACTAAATCAGGTTAGCAAGAATTCCGCCCCCGCCCCACCACCTTCCCCATATATAATTCCCTTGATATCTTATTAAATTCCTCATTCTCTACCTTTGATGTATATGTCCTTGGCCTGTTTTCAGCAAGAATCTTGTTTTGTTAATTTAGCAATAATCTCCCTATCCTTGATGTCTCCCCATAGTAATTTTCTATTTGCTGACTCCCATACTCCGCTCATTGGCTGTAATTCACAGTTGATTTCTCTCTGTTATGACAATACCCTTATTGCAACAGTCTTTTGCAGTAAGACAAGAATTATGTCTTTCTATTTTCACAAATATCAGAATTTGATTTTTCTTTAACCGTTATGTCATTTTGTTTCTGATGCAAATCACTATTGAATGTGAAATGTGGCTGTTTCTTTTAGGGATACATGTGAAAAGACTTCAGTAATACTATTGCACAGAGGTAAAACTATTGCACCTTATTTGTAAAACAGATAAGCTGTATCACACTGAAAACTGCAACATATTTTCTGAGTTCTTTGTGTTTTGAATTAACAGCTAGAATGGATATTAGAAACACCTGGCTTAAAGTATTTAATGATCACAACCTTTGAGTTATCACTGTTTTCTATACTCTATATTCATGAGAATATATTCGTGTAACCCTCACAACAGTTTATGTGATAAGTACTATTATCATCTCAATTTTATTACATAGACATAGTGAGCAGTTTTCTGACATCTCTATCCTATATAAAAGAAACCCTTTGATAGATGCAAGTCCCTCAACCTTAGACTACCCATTCTCCAGAATCATAAAAAAAAAATCTTTGTTAAGTAATTACCCACTATCAGGTCTTCTGTGATAGCAGTACAAAATAAACTAAGATACCTACTCTAATCTGAATTATTGCTCCACATCCCAATTTGGTCATTCAACCCTAGTTTTCAATAATGAAAATGTATTTGGCACAATATAAAAAACATAGAAAAATAGATTTTACTAATGAAGCTAACAAGAAAAGATAAATAGGGTAGGAAGTAACTAATAACAGTTTCTAAATTATAGGAATCATGGTAAAATTATTTTGGGGAAACCAAAGCTTACAACTAGTTGAAGCTCAAGTTGAAAAATATAGCTTGGCAACTAAATGTTCATATTTAATTCTATAGAAAGCAAGAAGGGGGAAAAAGAGCATATCTACAGAGAGAAATGATAGCAGATGTCATGGAGAAGTGACAATTACTGAAATCCTATTTCTTCCATTTTATCCAGTAAGGAGAATGGTCTTGAAAGCATACATAAAAGCATAAACAAAATGTTTAAAAAGTGTTTTCCCATATTAGTTGAGGATCTCATAATATGTTTTTGAAATTTTTTATTTCAATAGGTTTTTGGGCAACAGGTGGTAGTTGGTTACATGAGTGAGTTCTTTAGTGATGATCTGTGAGATTTTGGTGCACCCATCATCCGAGCAGTGTATACTGTACCCAATATGTAGTCTTTTATCCCTCACCTCCCTCCCACCCTTTCCCCGAGTCCCCAAAGTTTGTTGTATCATTCTTATGCCTTTGCAAGAGGATCTAATAATAAATTTGCCTACAGTTACCTATCAAATAAATAAAAAATTCTGGGCCCTTAGGAAATTTAGATAAATGACCTTCGAACTCAAGTTAGTAATATTTTGACTTCATGGAGAGGGCAAAGAAACCAGAAAACTGAGATACTGGTAAATGTAACTCTGATTTACTAAAAGGGCAGCTGTTTAAATTGATCCCTGAATATGTTTTCTGAGTACTTATCTGGCAGTAGGTTTGTGAGGCCCTAGAAAAGAATGTGACATGAAGCACAAGAATGTGAAAAGAAGCCAGTAACAGCTCCAGAGAAAATGTCATGCCAAATTAACCTCTTTTTGTGTGTTTGTAGACATGTTGTTATCCAGTTGAGGTGAGCAATAATGTGGTAATTTTTGAAACATTTGACAGAGGATTACAGTATTTGTATAAGAAGGTAATATGGCTACAGTCCTCCGCTCTACCAGCTGAGCTATCGAAGGGACGTTTTGTAAATGACGAGTTGATGGGTGCTGACGAGTTGATGGGTGCAGCACAGCAACATGGCACAAGTATACATATGTAACAAACCTGCACGTTATGCACATGTACCCTAGAACTTAAAGTATAATAATAAAAAATAATTAAAAAAAAAAAAAAGAAGGTAATATGGGTTATGTGTGGTAGGTTAAAGAATTGAATAGAGAATGTTAGTTTTTCTGGAACAAAATGGGAAGCAATCTCTAGAGAATTTCTATATTACTTTATTACTTTCTCCTTGGAGAGCAAAGTTTCAAAATTAAAGAAAAATATGATTGTCATTGAATGTGGGTTTTAAATGGAAAGACATTGCTCAGATAAAAATCAACAGAGTTTGTACTTGAAATGATTGGAAAACTTGGTTGAAACAAGCAAGATGCAATAAAGGATCACTATTAAATCTTGTATCCCCTCTTAAAATATATTTTATGGCTTTGGAATCAAAAAATGTTGATTTTATGGCAATTGATAATTTTGGAAAATGACTTTGATCGTATGGTTCATACTGTTAGGTTGATCTAATTTCAAAATCTGGTGTTTTTTTTTCCATTTTCTGGTAATTTGGGGGCAGGTTAACCTAAGTGGTAATTATTAGTAATACTTTAAAAATATTATACCCTTTTCTTCTCCCTGGAACCCTATGCATATCTCAGGCTTAATCATTACCACATTGGAAATGATATGATTGTTGGATTACTTTTTCTATTACATGTAAGCTTTTCGATGGCAGGGACTATTGCTTTGTTTTTATCTTGTGCATCTGATGCAAGCATCATGCTTTGCTTGTGGAACCTGTTTGATAAGTCTTTGAAACTGAACTGAACCATTAATATATGGCTTAACCCAACTTCTTTGATTGGGTTAGTAGAAAGAGACTATCCATATCACTGAAATTAAATGCCTTTCTTTATCCTTTATTTTTCAATTATATCAGCAGCTGTGATTTTAGCTCTGGAAGTCAAATATGAATAGGAGTCTTGATGAATAGCTTATGGAGTAAAGCCACTAGGATGGTAAGAACTCATGAGAGGAATGGTGGAGGAATGCACCCTATGAAGATATAAATCTAATACTAAAATTCATGGAGAAAGGAAGTTAGACTATGTGTCTGTGTTCCTAAAAAGGCACTTAAGAGGATAAAGGCTCAGCTTAATATTTTAAACAACTTTGTAAACAAAATATATTGTGGTGAATTTACTGCAAAATGTCTCAATTATTTCCCTCCATTTAAAAAATCTATGATCCTCCAGCTTTGTCTTCTGCTATCTTTTGAATTTGTTTGCTCTTGCTTCTCTAGTTCTTTTAATTGTGATGTTAGAGTGTCAATTTTAGATCTTTCCTGCTTTCTCCTGTGGGCATTTAGTGCTATAAGTTTTCCTCTAAACACTGCTTTAGCTGTGTCCCAGAGATTCTGGTACATTGTCTCTTTATTCTCATTGGTTTCAAAGAACTTTGTTATTTCTGCCTTAATTTCATTATTTACCCAGTAGTCATTCAGGAGCATGTTGTTCAGTTTCCATGTAGTTGTGCAGTTTTGAGCGAGTTTCTTAATCCTAAGTTCTAATTTGATTGCAGTGTGGTCTGAGAGGCTGTTCATTATGATTTCCATTATTTTGCATTTGCCGAGGCGTGTTCTACTTCCAATTAAGTGGTTGATTTTAGAATAAGTGTTATGTGGGGCAGAGAGGAATGTATATTCTGTTGATTTGGGGTGGAGAGTTCTGTAGATGTCTGTTAGTTCTGCTTGGTCCAGAGCTGAGTTCAAGTCCTGAATATCCTTGTTAATTTTCTGTTTCGTTGATCTGTCTAACATTGACAGTGGGGTGTTAAAGTCTCCCACTATTATTGTGTGGGAGTCTAAGTCTCTTTGTAGGTCTCTAAGGACTTGCTTTATGAATCTGGGTGCTCCTGTATTGGGTGTATATGTATTTAGGATAGTTAGCTCTTCCTGTTGAATTGATTCCTTTACCATTATATAATGCCCTTCTTTGTCCTTTTTTCTTTGTGGTTTAAAATCAGTTTTATCAGAGACTAGGATTACAACCTCTGCTTTTTTTTTTGCTTTCCATTTGCTTGGTAAATATTTCTTCATCCCTTTACTTTCAGCCTATGTGTGTCTTTGCACAGGAGATGGGTCTCCTTATAAAAGAAATATATGAAAATATGATCCTTTTCAATGTGAATTTTCAACTCGTATATTCAAGAGGCACAGTCTATTTCTCCGTCCTTTGAATCTGAACTGGCCTTTTGACTTGCTTTGTCTAATAGAATATGGCAGAAGTGACAGTGTATCACTTCCAAGTCTAGTCCTCAAGGAGCCTTCAATACATTCTCTATCTCTGAACCCCTGTGCCTGCCATGTGGACAAGCACAAGCTAGCTTGCTGGAGAACAAAAGGCCATGCAGAGTAGAACTGAGCTAGCTGATTCAGCCTAAGAAGTCCTAGACATTTGAGAGTATCCATTCCAAATTAACAAACGGATCCACCGCAGCAGCAGCTCTTGAAAGATGCATGAGCAAGGCTTTCCATCCCTCAGGTACTCCTAAGACTTGTGAGCTAATTAAATGTTTGTTGTTTTAAGCTTTTAAATACTGATGGGTTTTTTTTAAATTCAACAATAGCTAATAAACATATGCAATAATGAAATAAGCTACTGCTTATGATAATGATCTTGTCTGTTTGAATAACACTGGAAATCAATAACCATCTATCAGGAATGCTGCAGGAAGAAAAATTATATTGGGTGGAACACATGGAAGATGATACTAATTTTCTCTACACCACACTTATCTGATTTTTTGAATCCTTACCAACTAATGGGATTATTTACTTAAGACATTATGGAAACAGCCTATCTTATTATTGTTCTAATCTTTAAAAAGTAAAGTGTAGGCCGGGCGTGGTGGCTCAAGCCTGTAATCCCAGCACTTTGGTAGGCCGAGGCAGGCAGACCAAATGAGGTCAGGAGTTTGAGACCAGCCCCACCAACATGGTGAATCCCCATCTCTACTAAATAATTCAAAAATGAGCTGGGCGTGGTGGTGCACACCTATAGTCCCAGCTACTTGAGAAGGTGAGGCAGGAGGATTGCTTGAACCCAGGAGGCGGAGGTTGTAGTGAGACGAGATGCACTCCAGCCTGAGTGACAGAGCGAGACTCTATCTCTTTAAAAATAATAACAATAGTTAAAAGTTAAAGTGTAAATGTAAAGTACTCAAGTGTTTTAGGCAGAGTTTTATATTAGACCAGTAATACTTATTTAAATAATCAGTTCCAAAAATTTTTTTGCTTAAAAAAACCTTATAAGTTATATTAATGAGTAAATTTTAACAAGGCTATTCAATAAGGTTTTAAAAATAAAATTATAAAATAAAGTTATTCTAAACTGCTACAAAACACTGCAAGAATGAGAATACAATGACTCAGATATTGATAGTGCTTACCTGCGTGGTTATTTTACTTTAGGGCTCATCCATACAACACTTCACCATCCACAGTAGCAAAATAGGTTGTTAAATAATAAAACTTTTGTCAGACTAGTTTATTTCATTTTCCCACCACTAATCATTGCGATATTTCTAGTGTTCTAAATTAACTGGCTATTGTAAACATTGATCTATAATTTATATTCCCAATGTTATTAAATGAATAACACTGTAATCATTTACTTTATTTATTATATGGATTTACTTGATTAATATAAATGGTGTCAACTTTCAGGAATTTTTTAATAAGCCACAGATTAGGTAAAAAGAAATCAATTGAAGAATTTCTTATTCCTGAGAAATGATAATATATTGACAAATTGTCTCATTTAATGTGTAGTTAAAATGTCAAATTTATATTTTTATTTGATTAGTTAAATGAGATATTCAGGCAACATAGCTAAAAGTTCTTTGTCTATTTAGAATATCAGATATTCATGTTACTGCACAATGGACAAGATGTTCCAGAGTAAATTAAACCACTCCCCAGAAACATTAAAAAACAAATGAGTGAACACAATTGTCTAAAGCCATTTTTCCTTCCAATAAATTAAGATCTGGATCAGCAGTTCTAAGGGAGTATCATGGCTGTTAAGAGGCAATATGGCAGCCTCGTGAATCTGGAATTGGATAAAGTATTACATGAGAGTTTCTTATAATATTTCTGTATTCAGAATACCAGGAAAAATAAAAATTTATTTTAAAATTAAAGATGTATCTACTAAATGCAGATTCTTTATCAATACATTATTTTTCTAGATTGTATTTTATGGGAAAAATATATTTTTTAAATTATTATGGGTACATAATGGTTGTACATATTTATAAGGTACCTGCGATAGTTTGATACAACCATATAATGTGTAATGATATATCAAATCAGGGTAATTGGGTAATTAGCATATCCATCACCTTAAGTATTTACCATTTCTCTGTGTTGGAGACATTTCAATTCAACTATTTTAGTTATTTTAAATATACAGTAAATTGTTAACTATAGTCACCCTATTGTGCTACCAAATACTAGATCTTATTCATTCTATCTAACTCTCTTTTTGTACCTATTAACCTTTCCCACTTTATCTCCCAACTCCGTGCTATCCTTCTTAGCCTTTGGTAGCCATCATTTTACTTTCTATCTTCTTGAGTTCAATTTTTTTTTTTTTAGTTTCTTCATTTGAGTGGGATCATGCAGTAGTTGTCTTTCTATGCCTGGCTTATTTCACTTCACATCATGTTGATCAGTTGTATCCATGTGGTTGCGAATGAGAGGATTTCATTCTTTTTTTATGGCTTAATAATGTCCCACTGTGTATATATGCCATATTTTATCTATTCATCTGTTGATGGACATTTAGACTGATTCCATATCTTGGCTATTGTGAATAGTGCTGCAGTGAACTCAGAAGTGCATATATCACTTACATACACTGATTTCCTTTCTTTTGGATACATACCCAGATGTGGGATTGCTGGATCATATAATAGTTCAATTTTTTGTTTTTGGGGAACCTTTATATTGTTTTCCATAGTGGCTGTCTTAATTTACACTCCCACCAACAATGTATGAGGGTTCCTCTTTCACTTCCTTGACAGTATTCATTATTTTCTGTATTTTGGATAAAAGCCATTTAACTGGAGTGAGATAATTTCTCATTGTGGTTTTCTTTGCATTTCTTTAATGATTAGTAATTTTGAGCATTTTCTCATATACCTGCTGGCCATTTGAATGTCTTTAAAAAATGCCTATTCAGAACTTTTTTCTATTTTTAAATTGGATTTTTTTTTTTGCAATTGCATCATTTGAGCTCCGTATATATTCTAGTTATTAATCCCTTGTCAGATATTCAGTTTGCAAATAATTTCTTTCATTATATGGATTGTCTCTTTACTCCATTGATTGTTCTTTGCACTATGCAAAGGCTTTTTAGCTTGATATGCCCATTTTTGCTTTGGTTGCGTGTGCTTTTGAGGCTTTACTCAAAATAATCTTTGTCCAAATCCATGTCTTGGAATGTTTCCTCAAGTTTTATTCTAATATTTTTATGGGCTCAAGTCTTAGGTTTAAATCCTTAATCTATTTTGATTTGAAACACCATTCAGAAGCTAAGGCCTGGAATCAGGGGTTTCAAGAATCTGCTTGGTTCTTTATTTTACTATGGCTGAGCTGGTACCCAAATTGCAGACAAAATCCTCTGTACTCTTCCCTCTCCTTTTCCCAAGGATAAGGAGTTCTCTCTGAGCTGTACAGCTTGGAATCTGGGTATGAGGGATACAGATACTCCTTTGGCTGCTAGAGCTGGCGTCACCACTGGGTTGCATACACCCCGTGTCCACTGCATTTAACATCAGGGCAGTACCGGGTCTGGCCCAAAGACTGCAATTTTTGTGGCCTGACAGCCACTTATTTATTCCAGGATCTTGGCCACTTTAGTCAGCTGGTGGTGCAGCTTGCCAAGACTTGGTTTCCTTAAAATGGGTCTGTGAATTCCCTTCTAGCCCAGGGTTGATCTAAATGCATCCTCTTTCTTCCCTGTGATGTGTTCTACTGTGAAAAAGAATCACTGGATTCCAATGCAAAGACCCACACTCACCTTCTTCAAGTACACAGATGCTCTATCCATGTGGCACTGATGAGGAATTAAGGAAGGGTGGTACAGACAATGCAAGACTGTCTTTCCCACCTTCTTCAATACCTCTTTTTTTGATATTATGTTAAACCCAGGTATTGTGATCACTTACTTGATTTTTTTCGTTTTTATGAAGACATTTTCTGGCATATAGTTGTTCAATTTGGTGCTCCTGTTGGGCGACAATCACGGAAGGGTGCTATTCGTCCATCCTGCTCTGCCTCCTTCTTTGGAAAAATGTTTTAAGATGTTCTTTTTGGTATTACATATTGATTATACATATATATAAAATACTGCCATTTTTTCTCTAAGGATATAATTATCTTTACTGAGAATCAGCTCCCAAAGAGAAGGCAAACTTTGTGGAATCCCCAGTAGCGATCATCAAGTTGGTATGATGTATAATGATACAGAAATGAAAGGCTGCACCTTACTTAAAAAGCTTTATCCTAGAAGTTGTCTAGAATAAATAACTTTAGGTAGTGATGGTCTTGTAAGATGTAACACGGGGAAACAGATCCATATAATCGTAAAAGAGAAGTAGCTCATATGACTTCATCAGTTAAGGAAAAAGACAAAAGAAAACCAGAATGTCAAGTGTTATTTTTAATTATCAGATAGGTGAGCTATATTCTGTGTGAACATCGAACTGTTTGTTGACTTTTTTTGTGAGTTTGCATTATGCACACAACTGAGTAATGCGGCAGCCTCCCTTGGTATCTCCTTCACTCAAATCATACTAAACTAGAACAAGCAGAACTCTTTTTCTCATTACAGCTCTAACACCTCTTAAACTAATGAGAGTATCAGAGAGGAACAATTTATATTCATCATTTCCTACTTGCTGGACTTGCGTGCAGTCGACTCTGACTGATCATCTTAGAAATAGTGGCCAAAGATTAGGTGAAATTGAAGATTAGCAGGATTTGTTACTAATGTCTTAAATTTAAATCTTTTTAATCCAAACATGTTAACAATCATCTTAAATGTTATCAGGATCAGCACAAGAGAGTAAGGGAAAAAATGAAGTAACAACCGAAAATCTTTCATATTTTCTGAAAGACATGAATGTACATCAACAAGCAGCACAGTGCATGCAAAACAGGATATACTGAAAAATAAAACCAAATTGTCACATGATACTCCTTTTAAAAAAAATTTGAAAGAAGCCAGAGAAAAAAGGCCAATTATATACAATGTAACAACAATTTGACTATGCATAGATTTGTCATCTGAAATCATTAAGGGCAAAGACTATGGAAGTCTTTAAATTTGTGAAAGAAAAAATGGAATGACCTAGAATTCTATATTTAGTGAAAATATGTCAGAAATGAAGTTGAAATAATATTTTAAAAGAAAAGAAAACGGAGGGGATTCTCATTAGCAGATCTGAACTACAAAAAAATGCTTAAGTGTGTTTTTCAGGCTGAGGGAACTTGTACCACAAGGAGACTTGGATTACCATGAAGGAATGAAGAACACTAGAAATACTAAATATCAGAGAATGGGCAAAAAAAAAAAAAAAAAAAAAAAAAAAGAATACAAAGGACTGTTTCAAGCTAAAATGACAATTTATTGGGAGTTTTCTACATTTTATATGAAGTGGTACAATATTAACTTCAAGAAAACTGAAAGGTTAGGGATATATATTGTAGTCTTCAGAACAAGCTCTTCAAAATAATAAAAACAGGATACAAAAAGTCAATAAATGGGGTAAAGTGGAATTCCAAATAATATTCAAATAGTGCTTAAAGAAAATGGGAAAGGCAGATCAGAGGAAAAAAGGAACATATGGAACAGGCAGAAATTGAATAATAAAATAATAGATCTAAACCCAACCATTTCAATAACACTTAATGTCAGTGCTCTAAATATTTTAACTAAAAAACAGTTTCTTAGAGTAAATAAAAGGGCCAGATTTAATGTTCTGATGCCTACAAGAGCCATGCTTTAAATACAGAAACATTTGGGAGTAAATGAATAGAAACAGTTGTGCCTCAAAACTAGAAAGCATAAGAGTACAGTATATATATATAATAGACTTAACATAATAGACTTCAAGATAAAGTATTATTGGAGGTAAAGGAAGACATTTCATGATAACAAACTGGACAGGAAGACAACAATTTTAAATATGCATGCACTTAACAAAAATGATGCATGATTTTGTAATTGTGAACTTTAACTCCAGAAATTGATGGAACAATTCTCATCTACTGATAGAACTAGAAAAAAACATCAGTAATGACACAGAAGATTTGGACACCACTATAAATCAATTTGATCTAATTGATATTTAAAGTGTGCTACACCCAACAAATGCAAACTACATATTCTTTTTAAGTGTACTTGGTAAACTCATCAATATAAGTCATCTGTTATGTCATAAACAAGTCTCGATAAATGTAAAAAGATTGAAATTATATAGTTTGTTCTCTCACCACGGTGGAACTTATTTAGAAATGATTAACAATAAATTATCTAGGAAAATATTAAATAAAACACATCTAAATAATTTATGGGTCAAGGAACAAATCACAGGAAAAATTACAAAGCTTTCTGAACTGTATAATAGTAAACCTGAACATGTACCCCTGAACTCAAATAAAATTACAAAAATAAAATAAAACAAATAAAATAAAGTAAAATGGAGATAATATTGTCATGAAGAGTAAACAATTATTTGTCAAGTGCTTGGAAATGAACCTGGCACAAAATAAACTTTTTTAGGTATTTATTAAGTTTTTTGAAATGTAAATAAAAACCAGATATCTCAATTACAATATCCAATTAATGTATTTTACAAAACGTGGTTTCAAATCTATGAAAGTACTGTATCATAATATAAATTAACAATTAGCATTGGAAGTAACTATATACTATCTTAGATATAATAATACTTCCTCCAAGTTCTGTTTCGGGAGTTGGTCATTATTTATGCTTCATACGTTACTTTGAGAATCAGGCCAGCCAAATATCAAATATAGAAATTTTACGTGCTTAATGCAGACGTAATATTCATCAGTAAATCACAACAAATACAAACAGTATAATAAGTATCAGGGCTGTCACTTGGTTCTCTGAAAGTCACATTGATTGATTAGTTATATTTTTTCCTCAGATAAAAATTGATCACTCTTTAGTGTTCATCAAAATTTCACAGGTTTTATAATTCATTAACATAGATTTCTTGGCATTATGATGGTACTCATATTGAACCCTTGAATTTTTAAAAAGCATGTTAAAAATCATTGGCTTTATCTCTCTTGCAGTGAAAAGGCTTTTCATGACAAATTCTACTATTACTTAATATGCTTAATAGTTTCATACTGAGGTATTAGGAAGTAAAGAGACCTGAGAATTCATAGGGAATTTTTTGAAAACATTTCTCTAGTATGTATTTCCCTGAGTGACTTCTTTGGTTTATTGGCTAAACATGATTTGCCAAATTAATTTTAATACTTCCAATTTTCTAGTTGTTGAGATTTCTAATCCAAAGTCAGTCCTTATGAATGTCAGAAGCACAAACTTCTAACTGCCTTAAGTTTGAATACATGTAGGTCCCATGTTAAAGTTTGAAAATCGAGGTAAAAATTAATTCTAGCTAGAAATTATAGTCATAGAGGATAAATTGAAGAAATCTCTCGTGTATTTTTAATAACTGAAAAAGGTAAGAGGATAAATACAGTATTAATTTTATGGGTTTTTTATGCTTGAGTAAACATAAAATTTGTAATTATATTTACAGGACTTGGCTGTGTTGAAAGATAAGGGATAATTACATTCATGCCTAATGGGAAAAAGTCTACACAAATTATGCAGGTTTTGTATGTTAACAAATCTGTAATATTAGGAAATTCAATCAAATGTTAATTAATTACAAGGAAAGGTGCTATCTATGAATGTACTACAACAAGTAAATCTATATATTTTGGGAATTGAAAATATTTTCATTTTTCTCCCCATTATAATTTATTCTGTCATCATAAAATATACCACAATTAAACTTTACATTAAGCAGATAATTATGATATAAATAACACTTTTGCAACTTTCTGAGATAAATAATTTAATTGTGAGCTTTCTTAGTCTTTACACAGTCCATATCACCATTACTTACATTATGAATCATGTTTTAGAGATTTTTGTCATGCAGTTTCTAATATTGTTAGTCACAATAAAACCAATCTTTCCTCAATAAATTTTCTGTATTTATTGATGATTGTAATGACTTTTTTCTTGGTTGCACTTATATATGTAATAAACTCAACATTTAGGATAGTCAACTTACTTTTAAAAAAATAAGATAAATCACTTTTCTGATACTAGGTCCTTTGAAAGACTTTAGTTAGTGTGGAACAGATTTAAATGTTATGTTAGAAAAGTAATTAAAATATTCAGAGTCTTATTCAGTCCTTCTAACTTAAACCATGGAAGACTAGTCTCTATTCTTTTATTAGTGCATGTGTGTTATCTAATTAAGACACATTGAACTGTTGGATAATACTTGTAATATGACTGCCTGTTATGATTTATCTTGAATGTAAACAGGACAGAGTCTTCTAAATTTTAGTGATGATATGTTTGCCAATAATAAATATTGTACAAATGGCATTAATTCATTCAACAAATATTCTGAGTGCCAACCTATATGTGAAAGGTTAGAAAGGCAAATGAAGCCACATCAACTTGAGCTGCTTTGCTTTGAAATACAAAAATTAAAATAAAACAAAAATGAGGTTGTTTGAAAGAACTGGAAATATCTTGTGCAACTTAACTGCGTGATTGATTTGAATTACTTAAATGGATCTATATCTTTTGCATTTAGTTTTTACATTTAAATATTCATTTGTTTCTATTCTGATTACGCTAAATAGAAACACTTTATGGTTAGATGGTTCAAATTTGTTCATTATTTTTATAATATATTCCTGTGATTAAGCAAAGCAGTAGATTTAGTAAAGGAGTGATGTACAAATTTTCTATTTTCTGGTTCATAAAGTAATGCTCTATATGATTTTGATTTTACTGGATGTAACTTAGGGTTTCACATATAACCAACTATTTTATCAGTATTACAATAATGTTGAGTTTTGAATAAATTCCTAACATGTATATTTGGTTCTCTTGTTTTATATATACATATCTCTTTGTTTTGATTTTGATTCACTTATTGATTATGTCTAACAAAACCTGGTAGCTGATGATCGTGCTCTGATGAAAGCAGCTGTTCACATGAGGCTAGAGACTGTCGACTTAGCGACTGAAACATGAATTATTTGATCCAAATTTGCCTGCCTTTATTTTCTGAATGGGTATTAGTGAGTTTTGTATGTGATAAAGAGGATTGCTTGACAACAATGTAAATTTCTGAAATAGAAATGGACAGGCTTCTATGCTCAATAGAATTGAATTACTAGAACCAGTACATTCTACTGCCTTTTGGTTCCGGGTTTTTAGATTTCCCAGCTGTACCAACTGCTAATCTAGTGTGTTACTCACTGGTGTGTGCTTCTCAACCAGTATTCTTAGGTAACTAAAAAGTCCCCATGCACAAGCAGACAAATTAAATTCTTAACATATATACTAATAACACCCTCTACTGCTTATTACATATTGTTTCTTTATTACTTAAAACATAATGCAAAACTTTTCAGATATGAAGAAAAAGAGATAAGCGATGATAGTTTGATATGTTTGCCAATAATAAATATTGTATTTGGTTCAAAAAGTAATACTTTATATGATTTTGATATTACTGGATGTAACTTAGGGTTTCACATATAACCAACTTAAAGTATACTTATAGAATAGCTATAAAAAGGGGTGGGAAATTTTGGTAATTGAAAGAATAAACAGTTCCAATTAGAGTGTGTCTAGAACATCTCTTCACCAAATGTTGTGACTTTTGTTCTGAGGGCACATTACGTTTCAGTTTGGGATGACTATGTCTTATGTAATAGTTACATTTTAATTCACACACTGTCTCAGCTATTTTACCATTTCATTATAATTTTTGGTATATTAAAATACTTTATGAAGTGACTAGAAAGTTCAAAACTGCAATTGAGAGAGGCTCACAGAAAAAAAACTAATGACTAATTTATAGATTTTCCTGAAATTCAGTCACTTTTCAATTCACTTCAATTGCCAATTTCTGACTAACTGGTTGGCAGACATCTGGGAATGTGTGAAGTATAATATAAGGTGCAAACCTTTGGCATCTCCTTAACTGGACCTCCAACTTCCAGTCAGTTTGTAGTGGATCTTCAGCCATCCTCAGTATAATGCAACCTGCAAAATGAATATTTCTGTATTTATTTATTTTTTACACAGAACTACTTTAAGTAAAAGCTAAGTCAACATGATTCCGTTTCTGCAATAGTAATTCAATGAGTTGCTTGTTAATTGTAGTTATAGTGCAATGTATGTATATAAATTTCTGAGGATACCCAACAACTGTTAAGGGTACATATCAAGTTTGATGCAGTAAATCCAGGAGTTTAAAGGACTTTTGGTTTAGAAATAAGCATATGATATTTCACAATTTTAGATTAGGCACTAGAGTTGATTGTACTCAAGAATGTTTTCTATTATTCTGAGAGTTTATGAGTAGATTCACTCCAATAAAAGCTGTTTGAAACTTGACATTTTTGCCCTATGAATATTTAAGGTAGTTTAAAAATTGAATTTTATAATAATATACAAATACAGGCAACAGAGAAAACTCTAAATAAATGTATCACTCCCAAACTCTACTACCTAGAAATAAATTAATATCTGATTACCATAATTGTAAACTTCTTTACATGCATATACACAGATATAAATAGACAACTAAAATAATTTGACTAAAGACTATAATTGTTTTACTAACATGTAAAAACCTTGCTTAATACCATTTAAATACAGAAATACCATTTAAAGACAACACAATAAAAATTGTCATTTTACATCATATTTTCCTTGTAATAAGAGATATTAGTTTCTGAAATATCTCTCTAAAGGTAAAAATGTATGAGAAAGATTAGCAGACTGAGAGAATTGATTTTGGTTTCTTTAAATACATATTCAATTTGGGACAGATATATATTGTCTTCTGGTATGAAATGAAAGTTACTGAGTACTTGTTTATCTCTATCTGTTTTGTGCCTCAACCTTTCAATCATTTTTCATTATGTTTTCTCTTAATCATGCTACAGTTATAGTATTTTTTGTTGTTTGTAATCATTATTTATGCATTTGTTTAGCTTTATTTAAAAACCTTTCAAATACATTATTTAATATATAACAATCTTTATTTTCTTGCTCTTTTTCCCACTCCTCCCCCACATGATTTGCTTCAATATCTATGCATTGGTCTTATTTAAGTTCTTTTTAGTTGTTATTTATTTTTGATAATGGTATATCTATTTGGAATATGAGTAAAATAGTATAGCTATAAAAAGAAAGGGGTGGGAAATTTTGGTAATTAGAAGAATAAACAGTTCCAATTAGAGTGTGTCTAGAACATCTTTTCACCAAATGTTGTGACTTTTGTTCAGAGGCACATTACGTTTGTTTGGGATGACTATGTCTTATGTAATAGTTACCTTTTAATTCACACACCGTCTCAGTTGTGATTTTCGGATAATAGGTTATTTTTTTTTTCCCACTTATTTAGGCACTTATTTTTGTTTTTATTTTTTCCCACTTACTTAGGCACTTATTTTTTTGTCATATTTAGAACTTAAAGTTTTTCACTTGAACATGTTAATCATCTTGAAACCACAAGAAAAAGAACATGGATGGAAAGATAATAAATTAGAAATTTGAATAGTTTAATAAGATAAATTCTATCAATTTTTCAAGAGTACATTTTGAGAGACCACAGATATCATATAAGATAAACACTTATTTTAAAGTAAAATATCATATAAATTGATTTAAATAGTTCAAATATTTTTCTGATATAAAAACTAACAAATAATTTGATCTGTAGTAAATCTAACTTATAACAGGAATCCATCTAATATTACCATTTTTTTTTTTTTTAAGATGGTGCCTCACTCTGTTATCCAGGCTGGAGTGCAGTGGTGCGATCTCAGTTCACTGCAGCCTCTGCCTCCTGGCCTCCTGGGTTCAAGCAATTCTCCTGCCTCAGCCTACCAAGTAGCTGGGACTACAGGCGCACACTACCACACCTGGCTAATTTTTTGTATTTTAGTACAGGTGGGGTTTCACTGTGTTGCCCAGGCTGGTCTCGAACTCCTGAGCTCAGGCAATCCACCCGCCTCAGCCTCCCAGAGTGCTAGGATTACATTTGTTGTATTTTTATGACAACATCATCCTCCTGGGATAGGATTTTTCATGTATATCTGTATAAGGAACAAAGGCCCTGTCTTCTTTCAGGTAATACCATTCTCCCTGTGTTTCTCTGACTCTTTTTTTAAATATTACATTCTGTTAATATTTTACACAGTTATTGTTAATTAGAGTTATTTGTGCCTCTTTGAGTAAAGCCTTATGGCTGGTATTTACAGTGTACATATTTCTAATATATAAAAGTCTACCATTATACCTCTATTGTTAGTGAGATTTATTTCTTTTAATAGATATAAGAATCTTTATTCACTAAACCAAATGACAATAAAATCTTCATAACTAAATAAGTATGTATATCTTCACCCACTCTGCCTTGCCATTACAATTGGAATTCTTTTGCCCTGTAGACTAAAGAGTATTAACCTAGAGAATATGCTATTGATTCAAGGTAATATTATTTATTTGAAGAGGAAAATTGCAATAATGGTTATATGTTCACGTAGTTATATGTTCACGTAGTTTCTTAAAACTATATATATATAGCTATATATTATATATATATTATATATATTATATATATTATATATAATATATATATTATAGCTATATATATATAGCTATAATATATATAGCTATATATTATATAGCTATATAATAGCTATATAATATTATGAATAAATATAAACTTTTGTTTAACTTCTTTGAAAGAGTAAAATATATATATAAACTCAAATAATTTGGCATATTATTTTATTGCTTTTTAAAACAAAGTTCTGAAAAGTAAAAAGAACAAACAATTGGTACTATTTACTTTTACTTTTATACGTATTTTTTGTATCAAAAGAAAATGAATTAAAAATTTTCATGTTATAATGACTTTTGTTTCTCTGCTGAGCCTCATAACTATGACATTACAGTAATACATGCTTGGAAAAAAGCATCCTATATTACTTTTTTCATATGAATGTTACATATATAGCATATATAACAATTTTACTTAATATTATATTGTTAATTCAATTTTATTTTATTTAATACTCTTTGATACAATACATACATTTTAAATTATCCTCTAAATAGAATAATTTCTTTAACAATTCTCTTATTACTGAGAATCATCAAGACACCTACGTCAGATAAATAAGTTCCCAAAGACCCATCTTCTATATATTATTACCACATATAATATTAGATGTGAGTATATACCAAGATGAGTAAAGAAAGATTCATGAAAATAATATTTGGTCACTATAAAAAATTTGGAAAATACAGACGATCATAAAAATGAAAATTACACATAATGCTATCACTCAGTGAGACAAAGTGAATACAGCAGAAGTTTCTTTCATTGTATCTTTCTCAATAGATGGATGGATAGATTGGCTATACTATATATTTATATAAATTACATATTAAATTAAAAATTTTTATTGCATAGAATTTATTCTGTATGTGCTACATAAATATTATATATAACATACATTTTTATATAAGCTGTTTTGAATACTTATATTTTCACCTAGCTTCATAGAATTGAATACTATGTTTTTAAGAAAGATTGTGTCACTTTGAGAAATTGTTTAACTTTTTGAGTTCCTATTTGCTTACAAAGTTTCCTGTTTGGACACATCTTTGAGAGTCATTCTTTTTTTTTATTATTATACTTTAAGTTCTGGGGTACATGTCTCAGAACGTACAGTTTTGTTACGTAGGTATACACGTGCCATGGTGGTTTGCTGCACCCATCAATCCGTCACCTACATTAGGTATTTATCCTAATACTATCTCTCCCCTAGCCCTGTGCCCCCTCAACAGGTCCAAGTGTGTGATGATCCCCTCCCTGTGTCCATGTGTTCTCATTGTTCAGCTCCCACTTATGAGTGAGAACATGTGGTGTCTGGTTTTCTGTTCTTGTGTTAGTTTGCTGAGAATGATGGTTTCTAGCTTCATCCATGTCCCTGCAAAAGACATGAACTCATCCTTTTCCATGGCTGCATAGTATTCCATGGTGTATATGTGCCACATTTTCTTTATCTGGTCTATCACTGATGGACATTTGGGTTGTTTCCAAGTCTTTGCTATTGTGAACAGTGCCACAATAAACATACGTGTGCATCTGTCTTTATAGTAGAATGATTTATAATCCTTTCAGTATATACCCACTAATGGGATTACTGGGTCAAATGGTATTTCTGGTTCTAGATCCTTGAGGAATTGCCACACTGTCTTCCATAGTGGTTGAACTAACATACACTCCCACCAACAGTGTAAAAGCATTCCTAATTCTCCACATTCTCTCCAGCATCTGTTGCTTCCTGACTTTTTAATGATCGCCATTCTAACTGGTGTGAGGTGGTATCTCATTGTGGTTTTGATTTACATTTCTCTAATGAACAGTGATGATGAGCTTTTTTCGTATGTTTGTTGGCCGCTAAATGTCTTCTTTTGAGAAGTGTCTGTTCATTTCCTTCACCCACTTTTTGATGGGGTTGAGAGTCATTCTTTCCTTAGACAGAGAAGGGTCTTGTATCCATCTTACAGATATGACTTACTGATTTATATTCTCTAAACATAAACCTGAGGGGTCTCTTCCCTCCAGCCTTTTCTATTATATATCTCATTGAATTTCTTAACCTATTATAATTTGAGATAGAATATGAGAATACTTCCTCCTTGAACTTTTAGTTTGTAACATAGAACATACCCATATAGTCAAGTAGTAAGTGACTAATTTAGAGTTAAAAATACAGAACTTCTAAATAATGGGATTATTTTTGATACCCAACTGAATCTTTGATTAACATTTTCCCAATCAACTCCTTGTTATGACACTGTGTTAAACCACATAATTGCTTTGTTCTAAAGGTGCTTTTGATGATGCTTTGTCAGTTCTTCCTATATGGTGCAGAAGAGCTGTGAGGCGTAATAATAGGAAAACATTTCCAGTTCAATTAAAAAGGTGAAAGAGATAAATTGCAATTTTTAAGTACATAGCTTTTAGAAGAGGTACTGTCAGAAAAGTAAAAGCACATTTATAATTTGGCAAAATAATGACTCCTGCATTAAATAAGCCAATATAGAGAGAAGAGTCAGCTTCCCTTTGGATGTCAGAAATTCAAAAATAAGTAGAAGAAACATCTGCACACACCTGAAGTTTCCCTCTCCTTGTGATCTTTGGAAGAAATGATAATCTCACACAAACCATTCCAGAAAGTGCTAGACGGTTGTATTTCTCACATAACGTCATGTTTAAGTAAATAATGTTAAGCAGACCCACAAAAACAATGTAATGAAGAGCTGAAGTTTAAAAAGAGGAAAACAAAATCATAAACATATTTCTCTGAACAAATATTTGGCGAGAAATAGCTCATCTTTTGTTATGTGATAATAGTGGTAATTTCTTTACTTGGTGTTTGTTATAATGACGTTTGATGAAAACATTCTATAGAGAGAACATCTTGAATTATAAATACATAATTTTGATTGGGTCTACTTTAAAGACTAAAGGGTGGAGAGAATTGAAATCTAGGCCATTCCACAGTAAAACCAGAAAGGAGTGTTGATACTAAGAGAGAACAGCCATGGTACAGTGGGGAGACAATAACAGAATGACCATAGTAGATAGTCTAGCAGAAATGCATTAGGTATGACATTGCCATGGAGAAAAAAAATAATAATTCACACTAGAAAAAAATATTAAATTACTTTACCTGTTTGGAGAAAAGTCCAGTTTGAGTTTGTTTAAGAGCCTGCAAAAAATATGGTAGGATGAATAATGCCCTAGCCCCAGCCTCAAAGGTGTTCACACCCTAACCCTTGAAATCAGTTATATCACATGGCAAAAGGGACTTTGAACATGTAATTAAGGTTACGGACATTAAAATAGAGAAATTATTCTATATTACTTAGATGGGCCCAATATGATTACCGAAACCCTTCAAAACAGACAACTTTCCCAGACTGGAGACAGACGTGAGATGCAATGAGAAATCAGGGGAAGCCAGAGTAATTACAAGCTGGATTTTTCAATGTGCCATGGCTGCTCTAAGATGTACAGGCTCATGTTCAAGAATCAAAGAGAAGCCTTTAGAAATCACTGCCATCCACTAGCTGACAGTCAGCAGGGAAATGGGGACCTCAGCCCTGCAATCACAAGGAAATGGATTCTGCCAACAACCTGAATGAACTGGGAAGTATATGCTTCCCAGATCCTGCCAATGAAAAGCATAGCCACCAACATCTTAATCTCATCTTTAGAAAACCTATAGAAGGGAAATCAACAGACCCAGCCTGGATTGCTGATTTATAAAATTATGAAATCTTAAATTTGTGTTGTCTTAAGCTACTAAGTTTGTGGTAATTTGATGTAGCAGTTAATAAAAAATAAAAACAGAAAGTAAGTCAATATTTATTAGCAATGACTGAGAAATAAGTGGGTGTTTGCAGATATTACTGTGAACTATCTGCTTTTATATTATTACAAGCACACAAAAGTTTTCCATATTTAAAACTATTATCCTTGGCATTCGTGTCTCCAAAGTTCACGTCACTTTCCATTGGCAGGAATATATAATACGTAAAAGTGAAGGGAAAGAGGCGGTATGTTAAATGCTTCTTTTTCCCTAACATCTAATCTAGAAATTTACAATTTTCATTACTATCATGTAGCAAGATCCATATAAAAAGTATATAAAATTGTCATCATTTACAGATAACATGACTATGTATATACATATTTCAAAATACATATAAAACATAAGAATTAATATAAAATTTACAAAATTTTATATTTTTGTATAATATAGAATATACAAAATTTATATAAAATTGAGCAAGTTTCTGAATTATGGACCATATGAAAAAATTCACCTATATACTTTTATATATGATCACAAATATTATTTTAAATATTGTGGTATTTACAATAGACTTAAGAAATATAAAATACCTAGAAATGAACCTAACAAAACTATATAAGACTTCTACTCAAGAAGATGACAAAACAATATTGAAAGTTATCAAAATAAATCATTTTGGTTTGGAATAATCTTAATTGTAAAGATTCTAATTCTACCCAAATTGATCTATAGATTTCAGGCAATACCAATGGAAATATGAGTGTGTGTATATATACAAGCTGACTCTAAAATGTATATGGAAATATAAAAGCACAAGGGTAGCCAAGATGAATCTTGAAGAAAAAATAAACTGGAGGACATATGCTATTAAATATTGTGATATAATAAGAAATATATATTTAGTATTTTCCCCCTGTTCGTAGCACATAGTTTCTAAAAGCCTTGTCGATAACAGCACAAAGAAAATCTTTTGTTGCAGTATGTGGTCTTTGACCCTAGTTTCTGACACAGAGCTCCTAAGACCTTTGAAGTTTCCTGAATGTTAGAAGCCTCTGGGCTCCTAAATCTCCTGGAATTTCCTAGGTGATAAGAGCATCTTATTATTATTACTATTATTATTATTACTATTATTATTATACTTTAAGTTCTGGGATACATGTGCAGAATGTGCAGGCTTGTTACATAAGTATACACGTGCCATGGTGATTTGTTGCACCCATGAACCCGTCATCTACATTAATTATTTCTCCTAATGCTATCCCTCCCACAATCTCACCCCTCCCACAGGCCCCAGTGTGTAATGCTGTGTGCCCCCTCCGTGTCCATGTGCTCTCATTGTTCAACTTCCACTTAATGAGTGAGAACATGCAGTGCTTGGTTTTCTGTTCTTATGTTAGTTTGCTGAGAATGATGGTTTCCAGCTTCATCCATGTTCCTGCAAAGGACATGAGCTCTTTTTTATGACTGCATAGTATTCCATGGTGTATATGTGCCACGTTTTCTTTTTTTTTTTTTTTTAATTTATTTATTATTATTATACTTTAAGTTCTAGGGTACATGTGCATAACGTGCAGGTTTGTTACATATGTATACTTGTGCCATGTTGGTGTGCTGCACCCATCAACTCGTCATTTACATCAGGTATAACTCCCAATGCAATCCCTCCCCCCTCCCCCCTCCCCATGATAGGCCCCAGTGTGTGATGTTCCCCTTCCTGAGTCCAAGTGATCTCATTGTTCAGTTCCCACCTATGAGTGAGAACATGCGGTGTTTGGTTTTCTGTTCTTGTGATAGTTTGCTAAGAATGATGGTTTCCAGCTGCATCCATGTCCCTACAAAGGACACAAACTCATCCTTTTTGATGGCTGCATAGTATTCCATGGTGTATATGTGCCACATTTTCTTAATCCAATCTGTCACTGATGGACATTTGGGTTGATTCCAAGTCTTTGCTATTGTGAATAGTGCTGCAATCAACATACGTGTGCATGTGTCTTTATAGCAGCATAATTTACAATCCTTTGGGTATATACCCAGTAATGGGATGGCTGGGTCATATGGTACATCTAGTTCTAGATCTTTGAGGAATCGCCATACTGTTTTCCATAATGGTTGAACTAGTTTACAATCCCACCAACAGTGTAAAAGTGTTCCTATTTCTCCACATCCTCTCCAGCACCTGTTGTTTCCTGACTTTTTAATGATCGCCATTCTAACTGGTGTGAGATGGTATCTCATTGTGGTTTTGATTTGCATTTCTCTGATGGCCAGTGATGATGAGCATTTTTTCATGTGTCTGTTGGCTGTATGAATGTCTTCTTTTGAGAAATGTCTGTTCATATCCTTTGCCCACTTTTTGATGGGGTTGTTTGTTTTTTTCTTGTAAATTTGTTTGAGTTCTTTGTAGATTCTGGATATTAGCCCTTTGTCAGATGAGTAGATTGCAAATATTTTCTCCCATTCTGTAGGTTGCCTGTTCACTCTTATGGTAGTTTCTTTTGCTGTGCAGAAGCTCTTTAGTTTAATGAGATCCCATTTGTCAATTTTGGCTTTTACTGCCGTTGCTTTTGGTGTTTTAGACATGAAGTCTTTGCCCATGCCTATGTCCTGAATGGTACTACCTAGGTTTTCCTCTAGGATTTTTATGGTATTAGGTCTAACATTTAAGTCTCTAATCCATCTTGAATTAATTTTCGTATAAGGAGTAAGGAAAGGATCCAGTTTCAGCTTTCTACTTATGGCTAGCCAATTTTCCCAGCACCATTTATTAAATAGGGAATCCTTTCCCCATTTCTTGTTTCTCTCAGGTTTGTCAAAGATTAGATGGCTGTAGATGTGTGGTATTATTTCTGAGGACTCTGTTCTGTTCCATTGGTCTATATCTCTGTTTTGGTACCAGTACCATGCTGTTTTGGTTACTGTAGCCTTGTAGTATAGTTTGAAGTCAGGTAGCGTGACGCCTCCAGCTTTGTTCTTTTGACTTAGGATTGTCTTGGAGATGCGGGCTCTTTTTTGGTTCCATATGAACTTTAAAGCAGTTTTTTCCAATTCTGTGAAGAAACTCATTGGTAGCTTGATGGGGATGGCATTGAATCTATAAATTACCTTGGGCAGTATGGCCATTTTCACGATATTGATTCTTCCTATCCATGAGCATGGTATGTTCTTCCATTTGTTTGTGTCCTCTTTTATTTCACTGAGCAGTGGTTTGTAGTTGTCCTTGAAGAGGTCCTTTACATCCCTTGTAAGTTGGATTCCTAGGTATTTTATTCTCTTTGAAGCAATTGTGAATGGAAGTTCATTCCTGATTTGGCTCTCTGTTTGTCTGTTACTGGTGTATAAGAATGCTTGTGATTTTTGCACATTAATTTTGTATCCTGAGACTTTGCTGAAGTTGCTTATCAGCTTAAGGAGATTTTGGGCTGAGACAATGGGGTTTTCTAAATATACAATCATGTCATCTGCAAACAGGGAGAATTTGACTTCTTCTTTTCCTAACTGAATACCCTTGATTTCTTTCTCTTGTCTAATTGCCCTAGCCAGAACTTCCAACACTATGTTGAATAGGAGTGGTGAGAGAGGGGATCCCTGTCTTGTGCCACTTTTCAAGGGAATTTTTCCAGTTTTTGCCCATTCAGTATGATATTGGCTGTGGGTTTGTCATAAATAGCTGTTATTATTTTGAGGTACGTTCCATCAATACCGAATTTATTGAGTGTTTTTAGCATGAAGGGCTGTTGAATTTTGTCAAAAGCCTTTTCTGCATCTATTGAGATAATTATGTGGTTCTTGTCTTTGGTTCTGTTTATATGCTGGATTATGTTTATTGATTTGTGAATGTTGAACCAGCCTTGCATCCCAGGGATGAAGCCCACTTGATCATGGTGGATAAGCTTTTTGATGTGTTGCTGAATCTGGTCTGCCAGTATTTTATTGAGGATTTTTGCATCGATGTTCATCAGGGATATTGGTCTAAAATTCTCTTTTTTTGTTGTGTCTCTGCCAGGCTTTGGTATCAGGATGATGTTGGCCTCATAAAATGAGTTAGGGAGGATTCCCTCTTTTTCTATTGATTGGAATAGTTTCAGAAGGAATGGTACCAACTCCTCGTTGTACCTCTGGTAGAATTCAGCTGTGAATCCATCTGGTCCTGGACTTTTTTTGGTTGGTAGGCTATTAATTATTGCCTCAATTTCAGAGCCTGCTATTGGTCTATTCAGGGATTCAACTTCTTCCTGGTTTAGTTTTGGAAGAGTGTAAGTGTCCAGGAAATTATCCATTTCTTCTAGATTTTCCAGTTTATTTGCGGAGAGGTGTTTATAGTATTCTCTGATGGTAGTTTGTATTTCTGTGGGGTCAGTGGTGATATCCCCTTTATCATTTTTAATTGCGTCGATTTGATTCTTCTCTCTTTTCTTCTTTATTAGTCTTGCTAGCGGTCTATCAATTTTGTTGATCTTTTCAAAAACCAACTCCTGGATTCATTGATTTTTTGGAGGGTTTTTTGTGTCTCTATCTCCTTCAGTTCTGCTCTGATCTTAGTTATTTCTTGCCTTCTGCTAGCTTTCGAATGTGTTTGCTCTTGCTTCTCTAGTTCTTTTAATTGCGATGTTAGAGTGTCAATTTTAGATCTTTCCTGCTTTCTCTTGTGGGCATTTAGTGCTATAAATTTCCCTCTACACACTGCTTTAAATGTGTCCCAGAGATTCTGGTATGTTGTATCTTTGTTCTCATTGGTTTCAAAGAACATCTTTATTTCTGCCTTCATTTCGTTATGTGCCCAGTAGTCATTCAGGAGCAGGTTGTTCAGTTTCCATGTAGTTGAGCGGTTTTGATTGAGTTTCTTAGTCCTGAGTTCTAGTTTGATTGCACTGTGGTCTGAGAGACAGTTTGTTATAATTTCTGTTCTTGTACATTTGCTGAGGAGTGCTTTACTTCCAATTACATGGTCGATTTTGGAGTAAGTACGATGTGGTGCTGAGAAGAATGTATATTCTGTTGATTTGGGGTGGAGAGTTCTATAGATGTCTATTAGGTCTGCTTGCTGCAGAGATGAGTTCAATTCCTGGATATCCTTGTTAACTTTCTGTCTTGTTGATCTGTCTAATGTTGACAGTGGAGTGTTGAAGTCTCCCATTATTAATGTTTGGGAGTCTAAGTCTCTTTGTAAGTCTCTAAGGACTTGCTTTATGAATCTGGGTGCTCCTGTATTGGGTGCATATATATTTAGGATAGTTAGCTCTTCCTGTTGAATTGATCCCTTTACCATTATGTAATGGCCTTCTTTGTCTCTTTTGATCTTTGATGGTTTAAAGTCTGTTTTATCAGAGACTAGTATTGCAACCCCCGCTTTTTTTTGTTCTCCATTTGCTTGGTAAATCTTCTTCCTCCCTTTATTTTGAGCCTATGTGTGTCTCTGCGTGTGAGATGGGTCTCCTGAATACAGCAGACTGATGGGTCTTGACTCTTTATCCAGTTTGCCAGTCTGTGTCTTTTAATTGGAGCATTTAGTCCATTTACATTTAAGGTTAATATTGTTATGTGTGAACTTGATCCTGCCATTATGATATTATCTGGTTATTTTGCTCGTTAGTTGATGCAGTTTCTTCCTAGCCTCGATGGTCTTTACATTTTGGCATGTTTTTGCAATGGCTGGTACCGGTTGCTCCTTTCCATGTTTAGTGCTTCCTTCAGGGTCTCTTGTAAGGCAGGCCTAGTGGTGACAAAATCTCTAAGCATTTGCTTATCTGTAAAGGATTTTATTTCTCCTTCACTTATGAAACTTAGTTTGGCTGGATATGAAATTCTGGGTTTAAAATTCTTTTCTTTAAGAATGTTGAATATTGGCCCCCACTCTCTTCTGGCTTGGAGAGTTTCTGCCGAGAGATCTGCTGTTAGTCTGATGGGCTTCCCTTTGTGGGTAACCCGACCTTTCTCTCTGGCTGCCCTTAAGATTTTTTCCTTCATTTCAACTTTGGTGAATCTGGCAATTATGTGTCTTGGAGTTGCTCTTCTCGAGGAGTATCTTTGTGGCGTTCTCTGTATTTCCTGGATTTGAATGTTGGCCTGCCCTACTAGGTTGGGGAAGTTCTCCTGGATGATATCCTGAAGAGTGTTTTCCAACTTGGTTCCATTTTCCCCCTCACTTTCAGGCACCCCAATCAGACGTAGATTTGGTCTTTTTACATAATCCCATACTTCTTGCAGGCTTTGTTCATTTCTTTTTCTTCTTTTTTCTTTTGGTTTCTCTTCTCGCTTCATTTCATTCATTTGATCCTCAATCGCAGATACTCTTTCTTCCAGTTGATCGAGTCGGTTACTGAAGCTTGTGCATTTGTCACGTATTTCTCGTGTCATGGTTTTCATCTCTTTCATTTCATTTATGACCTTCTCTGCATTAATTACTCTAGCCATCAATTCTTCCACTTTTTTTTTTTCAAGATTTTTAGTTTCTTTGCACTGGGTACCTAATTCCTCCTTTAGCTCTGAGAAATTTGATGGACTGAAGCCTTCTTCTCTCATCTCGTCAAAGTCATTCTCCGTCCAGCTTTGATCCGTTGCTGGCGATGAGCTGCGCTCCTTTGCTGGGGGAGATGCGCTCTTATTTTTTGAATTTCCAGCTTTTCTGCCCTGCTTTTTCCCCATCTTTGTGGTTTTATCTGCCTCTGGTCTTTGATGATGTTGATGTACTGATGGGGTTTTGGTGTAGGTGTCCTTCCTGTTTGATAGTTTTCCTTCTAACAGTCATGACCCTCAGCTGTAGGTCTGTTGGAGATTGCTTGAGGTCCACTCCAGACCCTGTTTGCCTGGGTATCAGCAGCAGAGGCTGCAGAAGATAGAATATTTCTGAACAGCGAGTGTACCTGTCTGATTCTTGCTTTGGAAGCTTCCTCTCAGGGGTGTACTCCACCCTGTGAGGTGTGGGGTGTCAGACTGCCCCTAGTGGGGGATGTCTCCCAGTTAGGCTACTCAGGGGTCAGGGACCCACTTGAGCAGGGAGTCTGTCCCTTCTCAGATCTCAACCTCTGTGTTGGGAGATCCACTGCTCTCTTCAAAGCTGTCAGACAGAGTCGTTTGCGTCTGCAGAGGTTTGGGCTGTGTTTGTTATTGTTTACTGTGCCCTGTCCCCAGAGGTGAAGTCTACAGAGACAGGCAGGTTTCCTTGAGCTGCTGTGAGCTACACCCAGTTCGAGCTTCCCAGCAGCTTTGTTTACCTACTTAAGCCTCAGCAATGGCGGGCGCCCCTCCCCCAGCCTCGCTGCTGCCTTGCTGGTAGATCACAGACTGCTGTGCTAGCAATGAGGGAGGCTCCGTGGGTGTGGGACTCTCCCGGCCAGGTGTGGGATATGATCTCCTGGTGTGCCTGTTTGCTTAAAGCACAGTATTGGGGTGGGAGTTACCCGATTTTCCAGGTGTTGTGTGTCTCAGTTCCCCTGGCTAGGAAAAGGGATTCCCTTCCCCCTTGCGCTTCCCAGGTGAGGCAATGCCTCGCCCTGCTTCAGCTCTCGCTGGTCGGGCTGCAGCAGCTGACCAGCACCGATCGTCCGGCACTCCCCAGTGAGATGAACCCAGTACCTCAGTTGAAAATGCAGAAATCACCGGTCTTCTGTGTCGCTCGCGCTGGGAGTTGGAGACTGGAGCTGTTCCTATTCAGCCATCTTGCTCCGCCCCCCTGCCACGTTTTCTATGACTTTTTATAACTTGATAACTTATTTCTTTTTATTGCTGATAATATTCAATTGTATGACTATGCAGTTTGTTAATCCATTTTCTTACTGAAGAACATCTTGACTGTTTCCTGTTCTTGGTGATTATGAATTCAGCTGCTATAATCATTTGTGAGCAGGTTTTTATATAGATGTAAGTTTTCAACTCAACTGGGTAAATACGTAAGAGTACAATTCCTGATCATATGGTATATTAGTTTCCTGGGGCTACTTGAAAGTACTATAAACTGAGTAAATTAAACAACAGAAATTTATTGTATCACAATTTTGGAGGCTACAAGTATGAGATCTGAGTTTTACTAGAGTTCCTTCTAATAGTAGGAAAAGTCCATTCTATGAAAAATACATTACATGTCTTCACCTTAGTGTTAAGTTGTTCATTGCCCATCTTTGGCATTCCTTGGTTTGTGGAATCATCACCCTGAGCCTTCTTTTCCACATGGCGTTCTCCCTGTATGCATGTATATGTTCAAATATCTCCTTATTGTAGGGATACCAGTCAAATTAGGGAACCACCCGGATGGAGTGTGACCTAATTTAGCTAATTACATCTGCAGTGGGACTATCCAAATAAGGCACACTATCTTCCAAAGTGGCTATACAATTTTGCACTCCCATAAGCAATATAAAATACTGCCAGTATTTGATATTGTCAGGTTTTTTGGCCTTTGGTCATTCTAATAAGTGTACAGTAGTATATGGTGCTGGACATTGTTAAATATGCTTATTTACCATCTGTATTTCTTGGTGGGAAAGTTGTAAAATTTTTTTGCCATTTTTCAATTTGGTCGTTTGTTTCTTATGGTTGAGGTTTATGAGTTATTTGTACACTTTAGATACAAGTCCTTTCTCAGTTATATGTTTTGCATTTATTTTCTCCCAATCTGTGGCATGTCTTTTTATTCTCTTAACAGTTTCTTTCACAAAGCAGAAGTTTTTAATTTTAATAAAGTCTAAGGTCAATTTTTTCTTTCACGAATCATGATTGTGGCATTTTACCTAACACTGTTAGTTTGTAATTCATTTTTAAGACTGCGACACTTTGTTTAATCTAGAATGTGCTGTGTCTGGATATTTGGGTATTTATCTACTTTATCTTGTATATATTATCCCTAGTGTTTGGTACAAAATAGGCAAGCATTAAATATGCATTAAATTAATTACTGAATGGAATAGTGGATAAATAATTGAATAAATAAGCAATGGAGAATGTGTGATTAGGCTCTAGTTTTGCTTTTGTATTTTTAAGGCCAAAAATACATTTTTTTTTTGCAATAGCACTTTGGAAAGCTTGTAGATTTTTGAGTTTGCCTCCCATTTTGTAAATATAGTCATGTTTGGTTTTGATCTCCTGTAAATTATTAAATCCTTCCAGTTTACAGATATTCCACGGAAATTGAATACATTCTTCCAGATATATAAGCTACTTAGAAATGTATTTCTCATGCATTTTGATGTTTCCTGATATATGCAGAATCCTGAAACCTCAAAATATATTAACAATTTTTACAGACGCTAGAATTTTTAACATATTTTGTTTTATAATTTTAAAATTCTATAAAGTTGATGAAAATACTATTATTTTCCAATAGATAATGAGTTTTTATACTTATATGTGTATTTTCCATCTTGGGAATACATTTCATGTAATACAAATGAAAAATATTACTGGATCCTGCTGAGTAAACAGAAAGACATCAATATGTATTATGAACTCAGTTTGCGAACTTATTAATAGCTTTCACGGTATAGCATAGAAATAAATTGTGATTGTTAGTCATTATAGTTTAACTAGAGGGCTTCCTACCTATTTGTTTCTAAAATTATTAAGACTGCTTCTTTTCTTTTTGAAATACCAAAGATCAAATTCATGGAGCATTCTTACCAGTCGTTTACTATATGGTTACACTTCTTTTACTATATTTAATACAAGAAACCATGCCCTTGCTCATTTAACTTTTCTTTCTTTTCTGGTTTTCTTCTTTTTTTGTCAGTCTTAGGCTTATACATCAATGTGCCACTGACAAAGATAAAGAAATTGGAAAATGTGTAATCTAGCAAGGTTTTTGTAAAATTCTTCTGTTCATCTAATTTTATAAATTATTATAATTATATTTACATTCTTAAGAACTATCACAAATAGTCTGTGAGAGTGAAAGAAAAATTTTCCTAATTTCTAATCATAAATTTAACTTTAAGAGGGGCTATAATTTCACTTTTTAATTCTAGCTTAAAATAATATACAATTTCTGTAACATTTCATGACTATAGATAAAGTTCAATTTCTCTTTGTAATTATATGTTCATTTAACGCAAATTTTCAAGCATTTACACAGGATTATGGAGAAATCAAAGATGCCAAATTTGTCATATTCATCATAATTAAGATGTTTTAGTTACATCTATTAAATTGCTTCTTGACCATAGCGTTTGTGTAATACATAGGAAACACATTATTGGATTTTTTTGTGAATGCACATACAGGAGATCAGTAGAGGAGAAAATATACATAATATGCAATTTTAACACAAAACTACCAATGGGAATACAGTGAGCAAAAAATTGTTTTGAACTTAAGGAGATTTTCAGGAAAGGCTGTTATTTGATCAGAGCCTTAATAAATGGGTACAATTTCAAGATATGGAAATGGAAGTGAAAGAAATGATAAAGAAAGAACATGAGGCTGGGATGGGTCTTATAGTCATTTCTGTTTATGTACATTTTAAAATAAGATTGTAAAATTATATTTAGTTATATTAATACTGATCGATTTGGTTAAACTCAGACAAAATGAGTTTAAATATTATTGTGGGGATAAATATAAAACTGGAAATATCTTAACACAGAATTGCATTATAAGATGAGTGTTGCAATCAATGGAATCTGGCAATGAAAGCAAAAGTGAATTGAAAATGGAAAATGCAAACAACTATTGAGATACTAGGGAAGGAGGTCCTACAATAATAGTTCAGAATAGAATCATAAGTTTGGAGCAAGCTAAAGGCAATGAGAATTTAAAAAATTAAACCACACATGTACAATATTGTCGAGATCTAATCGACTGACTTTTGTGACCACGTCTTTTGTACATAAGGAAGTGAAAGAGCAAAAAATAATCTAGAAATTTTGAACATACATAATGATAGTATATACAATTAAGAAGTAGGAGTTGGGATCAAGGGTTTGGTAAATAAGGGAAGTGGCTTCAAATGCTAGCACATTTCCTTGGCCAAGTTACATTTTAATTTTCTTATTTATTACTTATCTTATTACTTCTCAACAGAGCTTTGATGATTAAATGAGGAGATATCTATTAAGCACTCAGCATGGTGCCCAAAATAAAATAAGTTCAATAAAGATTATATATTATTTGTTATTAAAAGTAGCATTGAATAGAGATCAAGCAACATTGCTAACAAGTTTAGCTTTGAATATATTAAGTATAATATTTTACAAAAAATTCCAAGTGAATATGTAGAGTAGGAAATTTGATGTTTGCCTTTAAGCTCAAGAGAGATTTTAATCTTTAGATGTATATTTAAAAGCCATCAGCATAACATTAGTAGGTAAACCCATCAAAAGTAGAAGTCAATAACATTCATTATTAAAACATGTTTCTAATCCTGCATTGATTTTTGATAAAGATTGAAAATTTTAATGAAATTATCAGAAAAACTTCAAATATTAAAATTAATGAAGAAACTCGCTAATTATATTTTTAAAATTCAATAAAATCTTGTTTACCAGGAAGAAAAAATTAAATATTACAATTAATATAAACAACAAAATTCACACACTATAGTGAACTCATTCTTGACAAAAATGACAAGACCATACACTGGGAAAAAGACAGTCTCTTCAATAAATGGTGTTGGGAAAACTGGATATCTATACGCAGAAGAATGAAACTAGAACTCTATCTGTCACCATATACAAAAATCAAATCAAAATCAATTAAAGTCTTAAATCTAAGACCTCAAACTATAAAACTACTTCGGGAAAACAATGTGGAAACTCTCCAGGACACCGACCTGGGCTACAGATTTTTGAGCAATACCCCACCAACACAGACAACCAAAGCAGAAATGAACAAATGGGATTACATCAAATTAAAAAGCTTCCTCATAACAAAGGAAACAATCAACAAAGTGAAGAGAAAACCCATAGAATAGTAGGAAATACTTACAAACTACCTATCTGACAAAAAATTAATTACTAAAATATATAAGAAGCTCAAACATCTCACTAGGAAAAAATCTAATAATCTGATCAAAATGTGCGCAAAGATTTAAATAGATGTTTCTCAAAAGAAGACATACGAATGACAAACAGGCATATGAAATGGTGCTCAACATCACTGATTATCAGAGAAATGCAAATCAAAACTACAATTAGATATCGTCTCTCTCAGCTAAGATGGCTTATATCCAAAAGACAGGCAATAATAAATTCTAGTGAGGATGTAGAGAAGACAGAACCCTTGTACACTATTGGTCAGAATGTAAATTAGTACAACTACTATGGGGAAGAGTTTGGAAGTTCCTCAAAAAACTAAAAATTGAGCTACCATATGATCCAGCAATCCTACTGCTGGGTATATACCCAAAAGAAAGGAAATCAATATGTTAAGGAGATATTTGCACTCGTATGTTTGTTGCAACACTATTCACAATAGCCAAGAATTGGAAGAAACCTAAGTGTTCATCAACAGATAAATGGTTAAAGAAAATGTGGTACATATACACAAAGGAGTACTATTCAGCCATTAAAAAATGAGATCCTGTCATTTAAAACAACATGGATAGAACTGGCGATCATGATGTTATGTGAAATATGCCAGGCACAGAAAGATAAACATCGCATGTTCTCACTTATTTGTGGGATCTAAAAATCAAAGCAAATGAACTCATGGACATAGCATGTAGAAGAATGGTTGCCAGAGGCTAGGGAGGATACTGGCAAGCCTGGGGCAGGGGCGGTGGGGATTGTTAATGGGTACAAATAAACAGAAAGAATGAGTAAGTTCTAGTATTTGATATCACAACAGGGTGACTATAGTCAAATAACTTAATTGCACATTTTAAAATAACTAAAAGAGTATAATTGGATTGTTTATGACATAAAGGATAAATGTTTGAGGGGTTGGATACCCCATTCACCATGATGTAATCCCATTTGTCAGTTTTTGCTTTGGTTGTTTGTGCTGGTGCGGTATTGTTCAAAACGCTGTAGCCCAGACCAATGTCTTGGAGAGTTTCCCCAGTGTGTTCCTGAAGTAGTTTCATACATTGAGGTCTTAGATTTAAGACTTTAATCCATTTTGATTTGATTATTGTACATGGTGAAAGATAGTATTTTAGTTTCATTCTTCTGCATATGGATATCCAGAACCATTTATTAAAGAGACTGTCTTTTCTGCAGTGTATGTTCTTGTTACTTTTGTCAAAAATGAGTTTACTGTAGGTGTGTGAATTTGTTCCTGTGGTCTGTATGCTATTCCATTGTTCTATATGTCTGATTTTATACCAGTCCCATGCTGTTTTGTTTACTATAGCTCTGTAGTATAATTTGAGGTCAGGTAATGTGATTACTCCATTTTTGTTCTTTTTGCTTAGGGCAGCTTTGTGTATTCTGGGCCTTTAGTGGTTCCATATATATTTCAGGAATTTTTTTTTTGTTTCTGTGTATAATGTCATTGGTATTTTAACAGGAATTACACTGAATCTTTAGACTCTTTTGGGTAGTATAAATATATTAACAATATTGATTGAATCCATTAACATGGAATATTTTTCTATTTGTTGATAGGATATATCACATTTATTAATTTGCGTATGTTGAGCCATCCTTGCAGTCCAGGGATAGCTTCCACTTGGGTCATGATGAATTAACTTTCTAATGTATTCTTAAATTCAGCTTGCTAGTCTTCTGTTGAGGATATTTGCACCAATTTTCATCATAGATATTGGCCTGCAATTTTCTTTTTTGATGTGTCTATTTCTATTCTTGCTGATTTCACCTCTTTATCATTACATAGTGACCTTTGTCTCTTCTAACAGTTTTTTTTTCATGTAATCTATTTTGTCTGACAAAAACACAGATACTCTTGTGTTTTTTTGGTTTCCATTTGCATTGAATGTATTTTTCCATTCCTTTATTTCTTCTTAGATGTCATGGGCTACCATTGGCTGACCCATCTTACTGTGATGAAACCTGTTATCTCTTATTGTCTCACTTGATACGACACATATCAACTAGCTCCCATATTTCACATGGCCAGTAGGGAAAAAAATTTAGTTTGCAATGTTTTAAGGCTTACACATTTACTTTGCATTTAATGAAAAGATAGAGTTTCCAAAAACGTACGAACGTAAGCCTGAGAAACCTAAACAGTTTATGCCTGATATATATATATATATAAAACTTTAATTTTATATACATATATATGTATATATCAGGCATATATAAAGAGAGATATATGTATGTGTGTATATATATGTATATATCAGGCATATATAAAGATATATATATACATATATAAAGATATATATATGTATGTATGTATATGTGTATATATATACACACACACAAATATATATACACACACACACACACACACACACACCCCTTGTCTTTTTGTTGCTGCTTTTTTAAATACAAAGGGCTGGGTAATTTTTATTCTTGTACCTACCAGTATCTTCCACAGTAACAAATGCTAGTTCAATTATACTCACAGTAGTTTGAATTCAGTAAATCAAAATTAGTTCATCCATGTAAGTAACAATTCTAAAGATGGTGAGGATTTTCCCCTCATTATTAAAATGTTTCGGTCCCAGAAATGAGAAATGAGTTTCTGGTATTGTGAAATTTTTTTGTTTCAAGTGTTCTCCTCTATAATTACAGTGATTCATTACATATTTACTTCCATTTACATTTGTCAGTAAATGGAAGACTCACTGAGTTATTGTGATATGTGAGTTAACCAAGCATTAGACATGCATGATAAGTTTATTTTTAATTTACACATTTGTGGGTAACATTCTGTACATTTCTCCCTCCTAGTACTTGTAGACATGGTTATGGTATCTACTGGTTCTTATTTAATAAGATAATAACGTGATAATTACTACTTTAACTACTTGGCACAATTTAGCATTTGTGAGCTATTTATAGAATCATTTGGGGGAAATAACAAAAATTTGGCTAAAATGTATTTAATTTGCATTTCTCCTTGACATTAAAGGTTATAATTTTATCTGTACTACCTTAGACTATTTATAGTTTTTTCTGTTCTCACAAATGAAGTAGAACTTTTTTGATATCTTCCTTTAAAAATGCAAATCAGTTAACAAACACTAATTCAAAAGTTAAATACTGAATTCTTGCTAATCTTTCTATTCTTTGCTCTGGAATATGAAAAAATTTCTCCAAAGGGAATTCTGTACTATCTCCCAGCTGCTTATAAAAATTATGTCTATGCTTCCAAAAGTTCAAAACTATTCTCTTTCTGAAATGCCTTTCTTTTTAAAGGGTTACATATTTACTTTGCATTTAATGAAAAGATTGAGTTTCCAAAAAAGTAAACTTGAGAAATTGTTTAGATTGACACTAAAATTTACTTCTTTATTTATTCTCCAGACTAACCGGAAATGTTCTGTTAGGCAGAATTTAAAAAAAAAAAAAAAAAAAAAAAAAAACTGAAGCATGTTTATCTACAAAAGTCAAGACAAGAAAGTGTTTTAAGGAGAATGTTGTCACCTGTGTCCAGTACTACTGAGAAATCAAGTAGAAGCTCAATCTTTAATGGCCGTGATTTGGCAAAATGGAAGAGTTGTTAGTGACCTTGAAAAGAGCAGTTTCAGAAGAACAGAAGCATAATCAGAGCGAGTGAGAAGAAATTAGTGAATCATTGAATACAGACAGTCCCTTGGGTCAGTGGAGCAAGTGGAGTCAAGGGAATTTGCTTTTGTTTTTGTTTTCTTTGTTTATTTACTTGCTTGTTTTAATAAAAGACAAGCCAAAATCAGCTCTAGTTTTGGATCATATGTGCCATCCTTGTCTGTATCATACTGTGAAAAGAACACAAGGACCTCAAAGAAATTGATTTCAACTGGATTCTGCTATTAAATCTGTCATCTTTATTATGATACATTAATTATGCATTAGATTATATATTATTATATATTATAATTATGTATTATGATTATTAATTATGTAGTATGATTAATTAATTATATCTTAATTATGATACATTCCTTTAATCTCATGTAAAATGACAGCGTTAAATGTCTACATTCAACATTTAATGAGCCTCCACATTGACATCATTCGTGATTTTTGAAATTAGATGTGCCAACTCACAACTCTGTCAGTTACTTTATTTTACTAAATCTCAAGAGGTTTTGAGACCTTTGCCGAAGTGAGGCAGGAGGTAAGAGAACGGAAGGTTTGAGAAAAAAACATTTTATATAAGACTGATGTAAACAGGTTTCCTCAAGTGAACTTTTGGGTTAAAGGATGTAAACACTAGGGCTACTGAATACAGATGGCAAAGTATTCACTCAAAATAATGAACGCTTTGCTTGGCAACATGCACTGAATGAATCTCTTTAAATCATATAATAGTTAATACAGATTATAAATATTAAAATATGTATTAATAGCAACAACATGTTTTTCCTTTATGAACTTACGTATGTTTGATTACTAGTGTAGCTGATATTTTTCTGTATGTGAACCATCTATTGTCTTCCACGTAAAAATTAAAGATTCATATTATTTGTCCATTCCTTTAAGGTTTTAACATTTTCGTTACTTATTTAATGAGGCCTTAATATGCAAAGGCTATTTGCTGAGCTCTCCTCTCAAATTGCTTTGAGATAATTAGCTATTAAGAATGGGCTGTTGCTTTTAATGAATAGGTACTCACTAAGATGATGTACAAGCACCATACAATGTTTCTTCTACAAAACAGAGAAATTTCTTTTAGATCTCAAAAATAAGAAAAGTTGTGCAGCCTCTGAATAGTTGATATATTTTTATCCACTGGATATGAATACTGAAGCTGATTGATTACTCTTATTTCTTTAAGAAGCTATTAACTTATGGATTATCATTAGTTATTGCATAGAATATGATGGTATTTTTCTTCTAATTCTATTTTTAGGATTAGCATATTTTCCATTAACTTCAACCTTTCAATTTGTTAGTCATTATCTGTTGTAATAATGTGCATACTTCTATAAGTCATCTCCAATCCCGTTTTGAAGCAATGAAGGGTAAAAACAAAAACTGTAATAAACTAAACAAACTATTTAATAACTTTATTCAATAGTTACTGCTGAAACTTTTTCTCATATTAATTTTTTTAAAATCTTATAGTGAGTTATATTTTAAGTATCAGTTTTGCTCTATGATATTTTCCATTCCTTTTTAAGCTTAGAAAGTACAATAAATTAAATGAGCCCTGACCATTTAACATGCATAGATAAAAAGATGAGGGAACACAAAATGGGCCTGAGGTTTTTCCGTTCTGTACTGCCTTTCTACTTGCAGTAACTTAAAGTATGCCTAGATGATAAGACTCTTGGACTGTACTCCACATGAATGCACCGTGTTTCTGAAATCTGTGGGATTTGGCAGTTAATGAAAACATGGTTGTAAGTAATGAAAAACCCACCCAATATCAGCCTAAACAAATAGATTTTTTCTCCACCTAAATTAACTGAGTATTTGACATATTTGTGAATTTTTTTGGCCTTTCCCTCATAGCTGCAAGATGGTCGTTGCCACATCTCCAAATATAAAATCTACATTTCAGAAAGGAATAAGTAGAGTGACAGAGTAGTATCAGCAGACTTCTGCCCAAATCTCAATGGACAGAACTCTTTTACATGGTTACCTTGAGTTAAGAGACAAGTGCTGTCTTCTTTAGTCACACAGTGGAGTTGAGTAAGACAAAGCAGGGATGCTAATGAGAGTCAAATGATTATTCTTTAGTATTTGCATGTGAAGCCACTTTCTAAATCTAAGTTAATTATCCCTTCTGAATCAGATTATAAACTCATTTAGGATTGGTTCTATTCCTTTTTGTTTTTCTCTGTAAGAATATCTAGCAAGATGCATAGAATTAATATTTTTAAATTATCTATTTAAATTTTCAGGATAAAAATAACTACATTATAGGTTTTTGTTAAGTCTACACTCTAATAGGGAGGCATAACCTAATTTTATAAAATCTATTCATGGCAGCAGTGTTTGCTACCTGCATTATAACCACAAAATTATTTCCCTCAATAGATGAGAATGGGGGTCATATCTAGGTCCCAAACCAAGCTTATTGTTTTAGAGCTATGTGGAAAATTAGATTACTGGTTGCATTAGTTTCCATTGCTTAGTAACAAATTACTCCAATTTACCAGCTTAAAATAACATCAATTTATTATCTCAGTTTCTATGGGCCAGGACTCTGGATATGAATAGCTAGGTCCTCTGCTCTGGGTCTCACTGTGCTGGAATCAATGTGTCAGGCAGGGCTATAAACCCCATCTTGTTATAGTACCCTGGACCTCTAGTTTTTTGGCTCTCACGTAGATATTAGCACTAAGCCGAAGAAATGTTTCTCAGGCAAGGCTTAATAGGCATACGGCTGGAGCAATGCAAGAGAACAGCATTACAGGAAAGGGATCCCGGTGCTAGCTCCCGGGAAGTCTAGGCTCTTGTCCTTTTAAGGAAGCTGAGGCAGGGGAAAAGAGCCGCACGTGCACGTTTACGTGAGTTCTTCTCTGTGCCTGTGTGGTGAGGCATCAAGCCCTATGGTGCGACCCGTGCACAGAAAAATGGCAGATAAAGCCCCGCCTTAGGTGGGCTCAGTATTACAGTAAGATTATAATGAGAAGAAAGTCGTTCCTGGAGTTCTCGTCACTCCCCAGCTAGATCTGGTAAGGTTTTTATCAGGAAAGCCAGGGTCCCGATTCAGCAACCTGGAAGACATTACTCAGGGAGATGAATGGTTAGGTTCTTCCTTTTCTAGTTAGGAATTCAGCTTGGTCTGCTAAGTTGGGAAGGCGGCTTTCTCCTATGTGACTTAGGTCAGCTTAAGAGAGGCAAGAAGGTAGGGCAGAGAATATGCCCGGACATGTGAGACCTGTTGGGATTCTGATCATCGTATCTCTTGTCTGCTGGGACTGACTCTCATCCCTACAGTGTTACTGGCTGTTGGTAGAATTCCATTACTTTTTGGTTGAATTCCATTCCTTGTAGTTATAGCGCTAAAGTTCCATTGTTGTTGCTGGCTGTTGAGCAGAAACCAAACATCCATCCTTGCCACATGGTCTGCTCTTGAAGAACAAATTCACTTCTTCCAGGACAGAAGTAGCACATCTCTCCTACTTTGAATTACTCTCACTTTTGGCATCCCTCCACTGCTTCTAGTCTCTTTTTAAATGGCTAATTTGATACCTCAGCTCCACTCAGGATAATCTCCTATTTTAGTAAATTATAGTCAACTGATTAGAGGTCTTAATTACCTCTGCGAAATCCCCTCTTCCTTGCCAGGTAACTTAATCATGGAGTGTATCCTACCTGTGGTAGCCTATTCAGAGACCTGATTCACACTGAAAGGCAGTGAGTTATACAGGACATGAACACTAGAGGCTGGCACCATAATTGTGGTTGCCCTCTTAGAATTCTGCCTACTGTACTAATAAACTTTAATCCTGTTTTTAAGAACTGATTATGAAGCATAGAGTTAGTAAAAGTTTTAAAATGTAACAATTATATCTGAGGATCTAGAGAAGTTTCTCGCTAATTTAAGGATTTAATTGGACATGAAATGTTTTTAATTTAAATGTGATGAGATCAATTTTATTAAAATCAGACAAACTCCAGTGTCAATATCTTTAACCACTATACAACACTTTTTCCATACCATGTGAAAACAGCATGGTCCCTCTCACATAAAAATTGTTCAGTAAATATTACCTAAAATTATTCTGTTTACTGATGGATTAAAATATGTTTTCTATTTGTCACCATTGCATGGTTTTGAATGTTGGATGACTAGCGTTTTGTTAATGCAGTGATTAAGTATAGCCATACTGTGTGGCTGAAAATGAGCTTTGCAGAGAACTGCAAAATTGTTTGACTTCTTTTACTTTAAAGAGTGTCAAGAGAAATCGAGCTGATTACAAATTGACTAGGATTGAAAAAAAATTATGCTAAAAATGATTTTTTTCAGAGAAATCTTATGAATCATTCCTTAGTGTTTTTTTAGGACATTCTACTGTTTTAGCAATCACACTTATTCTCAGGAATCTCCTCTGCTCTTATGAACTTTCATTATATGACACTAATTACATCAGTTGAAATGAGATGTAGGCAAAAAAGGGATGTCATGTGGGAGAAAATATCTATATTGTGTTTTTATGGAACCTATGATCTTTACAATCATCTATGCAGAAAGAAAAGGAAAGAGCTTATTATTTGTGATGAAAAAAGTTATAATCTTACTGTTCATCCTGACTCTGCCCCAACTATCCCTGACAAATTAGACAAATCTGACCTTTTAAGAACATTCAAGAAAAAATGACCTCTAAACCCCATTATATACTAATGTCTAGGTAGTACTGTGTGCAGTATATTTAAGATAGTTCTTAAAATTTAATTAAATGTATGGACTGTATGAATATTAAAACTTGTTTTAAATTTTCATGTTAATTTTTAGTTACACTGGATTTTTATCTTCTTTTTAGATGCAGAACTGTGATAACATTATATTTTCATTCTTTAATTTGATGAGCTTTGAGTAAAAGAACTGTATTTTTCACCATACACACACACACACACACACACACACACACACACACACATTAAATATAATAACTGAAGCCATGACATAGGGTTAGAAAAAAATGGAAGTTCATCCAATTTTTTTATCAGTAAATTTTTACCTCATTAATCCATTTATATATTCATTAATAGACCTATTGAAGGGAAAGCCAAGCAGCTCAGATTGAGGGTAGAATAAATAGGGTATCCTACACTTATAAGCAGTATCTAGTTTTTGGATGCAATAAATCCTTGGCTTTTATTTTAATTAAATTATGGGATCCAATTAAAATTTTCATAGGTATCGATATCAGCTATTCATAAGTGCATAATCCTTTTGGATTCTACAACTAAAATTTATAATTTTACCTTTTATATTTAGCTTTATTCTTGTTTTAAAATGCCATGATTATATAATTCCAAATTGAAAAAAAAAAAGTTGGTTTGCATATTTACTTCCAGGACTTCCAATAGTAAAAATACCTCTTCTCTCATGGTTATGAAAGAACAAATTTTCTTGTTATCAATGGTATTTTATTTAGAAATACGATATTTAGAATAAGTGAAATTTGTGATTTGTATTTTCTCTTTTTATTATTTTGAATTATGGAACAATTGGGATGCAAGTGGGGAATACGGAGATAGGAATATTTTTAAGCTTTACAAATTAAAACTTTCAAAGTTGCTTTCTTTGACTTCCCATTGGTATACTTCTTTTTTCAATTATGATTTCTTCTGACACTTTAATGTTCTTTGCCAAACCCTTTGGAAACCCATGGTGATGTTTATCAGATGACTTGAGTTAGAAATCTTTTATTATATTCCAACTTCAGCCTCTAACTCCTTGAATGACCTTGAGAAATTAATATTCCTCCTACTATCTGTAATGGTAAAAAAAAAAAAAAAGAAAGAAAGAAAAGAAAGAAAAAAAGAACTCAGAGGGAGGTTCTGAAGCTTCATTATAATTATGATTCATAATAAAGTCCACTGAGCTATCTCAAGAAAAGGCATTGTACTAAGACAAAATAATATTACAGAACTCTCTGGAGTCTTCATGTGTGTGTTGTTATTTACAGACTTCAACAGAATTATATTTCAGTGTGCCTGTAGGGTCTCTGATGTTTTTCTTTCAACCAAAACTTTTTCTCTTCATAATAAATGTTTGCTAAGCCATGGATTCCTTGAGGAGGCAATGGAATGACTCAAAATTGTTAACTAATGCTCATGAATTTTAAACTACCTTCCCTTTATGATCAAAATGGGAAGAGTTTAAGTTTAAAGTATTAAGATATCTAGTACATACTTACAGTAAGTCTGCATAAATTATCTCATTCAAATCACCATACTTTTAAATTTTGATGAGGCATTATAGAGACTTGTCCAGGGTCACTTAGCTATGCTTTTCCATATTTCTACATATGCAGTTTTGTTTAAAGGGTAGAGTCTAATGTCTAGCATCTGAGTACTAGTTATTATAGATCATCTCTGTCTAAATCCTTGTTCTGCCACCCATACTGTGTGACTTTAGGAAACATAAAATAGTCTGTACCTTAATGTCCTCATTTATAAAATGGAGATAATAGAATGTATTATTAAATCAGCTAAATGAGATAATACATATAAAGCTCTTAGTGTTTGGCGCATGTTAAGTACTGAATAAGTGTTAGCCATTCCTACAGGGCTGGTCGTGGCTCTATTCTCATATGTAAATAATCTTTGTTGATTAAAATTAGAGTTGGCATTAATTGGGTAAGGGTATTTTCATTTCTAATTTTATGTTTATAAAGTGGGTTTTTTCCTGTTATAAAATTGGTCTATCCTGTGTTTAAACTTCCTCTTTAGGGTCCTTAGTATTAAATAATCTCAACTCTCATATTTATGGATATAAGTTACATTATTCAAAGTGAAACTTTCATCTAGACATTTATTAATAATGAGTATAATAATTAATATTTATTGAGCATGTGTTATGTGCAAGGGATATTTCCAAGTACTTTTGGTTAACTATTTATTTCATTTAATTATCAGGACAACAATAATGTTGGGTATTACTACCATTATCTCTGTTTAGAAATTTAAAAAAAAAAAAAAAAAAAACTAAGGCTGTCAGAGATTGGCTGAGGCCACTTAGGTCTTATGGGACAGAGTTAGAGTTTGATCTCTCATTATCTGACAATTAAACCCATATATATATTTTACTCTCTATATTTTACCCTCTTATATCTCCACTGAATGCCCCTCTGTCACTTAAAAATACACATATTAGATATCAAACTCACATTTTTTTCCTACCCAATCCGACCTGATCCTAACAGATATATTTCAAATATTCCTGTGATCACCCCTACTTGGAATTCATGGTTGTTGTCTATAACCTACTTCCCCTCTTACTTGGCACCCTTTGCTCCTGCTCTGGCTTTAGAATTTCTGGCTTTAAAATGTTTCCATAAATTATCCCACCAATCTCCTTTCCTGTGTGATCCTCACTGGCACTACTCTGGAGTAGGTCTTCCTGAATACATGTTTGGATTACTGCTTTTCCTTCATTGATATTCTCCCCTAATTTTATTTTGTTATAATTATACTCTAAGTTGCCATTTACTAGCTGTGTTACCTTGGAAAATTAGTTTATTTTCCTGTGACTCAATCTTAAAATGAGGAGAAGGTTGATAACGAGAGCTGAATACGTTCCTATGCATGAGGTTTACTGTGAGGTTTCTGTGAATGCAGGACTTTTGGTCTGCTTTGTTCAGTAATGAATCCTAAGTGCCTACAATAATGTTTGATAAAACAAATAAAATAAATATTTACTGAATAAATACAATGTTTAGTAAATATTAGTTCATTAATAGCATTATTCTTATAAACTACTGCTGTGGCTAGAGTGAAGTGGTACAATCTTCGCTCACTGCAAGCTCTGTCTCCCAGGTTCACACCATTCTCCTGCCTTAGCCTCCTGAGTAGCTGGGACTACAGGCGCCTGCCATGACGCCCGGCTAATTTTTTGTATTTTTAGTAGAGATGGGGTTTCACTGTGTTAGCCAGGATGGTCTTGATCTCCTGACCTCATGATCCACCCGCCTCGGCCTCCCAAAGTGCTGGGATTACAGGCGTGAGCCACTACGCCCGGCCGATTTATGTTATTTTTTAAATGTCAAAACTGGAAGAGAAATGACATAAATTAAGATGATGGAATAGAAGATTTCCCTGGTATCACTCTCCTCTTCCTACAAAAATACAAGTAGAAACTATTTAAAGACAAGAATACCACTGCTGAGTTTATTAGAACTTGGGGAAGACATGGAGAAACCCCTGGGGCCCATAGAATTGACAGAAACCCTGATTGGTAAGAGAAGTGGCCAATTCAGACAGTGCTGCCCTGCCCCCCACCAGCATAACACTACTCACGGAAAATTTTCCTAGATCCACAGTTTGTAAGGTGAAAGGAGAGGCTGTAGGTGAACATTCAATCTACACACTCGACTGGGAATCTTCATGGTAAGCCCACTCTGGTCCCATTCCATGGCAACCACTGAGAGTTCCAGTTGGCCTAAACCACATGGGATACATTCAAGACAAAGAGCAAGGCACTAATCATAGCAACTGGCATGTGGATCTAGGCAACTACTCTGAGCTCCAATCAGCTGGGATGTCAGAATGTGGAGACTGGCTGGCACCATAGTGCTGTAAGGGACACAATCTGTCAGAAGGCTTGAAGTCCTGGCTGGATTATCTAGAAGAACAGGTGCTTACATGGATTCTTCCCCTTGCCCAGAAAAAAGTAAAACTCAGGGTTAGGTTCTGGTGCCTGCTTAAGTCTTATCAAGACTGGGAAACAATAGCAGGACAATGAGTTAGTTTTCTGGTATAGTGCACATTATAAGTTCTTCCCAGAATGGAAGCAACCAGCCTGTGTTTAACTTCTAATACTAAGTAGTAAAGGTCAAACACCGTTAAAGAATACCTCCAAAAACCAAAAAAGATAAATATCTCCTCAAATGTGCAGGTATCAACAGAAATACACAAGGACTGTGAAAACTCAGGGAAATATGACAGCACCAGAATAAACCAGCAAAGGCTCAGCAATTGACTTAGAAGAATTGAAGATCTGTAAAGTATTGAACAGAGAATTCAGAATGATCTAAGAGAAGTTCAAGGAGTTACAAGAATATATAGATAGAAAACTCAATGAAATTTGAAAATCAACCCAGGAACAATTTTAAATAAGAGAAACAAATAGAAATACTAGATATAAAGAATACAATAGCTGCAACAAAAAACTCATTAGAAATCTTTAATAGCAGATTTTTATCAAACAGAGTAAAGAATGTGAGCCCAAAGACAGAATATGTGAAATTACCCAAGCAGAGGAGAAAAAATAATTAAATAAGAGTAAAGAAGGCCTATGATAATTACGGGACACTATAAAACAAACTGACCACTGCATAATAGAAATTCTCAAAGGAGGTTAAAGAGAAAATGGTCTAGAAAGCAGATTTAAGAAAATAATGGGTTAAAAATTTTCTAATTCTGGGAAAAGATGACATCATCCAGGTACAGGAAGCTTAGAGAATACCAGTCAACAAATTCAACTCAAAGAGAAAATACCTGAAGCACATAATAATTACATTAGCAAAATTTATAGACAAAGAAAGAATACTCAAAGCAGCGAGAGAAAAGAAACAACACATTTAACAGAACACCAGTATGGCTTTCAGTGAACTCATCAGCAGACACCCAGCAGGCCAGGAGAGTACACTTTAAGTTACTGCAAAGAATATAAGTTACTGCAAAGAATATAAGTTACTGCAAAGAATATAAGTTAGCATGGAGTTTCCTCAAAAAACTAAAAATAGATCTGAAATATACTTCAGCTATCCCCTGGCTGGGTATGTATCCAAAATAAAGGATTTCAGTATTTTGAAGAGATATCTGCACTCCTATGTTTATTGCAGCACTATTCACAATAGTTAGACTATAGAATGAAAAAAAGTGTCCATTAATACATGACTGGATAAATAAAATAGATTATATATTCACATTGAAGTATTAGTTTGCCATAGAAAAGAATGAGATCTTGTCATTTGCAGCAACATAGATGAAACTGGAGGATATTATGTTAGGTAAAATATGCCAGGCACAGAAAGTCAAAAATTGCATGTTCTCACTTATAGGTGGAAGCTAAAAATAATAAAAGTTGATCTCATACAGGAAGAGAGTAGAATGATGATTATCATAGGCTTGGAAGTTTAGGAGCAAGAGGGATAAAGAAGTTGGTTAATAGGTACTGAAATGAATTTCAATAGAAAAAAATTTATATTTTTCAATAGGGTGACTGCAGTTAACAATAATTTATTGTATATTCAATAACCAGAGGAGAATATTTGAAATATTCCTGATCCAAATAAATTAAATGTTTTAGAAGTGATGGATATTCTAATTACCCTGTTTTGATCATTACACACAATATGCATGTATCAGAATATCACATGTACCCCATAAATATGTACAATTATTATGCATCAATAAAAATGTCAAAACTGGAAGGAAATAGAAAAATGCATGAAGATAGATACTTACTTGGGATATTGGGCAGCAGTTGAAGGAAACATGGGGAAGAAGAGGATTAAAAGGAAAGAAATCACTGTGGTTGATGTCCCTAGTCTCATATCCTATCCACAATTGCACACTTCTCTTAAGATAAAGAAAAATAACAATTATTTGAGTACTTATTACATACCACACATTGTGTTAAATGTTTCCTATCCTTTTTCTCATTTAGTTTCCATTTACGTAAGACAATATTGAAAACAATCCTATGTAATATCTATGTCATTTGTATTGTATTTTTTAGGAAACAGAAGATATGAGAGGTTAAGTAATTTGACTTGTCACACACCTTGTATAGGGCCTTAAATACACATAAATCTTCTTATGCTAAACATTGTTGATTAACTAGTAAGCAATAATAAGAGGGAAAATAGAATGGTTCTATTCTAGACAGTGCCAGGTAATTAATCTACCTGATTGAGCCGGATATTGTCCATAGAGTAAGAATAAAGCTAAGGGGTTGAAAAGAGAATATCTGGAAGGTATTCTATTAGAAGAGTGATAAAAGTAGTGTAAACTAGTTAGTTGTATGTACTCTTTGGTTTAAAAATCTTTGTAAATGTATTTTCTCATATTTTTATAGTAGGTATAAGACACCTGTAAAGGTGTCTAATGGCTGTGAATTCCTTCACTTGTGAACAATCTGACTCCCATTCAAAACAACCATGTATGGTCACAGCAACAACAAAATCCTAAATATTGATGCTTATTTAATACCTTGTTTACATATAAATCTTTATATATGATTTATAAGTGTTAAACGATGCAGTAGTTAATGTGGACACTGAATTATAATAAAAATAGTTATAATTGCCACATGAAAAACAATAGTAAAACTCAGAAATACTTATATTATTTATAAAACTTTGTATGTGTTCAATTACTGCTGATATTAAAGCCAAAGGAAACTAAATATTGCCATCTTTTAGCTGGCATTTGGAAGAAGAAATTAAGTCCATTCCTTAAAAAGGAGAATCATCATTCTCTATATAGTCTTCATGAGTATTAAGCTTCTGAGGGCAAAATTATACTTCTTTCCTTTCTTTAATATATCTATAATAACTTTTACACTATTTGAAGAAATGATTTTGTGGACATATTATTTCATAACATCACCAATGTTATATATTTTTTAACTGAGAAAACATAACTTCAGGGAAAAAAGGTAAATGTTTGTCACCATAAACTAAATATTTATCTGAAGTGTAATTAGTACTATGTCCTTCATTGTTATTTGAGAACAAGAAATACAGCTATGGAAAGTACATCTATTTTATATAGATACAAGGACTTAATGAACATTTAAAAAATATTGAGATTTTCTCTATTAAAATGCTTATAAAATGGATATTTTTTGTAGAACATTTCAATATTTTGCTAGAAAATATAAAAATAAGAAATAACATTATAAATATTTTGGCTGAGAATATTATTTACAATGCAAAATATTTCCATTAATTTGAATATAAAGGTAATATCACAAATCTTTTTCAAACATTATGCAGTAGTCAGCAATGAACACAGCCTTTTTAAATGCTAAAACAAAATGTGTAGTACAGTGCAATCTCTATTGGTCTAAATATGTATGAATAAATAAACTTAACCAAGGAGATGAAAAACTTGTACATGGAAAACTATGAAATATTCATGAAAGAGATAAGGAGAGACAAGTAAATAAAATATCCATTGTTATGAATTAGAATATTTATTAACATATTTATATAACCCCAAGTGATCTACAGATTAAATTGTATCCACATCAATATCCCAGTAAGTATTTTACAGAAATAGAAAAAAAATCCTAAAATTCATATGTAACCACAAAACACCCAGAATAGCCAAAGCATATTGAGACAGAAAAACCAAGCTGGAGATACTGCACTTCCTGATCTCAAAATACATTACAAAGCTACAGTAATTAAAACATTATGGTATAGGCATAAAGACAGGCATGCAGACCAATAGAAGAGAATAGAGAACCCAGAAATAAAGTTGCACGTAGGTGGTCAACTTATTGTCAAAAAAAGTGCCAAGAATACACATTGAGGAAAGTAATTTCTTTAAAATTGGTGTTGAGAAAACTTGATATCCACATGCAGAAGAATGAAATTGAAACCTCTTATAGGACACACAATTATCAATTCAAAATTCCATTAAAGTCTTAACTAAGACTTGAAACTGTAAAGCTGTAAATATCCTAGAAGGAAACATAGGAGTTCTTTTTTTTTTTTAACAGAGTTTCTCTCTTGTTGCCCAGGCTAGAGTGCAGTGGCAGCGATCTCGGCTCACTGCAACCTCCGGCTCCTGGGTTCAAGTGATTCTCCTGCCTCAGTCTCCTGAGTAGCTAGGATTACAGGCATGTGCCACCACCCAGCTAATTTTGTATTTTTAGTAGAGGTGGGTTTTTGCCATGTTGGCCATGCTGGTCTCAAACTCCTGACCCCAGGTGGTCTGCCTGCCTCAGCCTCCCAGAGTGTTGGGATTACAGGCGTGAGCCACTACGCCTAGCTGAGAAGGTTTTCTTGACATTGGTTTTGGCAATGATTATTTGGGTATGACCCTACAAAGATGGGAAAAACAGCAAATTAGGCAAATTTGATTGTATCAAACTGAAAAGCTTCTGCACAGCAAAGGAAACAATCAACAGAATGAAAAGACAACTTACAGAATTCACAAAATATTTGCAAACTATATATCTGATAAGGGGTATATTTCAAAATTATGTGAGTAATTCTGACAACACAATAGCATAGAAACAATCTGATTTTAAAAAGGAGCAAAGGATTTGAATAGACATTTCCCCAAAGAAGACGTAAAAGTGGCTAACTGGTATTAAAAAGATACTCAGCATCATTATTTATCAGGAAAATGCAAATCAAAAGTCAAACCTACAATGTGTTATCACCTTACACCTGTTAGGATAGGTATTAACAAAAAATACAAGTGTTGGCAAGGATATGGTGAAATTTGAACCCTTGTACGCTGTTGGTGGGAATGCAAAATGGTGCAGGCACTATAGAAAACAGTGAGGAGGTTTTTCAAAAAAATTAATTGCTGAGACCAGCTCAGTTGGAGACACCCTAACCCAGTGGTGCTAGAAGAATTAAAGACACACACACAGAAATATAGAGGTGTGAAGTGAGAAATCAGGGGTCTCATAGCCTTCAGAGCTGAGAGCCCCAACAGAGATTTACCCATGTATTCATTAACAGCAAGCCAGTCATTAGCATTATTTCTATAGATATTAGATTAACTAAAAGTATCCCTTATGGGAAACGAAGGGATGGGCCAAAATAAAGGGATGGATTGGGCTAGTTATCTGCAGCAGGAGCATGTCCTTAAGGCACAGATCGCTCGTGCTATTGTTTGTGGTTTAAGAACGCCTGTAAGCGGTTTTCCACCCTGGGAGGGCCAGGTGTTCCTTGCCCTCATTCCGGTAAACCCACAACCTTCCAGTGTGGGCATTATGGCCATCATGAACACGTCACAGTGCTGCAGAGATTTTGTTTATGGCCAGTTTTGGGGCCAGTTTATGGCCAGATTTTAGGGGGGTATGTTCCCAACATGTCCCCTTTCTTTGATTTGCAAATCAATAAAAGCAAAGACAGCTGTGTCATGGTGAGCTACTTCTTGCAGGAGTCAGGATCCACATCTGTAGACTATACAAAGACAAACAACACAGATTAAAAGCACAGTCATCATTGAAATTATAGAGCTTCCAAGTGTTTTTATCCATTTTAATGGGTTACTAGCTGCTAATCTGACTGCAGCTCCTTTAAGCACTCCAGTTCTTGGCATTAAGGTCAGGTATGCCTGGGATGCTTTAAATAAACAAATATTTTAAATATTTGTTCCCAAATTTTGATCTTATTAAGAGTCATTAATAGTTTCTACAAATCCTTATGTTTAGCTCCTACAACGAGCCATATCATTTGAGGTTGAGGTGCCACTATACCGCGATGGTTCCAGATAATAGGAACTCTTGCCGTACTTCTTATGATATCTACCATCTGACCATTTTGTTCAGATCAGCTGAACATAGTGTGGCTGTGGCTCACAGACTGAGGTGTGCAATTTAAGCTAAACATTCCCTTAGGGGTCCAATTAATAATGATTCCATAGAAATTGTTGTGCAGCACCTCTGCCTGTTTTGCAATGCAATCTTCCTAAACAAGTATGTTCACTTTTTCTGGCCAGGTTCAATTTTGTTTACAAATAGGTTTTTGAGGGCAGTATGCCTCAATTATAGGACCAGGTTTATTATAGTAAATACTGAGATCAGAAAGCATGTGTAACTGTGTCATAGAGTGATTATGTCCAGGCATTATTGCCAGCCAAGATTGATAAATATGCCCAATAAATATAATTGTTCCCTGTGTCACCCTTTGTTGAAGGAATACTCATGGCAATGGTGATCATTGCTATCATAGCTACCATTAAATTACTCATTGTGACTGGCCGTCCTGCTTTCCTCAGGTTTTCTTCCACCATCTGTGACAGCTTCTTGATCTGTCCCCAGGTGGGTGACTGTGTTCAATGAGTGTTGCTCGTGACAATTGGGGTCCTCCTTAGCATCAGTCTCAACATGGCTGCAAGCCGGCAGGGGGTCCTCAGGATCCTGCCAGAATCTCTTCCTCAGCATCTGGCTCATAATAAGGTTTCAGGCATCTTGATGGTATCCAAATCAGCTGTTGATTTTGGCCTGGAGAAAAAACAAGCATAACCTCTACCCCAAGTTATTATTTTACCTATTTTCCAACTTTTTGTTATCGTATCTCTCCACCAAAGCAGTTGTTCTGCTTCTGTCTTTGCAGCTGGTTTTTGTAGATGCTGTTTAGCTGCTGATAACATCTGGCCATCCCATTATCCCTGTTTTCTCCCCTTTTTTGTTTTTGTCATCAGTTGTTCATCTGTATGAAATCGTAAATGAGCATTTTCAATTAACTGTGTAGAATGAACCTTGTATGAAGAATCAGAAATCACATTAATAGGCATATCAAAAGCAGCCAATACCTCAATTACAGCTACAAGTTCCGCTTTTTGAGATGAAGTATAGGGCATCAGAAAAACTTTATTTTTTGAGCTAGAATAAGAAGCTTTACCGTTTCTAGACCCATCTGTGAAACAATGAAAATGCTTAGCAGGCTGCAGGTTGTTTACCGCAGGAATTGTAAATGCAAACAGTTCACGGTCTTGCTCAGCTGAGGGATAGTAAAGAAACAGTCTTTTAAATCTATAACTATTAAAGGGCAATTTTAAGTCCTCTAAAGCTTCCAATTTCTCTTTACTCAGCGGCCATTGTTCTATCCAAATTGGCTTATCTGTTAACCATTTTAAAGGTATAGATTCTGGAGGCTTAACAATGGTCGCCATCAAAAATGATATCCTAATCTTTGGCGGGAACTTTGTTTTTCCACTTGAAGCAGTTTTTTCAAACCTTGCAAATTTTTTCTAGTCCCATACCAGGGACATGCCCCATTTCATGCATTGTATGTTGACTTTGCAGGCTATATAATTGTTCTGGAATTAGAACTTGTGCTCCCCATTGTTGTAATAAATCTCTCCCCCATAAATTTATAGGTACAGAAGTTATAATTGGTTGAATAGTCACAGGTTGTCCATCGGGCCCTTCACAATGGAAAATATAACTACTTTGATATACTTCAGGGGCTTTACCAACTCCAACTATGTTAAATTGAGCAGGTTGAATTGGCCATGCGGATGGCCAGTGCTATAGAGAAATGACTGTAATGTCTGCTCCTGTATCTACCAAACCTTTAAATTTCTTTCCCTGAATAGTTATTTCACAGGTAGGATGTTTATCAGTAATTTGATTTACCCAATAAGCTGCTTTGCCTTGTTTATTTGTGCTTTCAAATCCTCCTGTTCGTTTAATTTCACTTTTTCCCATTCCCATAAATGGCACAATCAGGAGCTGTGCTATGCACTCTCCTGGCTCTGCTTTCCAGGGAACAGAAGTAGATATAACAATTTGAACTTCCCCGTTGTAATAGGAATCAATGAGTCCTGTATGTATTTGTACCCCTTTTAAACTTAAACTAGACCTTCCTAAAAGTAATCCTATTTTCCCCGTTGGCAAGGGTCCACAGACTCCTGTTGAGACCTTTTGTGGGGGTTCCCCAGGCAGAAGGCTCACAGCTTTTGTGCAGCGTAAATCTATTGTGGAACTACAGGCTGTGGTGGGGGACAGACATTGTACAGGGGTGAGGGAATGGCCTGAGCCAGAAATGCCCCAGTTTGGAATGGGGCCCGCGATGGGCCCCTCGTGGTGTTTCCCGAAATCGGGTTCCCATCTCTATCAAACTTAGAGTGACACTGATTAGCCCAGTGTTTTCCTTTTTTACATTTTGGACATATTTTGGGCTCAGCAGTTTTCTTTTCCCCCATCTGGTGGCCTGTGTCACTGATTTTTTCTACATTCTTTTTTAGTATAACCATGCTTCCCACAGTTAAAAACAAGCTGCAGGAAATGGAGTATTTCCTTTATCCACTCTCAGTCCTGCCATTGCCTGTGCCAACAAAGTTTAGCTTTATGCCAATTACCTTTGATACCATCACCGGCCTTGATATAATCAACTAAATGTGCTTTCCCTCTGATAGGTCACAGAGCAGCCTGGCAATCGGGATTAGCATTGTCACAAACTAATAACTGCAGCACTATATCCTGAGCACCTGAATCGGATTATACTCCCGTAACCAAGCTATAAAATCCATGTATGGTTCTTTTGTTCCCTGTTTTATAGCACTAAAGGAAGGGTATTGTTCTCCACATGAAGTGATTTTTTTTCCCCAAGCTCTAATGCACACTCCTCTAAGCTGTTCTATGGCATCATCCTGTGTGACCACTTGTGCGTCTAAACCAGCCCAGCCACCAACCCCCAAAAGTTGGTCTGCAGTTATATTAATTTGAAGTTGGGCCTGGGCGTTGTGAGCAGCCTGAATGGAAGCTTCATCTGCCCACCAAGTTTTAAATTGTAAGAACTGAACAGGAGTTAGACAAGCTCGAGTAAGAGTGTCCCAGTCAGTAGGAATCATCCGACTGGAAACAGCAACATTCTTTAACAGTCCCATTACAAAAGGAGAACCTGGTCCCTACTGATTTATAGCTTGTTTAAATTCTTTGAGTAATTTAAAAGGAAAAGGCTCAAATGTAGCTATAATATTTCCCTGTTGATCTGGGGGGTGTATTCTAATGGGGAATTGCCAAGCCTCCAAATCACCCTCTCATCTAGCTTGCTGAATTCCTGCCTGACTAGAACTAAGAGGGGTCGCTTGAGGGGCTGCTTGAACAGTCACTGAGGCAACTACTTTTTGCCTAGTGTCCTCCAGAAAAGAAAGATGTGGAGAGTCTTCTTCTTCAAAATAATAAGGAGGGGGTGCAGAAGGGTAGGGATGCACCACTCCCTCCTTTGCTGCTTTAGCTTTAGCTGGCAAATAAACCTGCTCTATAACCTCTTATGTTACTCCATTATATTCGCCTTCCTCCTCATCATCAGTGTGAAAAAGTTCCAAGGCAGAACAAACCAGAGCCCACACTTGTCCCATTGTTACTCTGATGCTTCTGAGCTCCCTTTCTTACTCACCATGGGGATTGCTTTAAGAGTACTCAGGTGTCCTCCAGCTTAGTTCCCCGTTCTCCAACCATCACTCCAGTGACCCTTCGACCTGGATTCAAGGCCCCATGTATGGGTGCCGCTTGCCAAGACCAGCTCAGTCAGGGAGACCCTAATCCAGCAGCACTAGAGGAATTAAAGACACACACACAGAAATATAGAGGTGTGAATTGGGAAATCAGGGGTCTCACAGCCTTCAGAGCTGAAAGCCCCGAACAGAGATTTACCCATGTATTTATTAACAGCAAGCCAGTCATTAGCATTGTTTCTATAGATATTAGATTAGCTAAAAGTATCCCTTATGGGAAACGAAGGGATGGGCCAAAATAAAGGGATGGATTGGGCTAGTTATCTGCAGCAGGAGCATGTCCTTAAGGCACAGATCACTCATGCTATTGTTTGTGGTTTAAGAACGCCTGTAAGCAGTTTTCCACCCTGGGAGGGCCAGGTGTTCCTTGCCCTCATTCCGGTAAACCCACAACCTTCCAGTGTGGGCATTATGGCCATCATGAACACGTCACAGTGCTGCAGAGATTTTGTTTATGGCCAGTTTTGGGGTCAGTTTATGGCCAGATTTTGGGGGGCCTGTTCCCAACAATAAATAAATAGAATTACTATATGATCCAGCAATCTGGATCCAGCAATTGAAGTCAGGCTCTTAAAGAGATACCTGCACCCCCATTTCCATGGCAGCATTACTCACAATAGCCAAGACATTGAATAGCGTCCATCAATGGATAAAGAAAATATGTTGTATACATAAAATAGAATATTATTCAGCGTTAAAACAGAAATCTTGCCATTTGCAACGACATTGCTGAACCTGGAGTACATTATACTGAATAAAATAATTCAGTCACAGAAGGACAAATACTGCATGATTCCACATATATGAGGAATCTATACTAGTAAAACTTATAAAAACAACAAAAATAGTAGTGGTTGCCAGAGGCTGGCATGGAGCAAATAGGGAGTTGTTCAATGGATATAAAGTTTGAGTAATGCTAGATGAATGAGTTCTCGAGATCTGTTATGAAACATAGTGCCTATAGTTAAGACAGTGTTGTGCACGTCAAAATTTGTAAAGAGGAGGCACAGGCACAGTGGCTGAGGCAGGAGAATCATTTGAACCTAGGAGGTGGAGGTTGCAGTGTGCCGGGGTGGTGTCACTGCACTCCAGTCTGGGCGACTGAGCGAGACTCTGTCTCAAAATAAATATAAATAAATAAATAAATAAATAAATAAAATCTGTAAACAGGAAAAATGTCATTTTAAGTGTTCTTAAGAAAAAATAAGAACAAAGAAAAAATGAAAACAAAAGAACACAAGGAAACTTTTGGAGGTTTTGGATACATCTATCACCCTGATTATAGTGATGGTATCAGGGGTGTTTGCATATGTCCAAATTCATCAAATTGTATATATTAAATATGTACAGTTCTTTGTAGATCAAGTATACTTCAATAAAGCTGTATAAGAAAAGAAATGCATGGCAATATTTTCCACTGGTATCTTTTACTATTTTTGAAAGATTTTTGAAGTTTTAATTGTGAAAGAATTTCAAATTTACAGATTTGCTGAAATAATACAAATAATTTCTATATGCTTTTCATGTAAATGCATTAATTTACCAGTTGCTAATATTTTGAAAGTGAATACACACACTTGTATATTATTAAAATTATGTTTTTCTGAACAACATGCATGTAGGTTGCAGGCATCAAACCTCCTTACATGTAAATAGTTTTGAATGCCTTTTTCAAGAATAAAGATGTTTTCTTCTAAACCACAGTACAAACTTAAGAAAGAAATATAACATATAAACTTAACTTTTGCCAGTCATCCTAATACATGTATTTTATAGAAATATTATTTCTCTGATCTGTGGTGCAATGTAGGATAATACATTGCATTTAATTGTCATCTACTGCCTAGACAGACGTGGCACAGGGAGACATTACTTAAATTCTTGAATTTTAACTTGCAGTTATATACTGCTAGGGATGTTTTCTAACTTCTCTGTACTTAAACTTGCAAAGGTATTGTTAGAATTAAATGAGAAACTATATGAAAATTACATTTCACAGTGCCAAGCACATAGTTGTTGCTCAAAAAATTGTAACTTAAGAAAAAGAGGTAAATAGCATGTGTTTAAAAAACAGATACAAAGCACAGTCTTTAGCCTAAATTTAGTGAAAGACAAACCATTTGCTTTTATTCTTTCCAAAATGCATCTCAATTGACCAAGAGTAAAAAGGTCAAAGTCACTTTGGAAAGAAAGACACCCTATTTTATTTAATGGTATAGTGCTTTACAACACATGATTTAATTATACACCTCACAATGGAAAGCAATAAAGCTGTACAGCCAGCAAGAAAAGAGTCAAGGTTTCAAGACAGATATTTAGACTATAAGAGAGCATTCAGTATTGAAATACAGAAAAAGGATTAGTCTTGGATAAGAAGAAATTGCTTGAGAATGTTCCTGTGGGCAAAACATTACCTCATGTTTATGTTTAACTCAACAATTACCTCAGAAAAGTGATGTGCAAAATAGCACTTTTATTGATGAGGAACGGATCCCAAGAGAATACTTTGCCCTAAAGTCTTTCTCCTTTTGCCTTACTTCCTCCCATCCAAAGTCAGACCAACCACAGGCATACCAATTGCCCATCTTTCCAAAAGCTTATGATAGCTTGTCCAAGTCAGCCAATAATTGCCTTCTTTGGAAACAGTTATTGTACTTGAATGTGGTTTTGCCCCTTAACTGTAGCTGGTCTCACACTACTGTTTTATTATTTCGTATATTAGGTCTTTTCTCTCCAATGAAATTGTTAGTTTTTGTATAAATTTTCTAGCTGTTATATTTCTTTTGTATAAGTTCACCATGATTAGTACAGTGATGAATACCTAAAGGTGCTAAAAGAATACACATCCAATTGGTATTTTTAATTTATATCTGAGTTTTAACTTTTTTTTATTATTTATTTATTTATTTATTTATTTATTTATTTATTTATTTATAGATGGAGTCTCACTCTGTGCCTGGGCTGGAGTGCAGTGGCACCATCTCTGCTCACTGCAAGCTCCACCTCCCAGGTTCATGCCATTCTCCTGCCTCAGCCTTCCTAGTAGCTGGGACCACAGGCACCCGCCACCACACCAAGCTAATTTTTCGTACTTTTTTTTTCTTTTTAGTAGAGATGGGATTTCACCGTGTTAGCCAGGATGGTCTCGATCTCCTGACCTCATGATCTGCCTGCCTCGGCCTCCCAAAGTGTTGGGATTACAGGCATGAGTCACCACGCCCGGCCCTGAATTTTAACTTTTATTATCCATGTTTCATTGGAGTGTAAAGCCACCTCTTTTGGTCTCTATTTGCATGACACTACTGAATTAAACTGCAAATATATCTGACTGCTTTGGACTTTTAATGACTTGCTACTTCAAATTATTTTGAGATAGAACTTTATCCATTCCTTTTAGTACAGGCAGTAGAAAAGGAAGCAGGGAGCTAGAGAGAGTATTCTTTGCTGGCCTTATGGTTCTCACTTTCCATCTGGAGAAAATGTTTCACCAGGTGTTTTCCCTCTATTCTTCTTACTGCACAATAAAATATTCCTCATTTATAGCATTATCTTCTGGCTATCTTGTGTCTGCTCCAAACATTATTACCATCTCCACCTCACATTGAAACTCAAGTTGCAGTACCTCTCATTTATGGTCTTCCTTTCTTACATCTACCTGCATTTCATTCTCAAATACATTAAATACTTTCTTTCAAACCTGCCCCTCATTCTTTTATTTTTAGACTACCATAACTAAACCATTTTTTTCACTTCATTGGGTTTTGAATATGCAGATGTATTCATACTTTTAAAATTCCCTGTTTCTAAATTTATCATAAGGATATCCTATGGCTTAACACTTCAGCAAAATATGTAATTAATAAAATCAATAAAAAAAATCACAGAAAGGGTGGGAATATTTGTAAACATCTAACAGGAGGCTTACATCCAGAATATTGGAAAAAAAAAAACAAAACTCTATGTCTTAGTCTGTTTGGGCTGCTAAAACACAAATACCATGAACTAGGAAACTTACAAAAACACATTTGTTTCCCACAGGTCTTGATGTTGGGAAGTAAAAGATCAGAGTGTCTAGTAAGGGGGCAGCTTTCTGGTGTGTAGATGACAGCTTCTATCCATGTCCTCACATGGTGAAAAAGGTAAAGGGTGTCCCTTGGGCCTCTTTTATAAGGGCACTAATTTCATTCATGAGGGTTCTGCCCTCATGACCTAAAAAGCCCCACTGCCTAATACTATCACCCTGGCAGATAAGATTTAAACATATAAATTTGGGAGAGATACAAACATTCAGCTAAGGGCACCCTACAAGTCAATAAAAATATTATAAACAATCCTTTAAAAGACACAATATTTGAACAAACCCTATTAAAAGAAAATTTTTCTTGTTTCACATATTTATTTTTGATTATCAAATAAAGTATATATTTATCATGTATATGTTTTAAAATATTCATATATTGTGGAATGGCTAAGTTGGGCTAATTAACATATGCAGACTTTTTTTGTGATGAGAACACTTAAAACTATTTTCTTAGCAATTTTTAAGGATAAAATACATTGCTGTTAACTATAAGTCACCATGTTTTATAATAGATCTCTTGAACTTATTCTTCCTATCTAACTGAAATTTTGTATCCAATATCTCCCACACCTTCACCACGATACACCCAGTATATAGTAACCACTTAACATGGTTTGGCTCTGTGTCCCCACCCAAATCTCATGTCAAATTGTAATTCCCAGTGTTGCAGGAGGGGCCTGGTGGGAGGTGACTGAATCATGGGTGTGTACTTCCCCCTTGCTGTTCTTGTAACAGAGTTCTCATGAGATCTAGTTGTTTGGAAGTATGTAGCACCACCCCCTTCTCTCTCTCTCTCCTGCCAGCCAGGTTAAGATGTGCTTGCTTCCCCTTTGTCCTCTGCAATGATTTTAAGTTTTTTGAGGCCTTCCCAGAAGCATAAGCCTGTACAGTCATCAGAAGTGTGAGTTGATTAAACCTCTTTTTTTTTTAAATAAATTACTCAGTCCCACGTATGTCTTTATAGCAATGTGAGAAGGGCCTAATACACATTTAACTGACTATAAATGCATAAATTTATTTCTGAGCTCTCTATTTTGTTTCATTGGTTTATGTGTCTACTTCCTTTTTTTTTCTTTTGCCAGTACCATGCTGTTTTGATTGCTATGGTTTTGTGGTATATATTGAAGTCTTGGAGTGTGACACCTCTAATTTTCTTCTTTTTACTTAAGACTGCTTTGCTTACCCTAGGTTTTTCATGATTCCATATTCATTTTGAGATTTTTTTCTATTTTTGTGAAAAATGTTAGTATAATTTTGATAAAGATTATGTTGGATCTGTAGATTGCTTTGGGTGGTATAACATTTTAACAATATGAATTCTATTCCATGAACACAGAATATCTTTTCATTTATTTGTGTCTTCAATTTATTTCATCAGCATTTTTTAGTTTTAGTATAGGTATTTGTCCTTTGTTAAATTTATTCTGAAATATTTTATTTTATTTTTTGTAGACATTGTGAATGTTTTTTCTTTTTTCGAACAACTTGTTGTTGTAGAAACACTATTGATTTTGTGTGTTGATTTTATATCCTGCAAGATAACTGAATTTGTTTATTACTTCTAATAGTTTTTAAGTGGGGTATTTAGAGTTTTCTATATAAAAAACACAGACAGTTTAACTTCTTTTTTCCAAGCTTGAATGACTTTCATTTCTTTGCCTCGCCTAATTGATCTGGCTAAGACTTTTAGTACTATGTTCAGTAGAAGGGATCTTAGAGAAAAAGATTTTAACTTTTCTTCATTGAGTATGATGTTAGTTGTGGACCTGTTATATATGTCCTTTATTGTGTTGCAATTCATTACGTTTATACATAATTTTTTGAGAATATTTATCATAACAGAATGCTGAATTTTATCAGATGCATTTTCTGCATCAATTTAATTGATGATATGGTTTTCGTCCTTTATTCTATTTATGTGAAGTATCTCATTTATAGATTTTTATATGTTGAACCATCATGTGTCCAAAGAATAAATCCACTTGATTATGGTGAATGATCCTTTATGTTCCACTTAACATATTCTTGAATTCAGTTTGCTGGTATTTCATTAAGAAATTTTGCATCTATATTCTTTATATTCATCAGGAATATAGATCTATAATTCTTTATTTTTGCCTACCTTTTTCTTTTCTCTTTCTTTCTTTCTTTCTTTCTTTCTTTCTTTCTTTCTTTCTTTCTTTCTTTCTTTCTTTCTTTTTCTTTCTTTCTTTCTTTCTTTCTCTTTCTTTCTTTCTCTTTCCTTCTTTCTTTCTTTTTCTTTCTTCTTTCTTTTTCTCTCTCTTTCTTTCCTTCTTTTTCTCTCTCTTTCTTTCCTTCTTTTCTTTCTTTCTTTTCTCTTCCTTCTTTCCTTTCTTTCCTTTCTTTTCTTTTCTTTTTTTTTCTTTTCTTTCTTTTCTTTCTTCTTTCTTCTTTCTTTCCATGGTCTCACTCTGTTGCCCAGGCTGGAGTACAGTGGACTGATCATGGCTCACTGCAACCTTGAACTCCTGGGCTCAAACTCTCCACCTCAACCTCCCAAATAACGGGGACTATAGGCATGTGCCACCATGTCTGGCTAATGTTATTAATTTTTTTATAGAGCTATGGTCTTGCTATGTTGCCTAGGTTGGTTTCAAACTCCTGGACTCAAACAATTCTCCTGCCTTGGCCTCCCAAAGTGCTAAGATTACAGGCATGAGCCACTGTGCCTGGTCCTGTAATTTTCTTTTCTTGTAGTATCCTTTTCTGTCGTTGGTCCCAGGATAATTCTGGTATCATAAGATCAGTTAGCAAGTATTTATTCTTTAATATTTTGGAAGAGTTTGAGAAGGAATGGTATTAGATCTTCTTTAAATGTTTTGTGGTATTCTGCAGGGAAGCCATCAGTCGTGGGCTTTTCTTTGATAGACTTGTATTAGTGATTCAATCTTTTTATTCATTATTAATCTGTTCAGATTTTTTTTTTATTTCTTCATTACTCAGTGTTGGTAGGTTTTATGTGTCTAGGAATTTATCCATTTCTTCTAGGTTATACGATTTGTTAGTGTATAATTATTCAAAGCAGTGTCTTATAATTCATTGTCTTGTTGTGGCATCAGTTGTAATGCCTCCTCTTTCATTTACAATTTTATTTATTTCTCTTCTCTCTTTTCAGTTTAGCCGAAGGCTTGTCAATTTTGTTTAATCTCTTCGTAAAATCAGTTTGGTTTTGTTGATCTTTTGATTGTTTTTCTAGTCTCTATTTCATTTATTTCCACTCTTATCTGTTTTATTTTTTCTTCTATTAACTCTGTGCTTAGTGGATTTTTTCTAGTTATTTATGATATAACATTATATTGTTTGAGATCTTGTTTTTTAAGGTAGGTGTTCATTGCTATAAACTTCTCTCTTAGACCTGCTTTTGCTGCATCACATAAGTTTTGGTATGTTGTTTTTCCATTTATGTTTGTCTCAATATCTTTTTAAATTCATCTTTTAACTTCTTTGACCTACTGTTTTTCTCAAAAACATGTTAATTTTCATGTATTTTTAAATTTTCCCAAGTTCTTCATGTTTTTGATTTCTAGTTCAATATCATTGTGCTCAGAAAAGTTACTTTGTGTGATTTAAATCTGTTTACATTTACTAAGACTAGTTTTATAGCCTAACATGTAATCTTTCTTGGAGAATGCGCACTTAAGAAGAATGTGTATTCTGTTGCTGTTGGATAGAGTGTTCTGTATATGTCTATTAGGTCTATTTGGTCTAAAGTGAAGTTTAAGTCTCAAGAAACTGTAGTATTGAAGTTCCATAGGATGACCGAATTAGTCTATCTCTCTCTTGAGGTATAAAAGTATTTATATATTTAGATATTCCCATATTGAGTGCATATATGTTTATAATTGTTATATCCTCTTGCTAAATTGACCATTATCATTATTTAATGTCTTTCTTTGTCTCGTTTTACAGTTTCTGACTCAAAGCCTATTTTAGCTGATGTTAGTGTAGGTATTTCTGCTCTCTTTTGGTTTCCATTTGCATGAAATATCTTCTTCCATCCCATCACTTTCATCTTGTGTGTGTCTGATAGGTGACATGAATCTCTTATAAGCAGCATATATTGATATATATATATATTCAGCTACTGTATGTGTATTGACTGGAAAACTTAGTACATTTGCTTTCAAGGTAATTTTTGATAGGTATTGATTTATTATTGCTATTTTGTTAATTTTTGTAGCTCTTTTGTTTCTTTTTCTGTTGATGTTTTTCTTTGTGATTATTTCCCCTAGTAATATACTTTGATTCCTTGCTTTTTATGTCTTGTGTTATCTACTATACATTTTTGTGTTGTGGTTAACATGAGGCTTACAGAATATTGTATAGTTAGGTAAATTTTTAAAAAATACTCAATAATCCTATAAATAAGTTCATAATAGGGAAATACAAATTAAAAATGCAATGAAATATTGCTAAACATTCATTTGTTGACTAAAAGAAAAAATACTGAATACAACATTTTGATAAACATAGAGCAAACATAACTGTCATATATTGCTAGTGGAAGTGTGAAATAGTAAAGCCATTTTGCAAAATGATTTGGCAATGTCTTATAAAACTATCCTGTAATCCTATTATTCTGTATATTGGTATTTAACCAAGAATAATGAAAAATATGACACAGAAAATTTACATATGACTATTTATACCACCTTTACTAATGATAGCTCAATACTGGAAATAGCTGAAATATCTATCAATAGGGAAGTGGATACATTTTGGGATATGCATTCAATGGAATATATAACAATATAAAATGAACTACTGACACATGACAAAATGGGTGAATTTTAAAAAACATGTTAAATGAAAAAGTGATTCAATTTACATAAAATTTTAAAATAGGTAAAATTACTCTATGGTGATATAAATCAGATTAGTGGTTTTCTTAAAGGTCAGAGTTTGATTGGAAAAGGGAATGAGAAATTTATAGGTTAATAGAAATGTGGTATGTCTCAAATGGAGTATTGGTTGCATGAGTGTAGACATTTGTCAAAACTCATGCCACTGTATACTTAAGATCTGTATATTTTACAATATTTAAATTAAATCTAAATTTTAAAAGACAAATGATTTGTTTAATATAAGAATAAATCCTCTCGTAATTGTGGCCCCTGTATTAGTCCTAGTTCTCAAGAGAAACAGAACCAGTAGGATATATTAACATGTAGTCTAGAAAGAGATTTATTTTGATGGGTTGGCTTATGTGATTATGGAGGCTGATAAATCCCTTGAGCTGCCATCTGTGAGCTGGAGGTTTGGGAAAACTAGCAGTGTAGTTCTGGACCAAACCAGAGGCCTATAACCCAGGATAATCAGTGTTATAAGTCCCAGTCCAGTTTCAAGACCTGAGAACCAGGAGTACTGAAGCCTGAGGGAAGGTAAAAATGGAGGTCCCAGCTCAAGCAAACAGAGCAAATTTCCCCTCCCTCCATTTTTTCTTCTATTTAGGCTTTCATTGGATTGGATGAGGCACCTGTATTGGTTAGGGCAGATCTTCACTCAGTCTACCAACTCAAATGCCAATCCCTTTCAGAAACACCATCACAGACACACCCAGGCATCCTATAGCCCAGTCAAGTTGACACATAAAATAAACCATTACAGCCCCTAGATTTCAGAGTATACATGAAAATAAATGTAAGGTTCTTAACATTTTTATTTAGGAGTTTTCTATTGTTTAAATAGCATTTTCCATGTTATATAGAAACTGATGCATACCTCATTTTATTTATTTATTTATTGATGCATACTTTAAATAAAAGTGATTTTATAAAATAGATTCTTCTGGTTTTCTCTTTCTCTGCCATTTTCCAACACAGCACTTTATGAAGGAGAACTGGAGGAGCATTTAGATAAAATATATTCAGATGGATAAATAAATGTTTTCTGCTAAAACCTTTACCTTTAGTCTTGTAAGATCCCTTTGTATATTTTCCTGGTGAGCTCTTGGAATAGACCTGTACTGGCTTTCTCTATATATGTAACCGCCCCCAGATCTAGACTTTTTAGCTATCTTTGATCTTTCTCTACATTGTATCTTTTGTATTCTATGAATACTTGGCCTCTTAATTTTTTTGAATTAGCTGTACCTCCCTGATTACTCTGTCATTAATAGGTTAAGTAAATCTAACACATGGATGCTTTATATCTAGTCATGTAAAATATAATTATGTTTTTAACTTTTAAAAATTATATGTTGGTAGCAATAAGAGGAGAATTACTGGAGTCTTCTCATTTAAAGGCAACAAAACACAATATATTTTCATCTTCTGAGAAAAAAATATGTAAATACAATGCCAATGATAAAGTATTCTGTGCCTTGCTTAGAAAAACTGGGAAGTCTGGAGTCAGAAATGTTCAGTCATTAGGGAAAGTTTAGTTTTCCAGCAGCCCACCTTTCCTAACCTGATGACCCTCTGGGCAAGCTATTCTGCGTTTAACAAATGGATATACTTTTCAGTTATCTGAACCAGTTAATTTCTTTTATTTCTTAAAATAGTTTAATGTAGTTTTCTGTTACTTATAAACAAAATAATTCTAACACTCATGAAACCACATTTGATATTCAGTATAACTTTGGAAACAGCCGTTTTCTGGACCAGAACTGTCATATCTGGGCATAGATTATACTTCAATGGCAGGTAGGACTTCTATGGGAAGATATTATAGAATTCCCCTATAGTTACTTAATTTGTTTTATACAAAACTGTAGAAGAATCTGTCTAGTTTTTAATACTTGATTGTTTTATCTTTGATAATTTATCTTATTAATGTGGCAAGTGTGAAAATAAACCCTGTTGTTTCTTTAAGAATCTTCATTATCAATATTTCTAAGTATTGATGTAGGTGACTTGTTCATTGAAATTACATTAAAAGTGGATAATATGGATATAACACAACATCATGTACTCAGAAGGAATTATAATATTGTGCCAAGAGAAAATGATTGAGAAGTAAGAAAAAATGAAAATGTGATTTGGTTCAAATAACTATAAATGGACACCAAAAATAATCAAGTCCACTTGAATATGAGTAATTTAATATTTTTAGTGAATAAATATATGGAGGTGGAAGAGAATTAAATTAAAATTCTAAAATTCAAACTATTTGGTTCATAGCTAAAGAGCAAAAATTGTTTTTGTTCTGAACTTGTACTTATTCCAGATCTTTTGAACATTTTTACTTCCTGCTTTTTAGGTCAGAGACTATAAGAAAGATAAAAACCATATAAAAGCAAAGGAAATTGAAATAGAGAAAACTATTTTTAAAAATAAATCAATGAAAGAATACACAAAGGATAGTCATTCCCAGTCTTGATTTTTTTTTTTTATTATTATTATACTTCTAGGTTCTAGGATACATGTGCATAACATGCAGGTTTGTTACATATGTATACTTGTGCCATGTTGGTGTGCTGCACCCATCGACTTGTCCTTTACATCAGGTATAACTCCCAATGCAATCCTTCCCCCCTCCCCCTTCCCCATAATAGGCCCCGGTGTGTGATGTTCCCCTTCCCGAGTCCAAGTGATCTCATTGTTCAGTTCCCACCTGTGAGTGAGAACATGCGGTGTTTGGTTTTCTGTTCTTGTGATAGTTTGCTGAGAATGATGGTTTCCAGCTGCATCCATGTCCCTACAAAGGACACAAACTCATCTTTTTAATGGCTGCATAGTATTCCATGGTGTATATGTGCCACATTTTCTTAATCCAGTCTGTCACTGATGGACATTTGGGTTGATTCCAAGTCTTTGCTATTGTGAATAGTGCTGCAATGAACATACGACAGCCTTGATTTTTTAAGTGCTTACTATCTCAGTCATGCAGGAGGGAGGTTGTGACATTAAGGACCAAAGCTGTTTGCAACAGATTCTTAGCAAGATCACCTTGCTGGAATTATAATGCAAAGAGAGCCTGACATGCACAAGGTTTCAATAAGATTTAGTTCCTGTGTTAAAGGGAAATTAAATGGTCCTTTTTTTTTCTTTATTTTTCGATGGATTAGGCTATTAAGTTCTAACAGTGTTCTCTTACTGTTTTGAACATTTACTCCTTAGAAAAGAAAACAACATGCTTCAAAAATGCTTAATTCCAAGACTATATTTTCACTTATTCCAATAGAGTTGCCATTTTTTCTCTTCTACATGTTGACCTTCCTCATGCTTGCAAATATAAATTCAGTTAAAGAAATGTGTTTAGTAGTAAACTAAAATCAGCAAGAGAATTTACATGAAAACCCTGAAACAATGAAAATGCACATTCTCAATAGTAAAAATATAATTTCATTTTTAACTTGCAACATATGAATCTTTTAAAACCAGACACATAAGGTTAAAAATATTAAACCGACTCAATATTTAACTTAGTGGGACATTATATGTTCCAAAGAAAATGTCACAGCTTAAAGGATGCATAAGCTAGAAAATTCTTATTCATAGAGAGAATTGTAGGAAAACTCACGTTATATTTAAAAGATGAAATACCTGGATTACAAGGTATCTGATCCATTTATTTGGCTATAGTAATGATTGGTGCAGATCACCAATATGATGGTTTGCTGAATAGTAACCACAATGAAAACAGCAGAAATCAGTGTACTGTCTAGGGTTCAATTTTTTAAATATATCTGTGAGGTTATTAAAAATTTATCTTTGTGACTACATATTTTAAACAATGTGTACTTTAGCCACCATGCATGACTTACAATGTGTACTCTAGAGGCAAAGATAAAATTAAGGGAGGAGACCACCCCTCATATTGTCTTATGCCCAATTTCTGCCTCCAAAGAAAGAAGAAGTAAAAACTAAAAGGCAGAAATGAAATCCACAGGCAGACAGCCCGGCACCGCACCCTGGGCCTGGTAGTTAAAGGTCGACCCCTGACCTAATTGGTTCTGTTATCTTATAGATTACAGACATTGTATAGAAATGCACTGTGAAAACTCCTATCTTGTTTTGTTCTGATCTAATTACCCATGCAAACAGCCCCCAGTCACGTACCCCCTGCTTGCTCAATCAATCAGGACCCCCTCACATGCACCCCCTTAGAGTTGTGAGCCCTTAAAAGGAACAGGAATTGGTTACTTGGGGAGTTCGACTCTTGAGACTGAAGTCTTGCCGATGCCCCCGGCCGAATAAACCCCTTCCTTCTGTAACTTGGTGTGTGAGGAGTTTTGTCTGCCGCTCGTCCTGCTACAAAATAACTTTTTTTTTTTTTAATTTATTTATTATTATTATACTTTAAGTTGTAGGGTACATGTGCATAACGTGCAGGTTTGTTACATATGTATACTTGTGCCATGTTGGTGTGCTGCACCCATCAACTCATCATTTACATCAGGTATAACTCCCAATGCAATCCCTCCCCCCTCCCCCCTCCCCATGATAGGCCCCTGTGTGTGATGTTCCCCTTCCTGAGTCCAAGTGATCTCACTGTTCAGTTCCCACCTATGAGTGAGAACATGCGGTGTTTGGTTTTCTGTTCTTGTGATAGTTTGCTAAGAATGATGGTTTCCAGCTGCATCCATGTCCCTACAAAGGACACAAACTCATCCTTTTTGATGGCTGCATAGTATTCCATGGTGTATATGTGCCACATTTTCTTAATCCAGTCTGTCACTGATGGACATTTGGGTTGATTCCAAGTCTTTGCTATTGTGAATAGTGCTGCAATCAACATACGTGTGCATGTGTCTTTATAGCAGCATGATTTAGAATCCTTTGGGTATATACCCAGTAATGGGATGGCTGGGTCATTTGGTACATCTAGTTCTAGATCCTTGAGGAATCGCCATACTGTTTTCCATAATGGTTGAACTAGTTTACAATCCCACCAACAGTGTAAAAGTGTTCCTATTTCTCCACATCCTCTACAAAATAACTTTTAAAAAGTTAATGGACACTATCACATGTTGCAGCAATCCCAATTTGGGCTTAAAGCAGTTGAAATCAGAGTCTCAAAAATATATCTGCACTTCCACTTGCATTGCAACATTATTCACAATAGTCAAGATGTGGAAGCGACCTAAATGTTCATTGATCAATCAATGGGTAAATAAAATATGATATACGCATACAATGTAATATTGTTCAGCCTTTACAAAGAAGAAAACTCTGCTATTTGCAACAACATAGATGAACCTGGTGGGCATTATGCTAAGTGAAATAAGCCAGTCACAGAAAGACAAATATTACACGATACCACTTATATGAGGAATCTAAAATAGTCAAACCCATAAAAAAGCAGAATAGAGTGGTGATTTCCAGGGGCTGGAGAAGGGGCAAACAGGGAGGTATTAGTCAAAGGGAACAATGTTTTAGTTATGCAAGATGAATAAATCCCAGAAATTTGCTATACATTGTAGTGCTAATAGTTAACAATACTGTTGTAGACTTAAAAGTTTGCTAAGAGAGTTAATTTATGTTGTGTTCTTATCATATATTAAAAAAGTTAATGGATGGTTTAGAACAAAAACAATAACAATTACAATATATTATAGCATTTATAACAATCACAGAATTAGAATATATGATAATAATATTATAACTGGTGGGACTATGATATGGAAGCATGAGGCTCTTTAACTGCATGTAAAGTAGTATAATATTATATGAAAGTAGATTGCCATAACTTAATTCTGTGTTTTCTATAAATTATATCAGTGTTTTAAACTTCAGCATTATTAACATTTTGGGTGGGATAATTCTTTGTTGTGGAGGGCAAATATGTTGCAATATGTTTAGCAATATCCCTGACCTCCACCCACTAGATACCGATAGCATCCCCTCCAGTACTGAGAGGCGAAAGTGTCTTTAGGCATTGTCAAGTGTCCTCTGAGAGCAAAATCACTAATTGAGAACCATTGCCTTAGAAAAACAAGGAATGTAAACACAACAAAATATAATAATCAATATAAATGATTAAATTAAACTTTAAAAAATAATTGATTAATCTGGAAGAAGACAGAAAAAGAAAATATAAAACAAGAACAGATGGATCGAGTAGAAAATAAGATGGTAGATTTAAACCCCACTATATTAATAACTGCATTAAATACAAAATATGTAAAAACTCCAGTTAAAGAGAATCTAAGATTAGATAAAAAGACTCAACTGTATGATATCTATAAGAAACTCATTTTAAATATAAAGATACAGAAAAGTTAAAAGCAAAATGATATAAAGAATATATAATACACACTATACAAAAAATGGGGGTGATTATATAAATATCAGCCAAAGAGGGCTTCAGAATGTAAAATACATGCACATAATCTGATAGAACTGGAAAATGAACATGAAATATCCAAAATTATAGTTGAATGTTGTATTTCATTTTATTTTTAAAATTTTAACTTTTATTTTACTCAAGGGTATACATGAGCAGATTTGTTACAAGAAATTATTGGCTGATGCTGGATGTTATACAGTGTACGAATGTCATCACCCTAGTGGTCAGCATAGTACTCAGTAGGTAGCTTTCTAACTCACCCTTCCCCTGCCTAGTAGTCCAGTGTCTATTGTTTCCATATTTATGTCCCTATGTGCCCAATACTTAGCTCCCACTTATAAATGAGAACATGTAGTATTTGCTTCTCTGTTCCTGCCTTAATTTGTTTAGTATTGTGGCCTCCAGTTCCATCCATGTTGCTGCAAAGGATGTGATTTTATTCTTTTTTATGACTGTGTGGTATTTCGTGGTATATATGCACCACATTTTCTTTATCCAATCTACAGCTGATGAGCACCTGGGTTGATTTTATGTCTTTGCTGTTGTGAATAGTACAGCAATGAACAGACAACTGCATATATCTTTTTGGTAGAATGCTTTATTTTCCTTTGGGTATACACCTAGTAATGGGATTGTTGAGTCAAATGATAGCTCTGATTTAAATTCCTTCAGAAATCTCCAGACAACTCTTCACAGTGGCTGGACTAATTTACATTTCCACTAACAGTTTATAAACATTTCCTTTCTCTACAGCCTCGCCAGCATCTGTTGTTGTTTTGAATTTTTAATAATAATCATTCTGACTGGTGTGAGATGGTATCATCATGGTTTTGATTTGCATTTCTGTGATGATTGGTGATGCTGAGCATTTTTAATATGTTTGTTGACCACTTGTATGTTATCTTCTGAGAAGAATCTGTTCCTGTCCTTTGCCCATTTTTAAATGAGGTTATTTTGGTTTTGTCTGTTGATTTGTTTAAGTTCTGTATAGATTCTAGATATTAGGTGTTTGTCAGATGGACAGTTTGAATATATTATCCCATTCTGTAGGTTGTCTGTCTGCTCTTTTGATAGTTTCTTTTGCTCTGCAATAGTTCTTTAGTTTAATTATGTCCCACTTGTCTATTTTTGGTGTTGTTGCAATTGCTTTTGGGGACTTAGAATAAATTGAGATACAAAAATCCATAAAAAGATCAATGAAACCAAGAGTTTGTTATTTGAAAAAATAAATAAGATTGATAGACTCCTAGCTAGATTAACATGGAAAAAAAAGAGAATGTCCAAATAAGCAATATCAGAAATGACGAAGGTAATATTATAATTGAACCCACAGAAATACAAAAGATCCTGAGACTATGACGAACAACTGTATGCACAGAAATTAGCAAATATAGATTAAATGAATAAATTCCTGTAAGCATGCAATATCCAAAGATTGAATGAGGAAGAGATTGAAACCCTGAATACATCAATATCAATTTCTGAAATTGAATCTGTAATACACTGCTAACCAAAAAAATCCCTAAAGCAGATGGATTCACAGCTGAATTATATCAGACATACAAATAACTGTTACCAATTCTACTAAAAATATTCCTAAAAACAGGGGAGGAAGGGCTCTTCTGTAACTCATTCTATGGAGCCAGCATCAGCCTGATACCAAATCTGGCAGAGACACAATGAAAAAAGAAAACTTCAGACAAATACCCCTCATGAACATAGATACAAAAATCTTCAGCAAAATACTAGCAAATCAAATCCAGCAGTACATAAAAAATATATATGCACCACGATCAAGTAAGCTTTAATCCTGGGATGCAAGGTTGGTTCAACATACAAAAATCAATAACTATGATTCACCACATAAACAGAATCCAAAGCAAAAACCATATGATCACTTCAATAAATGCAGAGAAAGCTTTCAGTAAGCTCCAACATGATTTTCATGATAAAATACTCCACAAATTAGGCATTGAAAGAATATACCTCAAAATAATGACAGCTATCAATGACAAACCCACATCCAACATCATACCGAAGAAGCAAAAGCTGGAACGATTCATTTCCCTTGAGAATTGGAACAAGGATGCTCACTGCAACCACTCCTATTCAACATAGTACTGGAATTCCTAGCCAGAGCAGTCAGGCAAGAAATAGAAAGAAAAGGCAGCCAAAAAAGAAGTCAAACGTATCTCCTCACTCCTGATACGATTCTATGCTTAGAAAATCCTAAAGACTGTCAGAAGGCTCCTATAATTGATAAACAACTTTAATAAAGTTTCAGGATACCAAAGTCAATGCACAAAAATCAATAGCATTTCTATACAGCAACAACATCTGAGTTGAGCATGAAATCAATAACACAATCCCACTTACAATAACCACAAAGAAAATTAAATACCTAGGAATACAGCTAAGCAAGGAGGTGAAAGATCTCTACAAGGAGAACTACAAAACACTGCTGAAAGAAGTCAGATATGAAAAAAATAAATGGAAAAACATTCCATGCTCATGGAATGAAAGAATCAATATTATAAAAATGACCATACTCTTCAAAGCAATTTACAAATTCAGTGCTATTCCCATCGAACTGTTGACATCATTCTTCATGGTATTAGAAAAAGGCCTAGTCTAAAATTCATATGGAACCCCAAAAGAGCAGGAACAGCTAAAACAATCCTAAACAAAAGGAACAAATTCAGAGGCATCACACTACCTGAATGCAAACTATACTATAAAGCCACAGTTACCAGAACAGCTTGGTACTGGTACAAAACAGACATATAGACCAATAGAACAGGATAGAAAACTCAAAAATAAAGCTGCACACCTACAAGCATCTGATAGTCCACAGGGCTGTCAAAAAAGGAGAAATGGGGAAAGGACTTCCTACTCAGTAAGTGGTGCTGGGATAACTGGCTAGCCATAAGCAGAAGACAAGCTGGACTGACCCCTACATTTCACTATATATAAAGATTAACTCAAAACAGATTGAAGATTTAAATGTGAGATCTCAAACTATAAAAATCCTGGGGGCAACCTAGAAAATATTCTTCTTGACATTAGCCTTTGTAAATAATTTTTGGCCAGTTGAAGATTTTACCACTCCTATTCTAATAATTGACAAATCGAGTACACTGTATATCTGTACATATATAGATTTGAATGGTACTATTACTAACCTTATCTAATTGATATTTATAGAGCACTCTAAACAACAGCAGCAAAAAGCACATTTATTAAACAACTATAACTAACTTTCTGTACCTTTAAACAATGAGTATACTTGCACTAAGCAGGTACTGTGCTTGAGAATGCTGAGTCAGAAAGAGAAAAAGTATGAAATATGGCATCTGCCTGAGATGAAATATTTGCTAGTGTCTCTGTGATATGGCACAAAACTGTCCATCATTGTTACAGATAAACTCACAGCTGGGTCAAGAAGAAATGACACAGCCAACCAAAGGAGTCTGCTCAAGTAGAAATTATAATCTTCATATAGTCACCTGTCCTTCAAGTGCCTTCTGAGAGGTATAGTCTGTACGACCTCATAAGATTACCATATAACTTTTTTCAGAAGAACCTAAACTAAAACACTGCTCTCCCATGACTTAAGGGCCACATTATGACTTTCATGAAGTATAACCACTTTGGCTTCATGGGCCCCTCCTTCCATAAGGAAATGTTAAAAATTATATTTTACAACTGCATTGGTATAAAGACAAATTCATTGATATTATGTATTAAAACATTTTTTAATCTAAAAGTTTAGTTTTTTCTCTTGATTTTTAAAGATATTAAAACATTTTTATAGGCCTCTAAAATATTCTGGGTCTAGATATTGTACTTTTTGTGCCTGCTGGATAAGTTGGCCCTGGCTGACTCAAACATAGAGAGGGGTAGGAGGAGGCAAGATGATAGTAGTTTGCTTTTTCTTAGAGGGACAAAATCTCAAAATAATTCTCTCATATTCCTAATCTCTTTTACATGCTAAATCTGTGGAGAGTTTTATGATGGTTCTGTTTTGATATCTGTCATAATAATGGAGTTAGAAAATATTAGGAAAATTAATACACATTACAGCACATTTGTACAAACATACATATTTTTAGTTACATTATATCATATATTACATGTACTATGTTATTATATAGTATATAGTATGTTATATATTATATATTATTGATAATATATTATTAGTAGCAATATTAATAGTTAGCATTAGTAATATTATATAGTATATAAAATAAACATTGTAATAATACATATTATATAGTATGTATATACACACACACACACACAGTCATGCCCTGCATAAACACATTTTAGTCAACAATGGACTGCATACAGGAAGGTGATCCCAAAAGATGATAATAGAGTTAGAAAATCATAATGTTATGACATTGTAGCTGTCATAACGTCATAGTACAAAACATTACTCACCTGTCTGTGGCGATGCTGGTGTAAACAAACCTACTCCACTGCCAGTCATTGAAAATGTAAATAAATAAATCAATGGATAAAATCTTATAGAATAAAAATATAAAGAAAAAATATTTTATACTGCTGTACATGTGTTTGGATTTTAAACTGTTATTACAAAGGAGTCAAATAGTTGAGAAAAATTTTTTAAGTTTATAAAGTAAAAAAGTTACAGTAAGCTAAGGTTAATATTTTATAGCCAAAAACATTTGTGTAAATTTAGTATTGCCTAAGTGTATAGCATTTATAAAGTCTATGTGGTATACAGTAATGTCCCACGCCTTTACATTCACTTACCTCTCTTACTCACTGACTCAGACAGAGCAATGTCTAGTCTTGCAAACTCTATTCATGGTAAATGCCCTATAAAAGTATACCATTTTTAATATTTTATATCCTATTTTTATTGTACCTTTTCTATGTTTGGATATGCTTAGATACACCTATTCCTACAATTGCCTACAGTATTTAGTACAGTAATATGCTATATAGGTTTGTAGCCTACAAACAATATGCTATACCACACATCCTCGGTTTGTGGTAGCCTAGTCCTTCTAGGTTTGTGTGAGTACCCACTATGACATTCATAAAATGGTGAAATCACCTAATGATGCATTTTGCAGATTGAATCCCTGTCATTAAGTGACTCATGGCTGTATACACACACACACACACACACACACACACACACACACACACACACACATACAGTCATGAGTCTGCTAAAGTAGGAACTATCTTCATGATACATCAGCATTTATTTTACAATTTGTCACTCCAAAAAAGACTAATGGTAAAAAACAAATAAACAAATGTAAAATTGACCTTTAATTCAATAAGATTTGCATCTTTTCTTGAGCCAGTGACCATGTAACGGTTACTAAATGTCCTATGTAAATTAGATAGTTTGAAGAATATACTTGAAATGTAACTGTCTCGAATGCTAACTGTGGAAAACTAATACACATTACAGCACATTCGTACAAATATAAATATTTTTAGTTACATTAATTTTTTAATGTGTGTAATTAGATACCATGTTGTATAAACAAAATGCTTCATAAAATAAAACCAAGACAAAATAATTGACTAAAGTCTTTAAGAATTTTAAGACTAGCTAGTACAAACTCCTTTTACTCCTCCAAGTACTGTTATCTGCATTTATCCTCACATCCTTTCCTGCATTCTTAGATAATGGTGTTACCGAAAATTTCTATGTTTGATCCTCCAAAATCTGCTGAGTCTTAGCAAAACAATTTTTATCACTCTACTTTATCTTTAATATTTCCACCATCCTGATTTACTTCTTCTAGACTGAAATGTGTTCAACTTTCTCCTATTAAAAATAAACATAAAGAACTCTCTATCAGCTTTCTCCCTGCTTTTGAATGTGCTTTAGATTCCTTCCCTTTAAAAGCACAATATCAAAATATAAGTGTCCTGTAATTATATTAATTTTAGCATCTTTGATTCCTTCTTAAACTAGCATGGTAACGCTTCTGGCCTCACCAAAAAGACTCCAACAAAGTTACTGATGACCACTTAACTGCGAAATCTGTGTATGTCTTTTGAGGTCTCATCTTATTTGGCTTTCTTGAAACATTTGACACCATCAACCATGTCCTTCATTAAATTAGCTTCGTAAGTTGCCAAACCATGGAAGCAGCTCACCTGGACATACAATAATATCTTTTTTTCACTGTGTTGAAAAACTCATCATCTTTCCCTCTAGCCTAATCCACCTTTCTCATTTCCTATCTCAAGTTTTGGAAATATCAGTCAATCACTCAAGCTAAAAACTTGGGTGGCATGATAGACTTCTCACTTCCCCAAGAATCCTATCCCCATCTCCCTTGATAATTAAATCTTGAAAATTCTATTTCCTGGATATCTATAATTTCCATCGTCTTCTCTTCATCTCACAGCTTTATGTTTAGTTCTTTCATCTGTATCATTTCATTAGAACCCTACTCTAATCCAATGTTCCTTCTGCATTGCTGCCAGAAAGAGCTGGTTGTATTATTTCTCTGCTCAGATGCTTCAATGTTTTGTGATTCTCTACAGCAGAAGGTGAAACATCTTTGTGTGCATGAGGAAAAATCATTTTTCTCTATAGTCTCAGTCAACACTCACACCACCACTTCACTTCTGGTCACCAAATATGTGGGTTTTTTCCCACGCCAAGCAATTCTCCAGTTCTCAGTGGATACCAACTAGGTGTTCAGCAGTTTAACTCAATCCTAATAATATCCTAGAGACAGTATCAGATCCTACAGGTTAATAACTCAGTCTCAAAAGATGATCTTTACTTCAGATGCCAATTGCAAGTCTAAGTTGCAACCTGTGCTTCTGATCAACTGGCTATAAATCAAACCATCTTCTTGGGTTTGATTATTTGCTAGAATGGCTCACAGAAATCAGGTAAAAGCATGTACTGGCTTATTATAAAAAACAATATAAAGGGTACAGATCAATAACCAGATAAAGATATACATAGGGCAAGGTATGTGGAAATGGGCAGGGAGCTTCCCTGTCCTTAACTGGTCTACTATCGTCCCAGCACCTCCAGGTGTTCAGTAAACTGGAAGCTCTCCAAATGCTACTCTTCTGGGTTTCTAAGAGGTTTCCTTATGTAGGCATGATTAATAAAATCATTGACTGCTGGTAACCTAGTCAACCTTCAGACCCCTCCAGAGAAGGTCCAGGATTAGGGTTGTAAGTTCTTACCCTCGGCTGGGCATGGTGGCTCACTCCTGTAGTCCCAGCACTTTGGGAGGCTGAGGCCGGTGGATCACCTGAGGTCAGGAGTTCAAGACCAGCCTGGCCAACTTAGCAAAACCCCGTTTCTACTACAAATACAAAAATTAGCTGGGTGTGGTGGTGGGCATCTGTAATCCCAGCTACTTGGGAGGCTGAGGCAGGAGAATCACTTGAACCTGGGAAGCGGAGGTTGCAGTGGGTTGAGATCACACCATTGCACTCCAGCCTAAGGTGCAGAGTGAAACTCTGTCTCAAAGAAAATAAATAAGCAAAAATGAAAGTTCTTACCCTCTAATCACGAGGTTGGTTTCCTTGGCAACCTGCTCTCATCTGAAAGCTATCCAATAGCTCAGCGCCACTGGGTATCTCATTAGGATAAAAAAATATACTTTTTACATTTGAGCATTTCAAGAATTTTAGACACTGTGTGCCAGGAAATGGGGTGAGAGGCAGACCAAATATATATTTCTTATTATGTCACAAATGCAAACATAAAGAACAGTATGATCAAGAAGAAATTCTTATTTCAAATATATTCTATTTCATATTATTTGAGAATATATTCTAAATTCAGAAGAAATTGAAAATAGTAAACTACTTAAAAAGGAAGCCCATATTAAAGTAGGTAATATAATTCAGAGAAAACTTCATGTAAGGAGCACACACGCAAATATAACAAATATTACTGGCTATATGCCAATAAATGTAATAGGAAAAGATAAGAAAAAAAAGCTTGAAAACACCAACATAACAATGGTGTTATAGAAGTGAATGAGCAAATATTGCTGAATAACAAGGGATGTGCACAGTTAATCCTATTATATTATGAAATTGACTACAAAAAGTAAATGTAGACTGTTTGTCATCAGCATAAAATAAACTCTAGACCACATGCTGACTCTCTTTGTAGGGTGAGACAGAAGGCATCAATTTGGCCCTACCTCATGTTTGAGTTGGTGTCACAGTGTACAGATCAAATGTAGCAGCTCCCCATTTTCAACATATCATGAGAAAATTTGACCTGTCACTTCTTGGACAAATCTTGGTTAACCACAGATAACTTAAAATATTAAGGGACAAGTCAGGAGAATTTTCTTTTGCCAACATCTGATAGTGTGATATAAAATGGCTAAAGTCAGTGTAATTTTGATGATCTCAAAAATATGATTTGAGATTAACCTTGAAGATATTATTATATTTGTTTTATACTGCTAAATTATTTATAAAATAAATATTTTTAAAAACATAGATTCAGATTAAGTTATGAAGGGTAAAATATAGTTAATATTTGGAAAAAAGTCTACATTGGGATAATCCTTTTTAAAACAAATATACTTTTGTTACATTTTGCTACATATAAATTAAGCTAGTAGCCAATAAGGTATTTCCAGTAAATATCAGGACTTTCCTAATGAAGAGATTAAATCAACTCTTTGTCATTACTGTGTTATTTTATTCCTAAAATAAAATAACCATGTCATTAGCTTAATAAAATTACAATTACATTTTTTTATCTTGTTTCTCTGTCTGTACTGTTCACTCCACAATCTGATATGCAATAGTGACTTCCAAAGAAACCAATTTTTTTGAAGAAAAAAGTAAACTCTAGTCTATCTGTATTCTAATTATTCCCAATAATGAATCAAGTTTGTGATTAATGAATATGTGTATAATACAGCGGAAAGAGGAATCATTGGGTTAGAGGGTCACATAATGACATCATATGGTTTTAATTTTCAGTGATCTTTCGCTAAGTAGTTATTAGTCATATGAACTAATATGATGAACCAAAGATCAAGATATCTATTGATTGGTATAAAATACTTTTCTAAGATATGACTCATTGCTTTACCTCAAGGATCTAAAAGGACATTCAAATTAGGCATTTATTTACAAAGTCTAATGCTTACAGTGATGAATTTCATGACAAGTGTAAGACAAAGATCACAATGTTATCTTTGAGATAGAAAAATGTTTTATAGCCTAGGGCAATGGGAAGATATTGTCTCATTTGAGAATAATGGCTACAAGCAGTGTTAATTCCTTTTATATTAAGCTGTGAATGACTTATCTAATAATAATATATACAACAGCATTTCTGTTAAGTGCCAACTGATGTTTGTTGTAGCAGTTAAAAGAAAATGAATTTTTAAGTTTCATGAATTCTCTTGTGATTTTTTTTGCAAACTTAAATAAATCATGTTCCTGTAGTTATGTAAATGGTGTTAACTTCCTTCTGTTCTTTCTAAAGCTAAGGTTACTAAAAATATGTAGTGCCAGACCACAGAGAATTAAATCTGATAGCATATGCTGGTGGAGCTAGGAATTATTAAAACAGACTCTGAACCTGGTGTGTTGAGAGAAAAAAGTAGCTTAATTATTTAGTTATGCTGTTTCAACCTTCACAGTTGACTTTTCAGGATTAATGCCTTAAAGAGGCCATGCCAAAAGGTATCTTTTTTGCCTATTGTGGTTTAAGTGATATCCTGCTTGAAAGCAGAAATATGGATGAGATAACCAAAATAAATCAATTAAACTGGCTGGTGCTCTGTCCTTGTTTTCACCAGTGATTCCCAAACTTGGCTGCATGTCAGAATCACCTGAGGAACTTTAACTACTACTGAAGCCTGGGTTTCATGCCCAGACATTTTGACGTTATTAGTCCGGAGGGGCTCAGCTTCCTGATTCTAATATGCAGCCAGGATTGAGAGCCACTGACCTAGTCAGACAATATATTAGAAAAGAACATGGATTTGAGGGAGTCAAAATTAGACCTACTTAGAACCTCAGCCATATGTACAATTTAGGATGTTCAATTATTTAGGAACCTTTGCAACAGGGCTGTTGAGACAGCAAAATAATGTTATTCATGTAAAAACTGTTGGCTTAAATTGGCACTTAATAGGCATTAATAAATATTATTTTCCTGTTCTCTCCCTCTGCATTACCCCTCGAGACTCTGGCCCTGTAAGAGGTAGAAGACGAAATATAATAGCCACTGTTCACTGCCTGTGTGATGTTTTTACTTTATTTAAATTCCAGTTCTGGTTTGAAGAACATTCCTGGGTAATTAGGAAGATAAAGAATTTAATGAACATAGTCTTCTACCTCCCTCACTCTGATTCCTGATTTGTTGCTTCCTGATCATCCCTTAAGGTCTCCATTTGAATATTTTGTCCTCAGGGAATCCTTTCCTAGCTGCTCTCGCCACCTCAACCTGGGCTGGAGTCTCCTCCATCTCATTTCCGGGATGTTTGTCATGAATTCGTGGAGTCTTCTGTTGTGTCCTTTAGGGTACATAGTGCCTACTTAATAATTTTAACCAGACGAATGAATGAAGGAATTTAAAATAAAATAATATTTTAACAAGTACAAGGCAGTATTTAGCTGAGTTTCAAATAGATGGTTGTAATATTAACATAACTTTAAGAGTGTCCAGAGTGGTTGCACATGAGTAATTTTAATTCTTTTATTTATTATTTTATTTTCCTTTATTTTCTCAAAAAGCATTTTTTGATTGCCCACTGTTTTCTGACAGGCACTGTTCTAGATATTGGAGATGCAGAAATGAACAAGATCCTGGATACTGGAGATGTCAACAGTGTTTTGGTTCTCTTTGAGCTCGCATTCTAGTCAAGGTAAGTAGGAAAAAAAAAAAAGTAGTACATGAATGAACAACATAGTATTATTTCAGTAGTAATAAATGCTCCAAAATAGAGAATATAAGAGAATGACTGTGGTGACTGTGTTAATGGATATTGCATGAGGAAGGATTCTTTGAGAAACTAATATCAGAACTGGTATCTGAAAGACAAGTGAATCAGCCACATGATGATCTGAGGATGTAAATTTAAATTTACAGGGCAAATAAAATAAAATGCAAATTCCTCAAGGTGGATCTGAGTTGTCATATTCTATGAACAGTAAGCAGCTCATCTAACAACATAGGAAACAAGAAGAGAAAGATGGAAAATGAGATTAGAGGATAGTCAGGGTACAGTTCATGTAGACATTTATATCCATGGTGTCTCATTTTTTATTCTAAATATGTTGGGAAATCTTTGGAGTCTAAATGGCTCTAGAGGTTGGGGAGTTTATATTTAAACCTAAGAGATTTGTATCTATTTAAATCATAGGTCTGACATGTGGAGAATGGATTTGTGGAGTTGGGGGCGTAGGAGTGAGGAATGGGGAATATATGAGCACCAGAGTGGAAGTAAGGAGACTTGTTGCAGTTGTCCATGCAAGAAATGGTGGCAAACAATCATAAGAAGCAGCAGTAAAGGTGGAGACATGGATGGAAGGAATGTATTTTGGAGTCAGAGCAGGCAAGACTTCTGATAAATTGGGTAACAATGTTGTTATTGGAGGGGGATAGCTGAATATGTAACAGTTCAGCTCTACCCTTATGATGAGGGCTTGGTGGTTGGGTGGTTTGTGTAGATGTGGGTCCTTCTACTGATGACTTCCAAATCACAAGACACAGGCAACAATTTCTAATCAATGCTTCTGAATACAGCCTTGGCTGTAGTTGTCAGAACTTTTACTGAGGATTAAGAATCTCAACAGTTCTTTAAACTATGATTAGGGTTTGGAAGGTTATGTGTAAAAGCATGGAGATAGAGAAGAAAACAATCTGAAAAAGTTTGAGAGGTCGTGAGTAGATAAGTTTGTGTGGCTCAAAGGTTATTGTAGGAGAAAGGCAAAAGATACATATGGAATGAAAACCTGAGTTCATTTTATTGAGAACACAGAAAGTCATATCAGAATCCATAAATTATGGGTTTATAGAACTAAGAAAGTTTTTCTGAGAAAACTTCATATGAAATCTCACAAGGGTGATTGATTTAGCAGTGTTCACATAATGGCTTGGAGGTGAGGAAAGCCTAAAAGCAAGGAGACTATGTAAAAATCATTTAAGCAAGATTATTCATCCATTAGTATGTTCAGTTATTAAGTTAAAAAACATTCATTGAGTAATTGCTGTATGCCAAAAACCCATGGTCACCAGGACTCTATTTTTACCTAAAAGCTATAGCTAGACACCCCCAAAGAGAGGGAAAAATACAAATCTCCTAAATCAAAAAAGAAAAAGTCTGGAAAAGAAACTTGCTTATATTATTCTAATTTGATAACACTGTGATTTATAGTACTAGGGTATGTTTATGTATATGAGATTGTTTCCAAGGGATAGATTTTTAAATATCTTTAATACTGCTTTGTAAATTAATTGTATATTTTATATATTTCCAAATGAGTGTTTTTGCAAGTCACTTGACTGATAATAATTTAAAAGTCAGACCATATAATTTAAATCAAACTTTTATTTTATAATATTAGTATACTGCATTATATATACTTAAAATATAGATGTTTATTTTATTAGACAAAATAGTTGTTGTAAAAATAAAAAAATGCAATTTACCATTGGATGATTGCACTAAACTAAGTCCTTTTAACTTACATAAGGGAAAAATTATTAAATTAAAATGTGAGTCTTTTCCGTATTTTAGGATATTTGGTGTGAATTTTTGTGACATGGGACTTCTAACAGTAATGTATGAAACCTCAGCCAACTGTATTTGACACTATAATACTTGACAAAAGGAGGTTATAACAAAAATAATTTTATAAATGTTAAGAATATATTCTGGGGATTTGAAAACAAGGTGAAAATTTCTGACTCTCTGGCATGAACAGAAGAGTGACTAAGACTGAGTAAAGAAAAATTTGCAAAATCCTAAAAGAAAGTACACCAGAAAAGGAGGGTGAAAGCAACTATTAGCCATATCACTGTTGGCATAATGACCAGCACATAGAAAACTGGCTACATCTTACATTTCTTCCCCAAATGTTTCAATTCTGTGGTTAGGGAGCTCTTTTTCTGAGCACACGCCTAATTTTACATAAATGTAAATGTAAAAAAACAAAAGATGCTTGAAAATTATTTAAAACTCATATTTTCAGAAATTTTAAGAAGTTTTACCTATATGTAAATATAATTCCACTCCAGAATAGAATGTCATCACATATTAGAAGAATTAAAATTTCAAATATTCCTGATAAAACTACATGTAAAATTTGCCAGTCAACTCATAATGTTGATTAAGAATTTTTTGCTATGAATTTTGCTAATAGTCTTGGTGGTTATTTTTATACCTTTGCTTTACATCCATTATAGTCAACCAATAGTTATATTGTTCTTTCTGAGAAAGTAGAACATAACTCTGGGTTTTAATTACCCTCAAGAGATAAGTAATTTTTTTTTTTTTTTTTTTTGAGACGGAGTCTTGCTCTGTCGCCCAGGCTGGAGTGCAGTGGCCGGATCTCAGCTCACTGCAAGCTCCGCCTCCCGGATTTACGCCACTCTCCCGCCTCAGCCTCCCGAGTAGCTGGGACTACAGGCGCCCGCCACCTCGCCCAGCTAGTTTTTGTATTTTTTAGTGGAGACGGGGTTTCACCGTGTTAGCCAGGATGGTCTCGATCTGCTGACCTCGTGATCCGCCCGTCTAGGCCTCCCAAAGTTCTGGGATTACAGGCTTGAGCCACCGCGCTGGGCCCGAGATAAGTAAATTTTTTAAAGACAAAAACCATCTGATAAATTCTTTATATAGACCTGAACAAAATAACAGCTACAAGATATGCTTGAGAGTTTACTCTCAAAGAGTATTTTCTTCACACTGCATTTTTGAAACCTACATTCTGTTTGCAAAGTAATACCTGTATTAGGAAATATGCTGATAATATCACATTTTCTTCTAGAGAACTTTAGGAACTTTCTAGAAAACATGTTTATAGTTCTTTACTGTAAATAATTTGACTACTTCAAGTAAATTACTGAATTAAAATTCAGATGATTGTATTAAAACAAGTATGATTGCATTGTATTGAATACAAACTTCTTTAGGAGCATATTGATTAATGAGCAATTTTACAAAAGATGAAAAAGAATGGTTAATCAAGACATAGCATTGCTCTAAAGCTCATTTAGCAAGCAATTACTTCTGATTCACTGAAAACCAGTAGGTTGTGCCTTAAGTCAATTTCCAGGTGAGGCAAAGTAAATGCCACTGATGTCTTACTATGTATTTTCAAAAATAGACTAAGTTAACTAACCCAAATCAACACAATTCATGACTATAAGATATATGAGTTTTTAATGAATTAAATTACTTTTCAATAAACCTGAAAAAAGATCTTGAGGTCATGCCTAGCAGTTAATTAATAAAGCTTAATTTAGTACCATCTCTTTAACAACAGAGTATATTAGTATGTAGGTGTGTATTTTTGTACAGGATGGTTAAAGTTTATCAGTTACTCAGCTGAGAATTTTGAATAAATGTCTTCATCATATAGAATATCATAATACATAAAATTGCCCATGTGGCAAACCTCCATGTAATAGTAAATTAATAGACACCATTCTATTTTTTTCTGATCCTATGTTCTCTTTTTTAATAAAACAATGAAGAATGCTTAATATTGGTAGCTCAGAAATATTAGAGATCTTATGTAACAGATGAGGATAAAATCTTTTGTGTAGCAATTGAATAAATGAATCCACAGCGGAGTAGCTGAAACTGTTTAGAGTCTTTGATTTCTGATGGCATCTTACTTTTGTTCTTTGGTTTTTTGGTTAATAAAGATTAATCAGTGTACTTCTTGGTTCATCCTGTCTTTCTGCAACTGTTAAATATAGCTTTATGATGTTGAATGTAGGTGATTTAATGACATAAGCAGAAGCACAGAGGAAATAGCATCCAGGTCTCTCTAAAGGAATCAGTAGATTTCATAAATGAGTTGATAGTTGATCTAGATTTTAACTTTCAGATTTAAAAAAAGTACTGGGTGGGAAACACAAAATCTTATTATTCTAAGATTTTAAATTCTACTATTTTAGGACAAGTTAAAATTGTTTTTAATATGTCTGTTTTATTAATTTTCAGTTCAGCAAGTCAAATATGTCATAATTAAGCTTTTTAAGAGTGAGTATTTTTGTGAGAGAAATGCTTCTTTTTATTTTTATCCCTCTCTCTAAGTAGTGTTTGAACCTACCATATCCACAGCAATCTAGAAAGCATTGGGACTACAAATACAAATTAGATATGTTGATTCCCTCTTCATTCGTCCATTGAAAAACATATATTAAGCACCTACTATGTGTATGAAATTGTGCTTGGAAAAATAATGACAAGGGGAAAAATTACGGAAAATGTAACTAGACAATTGCAAAAAGTGCTACAGAGAAGAGATACATAGGACAATAAGAGAATATAAAAGACGGATCTGACCTCATCAAAGACGTCAGGATGTTTTCAGAGCATATGATACAAAAGCAAAACTACAAAGGATAACTAATAATAGACTAGGTAAAACCAGCTGTGTTAGGAACAAGGTGGAGTGCTCCAGGCAAGGGGAACATCATGTGCAAAGGTGAAGACTTTTAGGCACAGAGCAAGTAAGATGAGAGAAAGAAGGCCAGTGTGCCTGGAGAGGAATGAGGTAGACCATTCTAAAACTATAGGACAAAAATGAAGTTTTGACTCAATTTTTGTAATTGATGCATAATAATTATATTTATTTATGAGGTACAGTGTGCCATTTCAATGCATTATACATATTATAATGGTCAAATGGGGTTAATTATCATATCTATCACTTTAAATATTGATCACTTATTTGTGGTGACAACATTCAAAAATCTTCTAGCTAGCCTGAAATACACACTACATTGTTATTAGCCATAATCACCCTACTGTGTAATGGAACACCAAAACTTATGCTTCCTGTCTGACTGTAATTTCCACTCATTGACCAAGATCTACCAGCAACCCCCTTCTCCACCACTCACTCCTCCCCAGTATCTGGTAACCAATATTCTACTCTCTATTTCCACTAAATCAACTCTTTTAGGTATCACATGTGGGTGAGATAGTGCAGTGTTTGTCTTTCTCTGCCTGAATAATTTCACTTAACATAATGTTCTGCAAGCTTATGCATGTTATGCAAATGACAGGACTCATTCTGTTTTATAGATAAATAGTATTCCACTGTGTGTGTGTGTGTGTGTGTGTGTGTGTGTGTGTGTGTGTGTGTATGTGATGCATCTTCTTTATTTATCCATCTGTAGATGAGCACTTAGGCTGATTCCATATCTTGGCAATTGTGAACTGCACAGGAATAAATATGGATGTACAACCCATGATTTAATTTTTTTCAAATAAAAGTAACAGTCATTGAAATGTTTTAAGCAAAAAGATGAATTAGATTTTTGCTTTGAAAAGATAATCTTGGCAGCAAGATAATTCTGGAGAACTTATTAATAGGAGGCTAGAGTAGATGTGGTCACAAAAGTTAGAAAGAAATCCCAAGGAAAGAAAATTGTCATTTCTTTAAGATACTTGTGTAGCAGGTAGACAAGAGAACATATTTGAGATATCTTTAGGAAGTAAAGTCAATAGAACTTGGTCATGGACGCATATGGGGGTAAAGTATGACCTTGAAGGGTCTGGTTTACCTAGCTAGCAGAATCACAATGCCATGAATTAAAATAGTAGATACTAAGAGAGAAATAGGTATAAGAAAGTATTTAGATATATATGGAGAATGTTCATAAGTTCAGTTTTGGTGAAGTTAGGTTTAAGATGTATCTCAGAGGTGATATCTAGAAACATCCCAGAGAAGAGGTTTACTTCTTGGTTAGATATGTGTGTATAGTGTTTACAAAGGAAGCCTGAGTTAGAAATATAATTTGTGAGTCATCTGTATATAGAAGATAATTAAAGCCATAAACATAGATGATATTATCTCAGAAGAGAGAATAGAAAGACAAGAAAAGCAATAGGATTTGGAACTGAGTCTAAATTTGCTAAAAATTGTAATGGCCTCAAAGAGCTCATATCTTGGAAAGAAAAAAAAATGCACCCACACAAATACTCAGCATTAAAATACACTTTGTTAATGGCCATAATTGTCTAATTTTCTTCTATGTGGTCGAGGATAAAATATAGGGCTTGAATTGCCAAGGAATTCTGGTCAGTGGAATGGGAGAAAACACACACAGACATCCAAGAACAATTACACAAGGAAGAATAGATCATTTCTGTGGAAATATCATCTAATCTCAAATGAAGGGGAGGTTGAGACCCCATACACTTGGGATGGAGCATGAGGCCAGGGTAGACATAAGGTAGATGGAGGATGGTAGATGATATGAAATGCTTCAGGACACAGTCTATTAATAAAATACCTGAATTTGGTGTGCAGAGAGAGATCATAGTGAAAGTATGCACACAATATTTTGGAAGCACAGAGGACATAGCTTCTAACTTCTTCAAATGGAATCACAGAATCTTCACAGATTAAGTAGCACTTGTTCAACAGGATGTTTTCATGTGAACAAGAGAATCAAGAGTATATTTTTCAAATTAGAAAATGTTTTTAATTTAAATTACTTCAGGAAAGAAATGCAAAACTAATTGTCCTCCCACCACTCATGAGATGAAATATGTGAAGAGCGAGAAAGTAAATTGAGCAAATTTCCCTGCAAGTGGCAGAATGGGGAATTAAGAATAAGGAGAGAACTACTATAAAATAAAGGACTGACTTTGCAAAATTTGCCCCTAAACTGAAAGGAAGGAAGGGTTCTGATCAGAAATGAGTTGTGAAGAACATGGAAAGATTTAAAGATAGTTATATCTCATTGTAAAGAAGTAGACAATATTATTCAAAGTGAAGGAATAAACGTGTGGGGTGGATTAGGGGGATTGAGTGGTGATTTATGTATCATGGCTGTTTTTAAATAGCATATGCCTATTTATTAAACTCTGTGTATGTATGTGTGTCTGTGTGTATGTCTTTGTGTATGGACCTTGACCTATATATAAACTCACATCTAAAAATATATATTTTACATAGTCCTATAGAAATATATCTATTTTTATAATATGAAGTGTCTTGGCTCTTAAAACTGTACGAATGCATTGACTGATACCTATTTCTTGGCATAAATACTTGAGTACATAAACTTTGTTACTTTTGACAAAATTATGTTACCAGATGATATAATGTCCCCAAAACAGCATATGTTTCATTAACATTTTGATTCTTTTTTGGAAAGTTAATGAAAATAATAAGAACCACTATTTATTGAGAAATTACTATCTTCTAACTACTGTAGTAGGAATTTTATACCTATTATTCAGTTTAGTCCTTATGAATCTGGTTTTATTATTTTATCATTCCCATTTTGTAGATGCCAAAACTCATCATTTGATCGTTGATCAAGATCACTGCACCCTAATTGGGAGAGCAAGGTTTCTAACTGTGGTCTGCTTGAGTGCACAGGCTTTGACTCAAACCACTCCCTAGGTTTATCTTGATAACGACTTATTTATTTCTTCGCAATTCAAACCTTAAGGGTGTATTTTTAAAAAACTTACCTCTGCTAATTTTCACATTTCTTAAATTTAGCCTTCTGTAATAGAAATGTAGCCCAAGAACAACTTGGCTTTCCTAAGAGTCAGTCTTAAGACTTTATGTAATACCTTCCCCTTGTCCCCAACACACACTCTTTCTCTTTCTCTCAAAAGAACAGACATAAATAAATTCGAACAAGAACACAGTGCAGGACTTTGTAAAAAAAATTCTTTAAATGACAAACTTCCACCAAAATTTCTTTATACCATAACTGCTGCAGCCATTTTTGTTGTTGTTGTTCTCGCCTTATCTTTTCCTTCCAAACCCTTGTTTCTAAATTTGCTCTCTCCTTCCCTTCCTAGTTATAGCTATGACAGTGTATGTCTTTTCCTCACACAACCACAACTTTCTGGAAGGTTCTATCCTCTCCTTTTTTTCTACTCTTCTGTTTGCAATGTATCAACCAAAAGGCTTAACCATTAAACTGATTTTCTTTAAGATCCAATCTGCCATCTTTGTTTTCTTTCATTGAAATTTTGAGACAGTATTTACATGGTAGCAATTAAACTTACTTTATGAACATTTTTAGATATTTATAAATATAATTTATTCTTGAAACAACTAGAAATATAGTTATATTCTAAATTTGAAAACTGAATTGTATTTATAATTTAAGTCCTAAATTATGAATTCCAAATTTGAAAAGAACATACAAAACATAGTTTTTACTTTTACTTTGGAAAATCTTGAGCTGAATAACAAATACTTCTTTCGTAAAAAAAATCTTGAACTTGACATCCATTTAGAAATTCTTATCTGTTATTTCTTTACACTGAGAAACATAGCTTTGCAGCTCTACCTTCTTATTCACAATATCTTCACTACATTATTTTTAGGAAACTATGTTGAATATCTGTCTATGATGATGCATTGTAAAAATTCAGATAAGTATTTATGCTGAGTAAATACAAAATATACCTGGCTTGCTGTATTTCAAACAGAAAGAGGCCTATAGAAAGGGCAAGAAAGAAATAGAGAAGGCCTAACATATAATTATGTATTTAATTGTTTATGAGAGAAACCTGGGAAGAAGTTGAAGTTTTAAAATTATATGCTTGACAGATATCGATAAGTAGTACCACCAATTTCAGGTATCAAACTGATAAGCATAAAAGAGCAAAAATAAAAATTAACTGAGCATAAGCCATTTAAAGAAGCTCTTAAATATTTTTCTTCTGCTTGAAACTGAATGAAATAAAGAAAACATTTTGAGGCTATTCTGAACAGAGCTACAGAGCAAAATGTGCTAGAGAAATCGGAGAATTTTTGCACAGATGGTCTGCCACAGAACTTGCCAAATTCTGCCAACCCACAGTAGCTCTGGGAAAGGCTTTTCTTCCAACAGGCGAATATAGTGCCTTTCAAATTTGGATTGCCAAAACCAAAATCTGGGAATGTCATATTGTGATACTGCATACCACTGATGAGATTCTTAAATAACCAGAACACTATACAGTTAGGATAAAAACTATTTGTGATCCAGATCACCAGACTGAAATTTTAGCCATGTGTATACTTCTTGTCACCATTTTTGCCCCCCTCCGATCTCTTCTCAGCACTAAAACCAGAGTGATTTGTTTAAAATGCAAATCTCATCTTGTCTCAGCCCTGAATGAAACTGATCCATGGTTTCCCTTTGTTCTTGAGATGTATCCCCAAATACATGACATGCTGCAGGCCTGCCTGATAGGACCCCACCTATCTTTAGTCTGAGTATGGAGTAGCTGTCTCTGACTCAGACCTATCATCCATGAAATTCTAGCCCATGGACATTTGCCATTTCCTATACAAGAAAACAGACCATTACTTATATTACCACATCACTCACCAATTTACCCTGGGACTTACTAAGTTAACTTGGGTTGATTAAATTATTTTTTAGGTAAGCCTTATCTAACCAGTTTCCCACCCCTACCCATACCTCCACTAGATCAGGTTGACCTGCTTATAGAATGTCACAGCATAGTATATTTTCCTTTAAATAAGATAGAATAGTTTTGCAAAGTACCTGAAGTGTAAGATATTTTAATTAATATTTGTAGAATGATGAATGTATTAGTCCATTCTTATGCAGCTATAAAGAACTACCCAAGACTGAGTAATGAAGGGAAGAGGTTTAATTGACTCATGGTTCTGCATGGCTGGAGGGGCCTCAGGAAACTTAGAATCATGGCAGGAGGGGAAGCAAACACATCCTTTTTCACATAATGGCAGGAAGGAGAAGTGCCAAGCAAAAGGCGGAAAACACCTCATAAAATCATCAGATCTTGTGAGAACTCACTCATTATCATAGGAACAGCAGCATGGGGATAATTTCCTCCATGATTCAATTACCTCCCACCAGGTCCCTCCTGTGACATGTGGGGATTATGGGAACTACAATTCAAGATGAGATTTGGGTGGGGACATAGCCAAACCATATCAGTGAATTAATAAAATTAAACTATTTCTTAAATGCAAGTTCAAAAATAATAAAAAGGAAGCATTGATATTATATTCATAAATATGTCTGTGGTATATATTTCAATGTCAAGAAAAGTGAAAATGTAGAGATTGTATTTACACACATTTTTTCATTCAATATTTTTAAGGACAAATAAAATACTAACTACCGTACTGGTTCATTGTTCAAAATGCAATATCCTAGTGGTGATAGTTGCATAAAGCTGTGAACATACTAAAAACCTTTGAATTGTATACTTTAAAAGGGTGAACTTTATAGTATGTGAAATATATCTCAATAGAACTGTTATTAAAAATGCAATGTCCTCATGGAACAGAGCTTAAAGAGAAACATATTCAGCACTAACTCGCAATAGTTTATTCTCAATATTTTTGATGCTATCAAATAAAAAAAAATTCAGACTTAGGCAAGGAGACACTTTCTTCTAAAAGATTATTGCGATAGTGGGAAGCGACTATTGCCATGAGGAGAACACTTCTTTCCAGAAGATCTATAAGTGTTTCAAAGTTCAGGTAGAAGGGGCTCTTCTTTTACAGGGAAAAACAAACAAGGCTGGAAATAACCAGATGTTGGAAGTGGGGTGAATAAGTGGCATGATAGGACAGTGGAGCAAAAGAAATAAATGTCTTCTTTGGCAGTAGCTAATTCCCCAAAGGGGCCATTAAAAGGAGGTTGTTCGGCACTCCAGTGCTTGCTTAAACTCAAGGACAGATAAAAGTTTAGGGATTTCAGGGAAGCAGAGAAGCGTGACTAACGTTTGGTCAATTCAAATTAGCAAGCATTTGTCCATAGTGGTGAGTGAGGACAAGCAGTTTGTTTATGAGACAGATAATGAGAACTTGGAGAGTCTGTATCTGGCCTTGGTGTAGGTAAACAAGGGGGCATGCTTGACTTTTATCTAACTCATCTGGGGAAGGTTGATTCTTTGCAGAAAACTAAATCTCTGGAACACAAACAAGTTGGGGGATTTATTAACCGTATATGTTTTCTAGGAGGATGGGCCTCAGGTGACGGTCAACGTTGTCTGTACTCTCTAATGAAAATAATTCTTCCAAAAGATGTTTTTGGTTACATTCATGAATACAGTGATCAGTTGAGACTGTCAAGTGGAACATAGCTCAGATAACATTAAACCAGTGAATTCTCTGCATTCCATACATAATGAATTGTGGATATCTGCAGCAGATGGGTAGGCCGAGGAGGAGGTTAATATTTGTAGCACAAATATTTTCTATATTTGAAATTTTGTCACCTTTTTGTAAAATATGCACGTTCACAAATTTACTATTGCATTGGGAAGCATTACTGTGGGTATCCTGATAGAAGTGGTTAGAACATAGTTTTGGCAACAATCGTAGGCAGTATTAAATATTTTATGAGAAATACATTAGTATAAATCACCATTTAAAAAAGTGAAACATGAATCACCACCCAAAGAATTGGACTTCAGTGCAAGAAATCCCGATTTATCTTCACTGTTGATACTGTGTATGTAAATGCCATTTCTCAGAAGCATAAAACTCTGAGTATAATATATTGGTTAGTGTAAGCAGTGTAATATATATTTTTCAGGCTATGCTAGTTTCATTAATCATATATTTTAAGAATTTTAAGCTTATTTTTTATGAGGCATTGCATTACATGTGGCATTGATATGCGTGTGTAATTTATTGCTTGGCAAGTGAATTATCCTAGACTATTTTATGTGCTTGATATATTGATTTTCAGTTGTGATAGATCATTTTAAGATTGCACGACTTTACTCATGGTGATTTATCCCACAGAATAACATAGAGTGTGGGGCAAGCTGATACAGCCCTTTGAACACTTTCTATCAGCTATAAATAGAGTTGTTAACTGGAATTCTTAACCCCAGTAAGGAAACATATTTAGCAAGTTAAAAGAAATAACTTTCATTCAAGACCTAATTAGTTGTTGAAATAAGTGCCCATAAAAAGTAGTTTCAATATGTCTTTTTCTTGCATGTATTAATCTTGTAAACCCCCTTTTCTAATAAGTAATGAGATATACTGTCAAAGAATGATAAAGATGTCATCAGTTTGTTTAAAAAGTCTGTCTTCTATGATTGCTGATTGTCTTTTAATCTTCATCAGCTCAAACACATACATATGCATTGACTTGAATTATCATTAACTTTTCCTTGTAGAAAACCTACTTTGAACAGAGCTCCGTGGAAAAAAAAAATATGCAGTGCCAAAACACCAAATGCATGATGGACACTTGTGAAGATATTGCATAGAAGAACCAGGTAAGTGAAAGCGAGTATTTTTAGAATTGTAGGAGTACTTTTGGAGTACTTATTAGGGTTTTTAATAAATAGTGTCAAGGTCACTCTGAAAAAATATATGTCATTTTGTCACTGGTCGCAAGGTACTTAAATCACATGAGCATATGAAAGGATATCTGTGCGTATAGAAGGGTTATTGTCACATACTAAGCACTTGATAAATATTGTTGACTACATTAAGGAAATAATGAGTGAGTTAAATTGGATTTGAAACTACATGTTCACTGTAACATAGTAGTCACAAATTAGGCTTTAGAGTCAGACAATTCTTTACCTTTTCTGAGCCATCTAACCCTAGACAAGTGCCTAACTTTCTAAGCCTCAGTTTTCTCATCAGGAGATGCAGATATGGACAGTACAGAGATTCTGTGTGGATTAAATGAAATTATATAGGTAAATCACCTGTCACACTTGCCTGATAAATGACATGATCACAATAAACATCAGCTGTTGTTTATATTTCTTATTTTTTATGTTTATCACTTAGTAAGTCTTTCTTCATGCATCTCACTTTGTTCACAAATGTGTTGACTGACTTAATGAGAGCTAAAATAATAAAGGTGAGATTCTTTTTTGTTTAAATACAATGGCTTGTACTAAAGTGAAACAAAAGATTTGTTTAATATTGTACCTTTAAAATAATTTTCAACACATTTGAATGTTAAAAAAACTGATTTTACTAGATGAGAAATACGATTTTTCTGTGCTGTGTATAAAGAAGGGATGTATTTAAAGACAGTGATCAAAAGGAAAGTGTTTGGAAAAACAACAAACTACACATATTGAGATATGGAACTGACCTTCCATATGGCCAAAGTTGTAGAAAAACAGAATTTGACTCTCATATATCATAAATCTATAATTGAAGTAATAGTTATTTTTTAAAAAAGAGGAGGAGTTGTAAATAAGCAGCCCAAACTCACCTATAGAGAATTGCATTTAAAACAAGGCAGTAATTGACTCATTGGGACTCACAGCTGTTGTTTCAAAAGCTGCCACTAGATGTCATCCAGTTCTCATGCTGTCTCCTAACAAAAAGTCTGTATATTTTGTTGAAGAATACGATGTCTTTCAGAATTTAAATTTCAGGCTCTTGATGGACATAGGTAATAAGGTATTGAGGTATATTAGGTACGTTAGCATTTGATATGACTAACTACCACTAAGATTGTATCTATTAGAGAACTAAGCAACTATTTTGATCAAACTGGCCTGTGATATAGCCAAACTTAGATTTAATTAATGTGATAAGTCTGTTTTATGGCTTTGACAAATACTTGCCAGGCGTTTTCACTAATTTTGCCACTGAATATAGATTTAACACACAGATATAGTCCTTGTCGTTCCATGTATTTATTCAACTTGGCTTCTTAGGAGTATTTTTATATTAGTGTCATAGAAAGTCAATGCTTATTGGGTCTGTGCTGTGTTGTGACTTTAGCAGAGCCTATTTTAGAAGCAGGGCTATTTTGGACTCTACTTAAGAATATTATTACTGAAATAAGAAGGAACAAAAAACGCATAAAACATGTTCACAAATGAGAGAAAAAAATCTAGCTTGTATCCAAAATAATATTTTAAAGAGCTAGTTTGCATGCTTGCATTTAAAATGGGATATCTCAACTTATATTTTGAAGTTGGTATACATTTCTTCACCAATAATATTTGGAGAAAATTAGCTAAAAGCACACTGGTCTGAAAGCTAGAAAACTTGTTTTAGTTACATAGTTTAGATGTCATTTCTACCTTCCGAGTTATACCATAAATTGCATGGCGATTTATCCCATCTGAATTTTAATATTCCAATCTGTAACTGCATAAGGATCACATGTGATAATATATATTTAAAAGTTTTATAAATTTTACATTATTATGGATTTAGAAAGTTTTGTACCTTCCTGTAATTTTCACATGAACAGTCCTGGAATCTCTCCAGGGATTGTTGGATGTGGGGGATTAGGCATGTGTGAGGAAGTGAAGGACAGGGGACATATTAATATTTCTCCTAACTACCTTTTCCCCTAGCCCTTCTCTTTTGGAATTAGTTCCATTTGCAGAACTTTTCTGCCCTGTGCTAAAAGTCAGCCAAATTTCTTTATTTTAGAAATACCACCATTAGGTTTCATTTGCCACAGAATTTTCCTGAGGTAGAGTTTATAGTGAAGCATCTCAAACTTAAAATATTAAAGTTCCTTATTGTTTTTTGGGTACCCCACCACTGACAATTTCTCCCTGACCACATTTACCACAGGAGCCCTGCAGATTCCTTTGTATCTGGCCATGTTCCACTCTCCCTCTCTCACTTCTCTGCTCCTATCTCAGACTTCCAACCTTGGTTCTTATTCTCTTAGGAGAATTATACATTTCTTGCTCTTAGGTAGAGTCAATTAGCTATCTTTAGATTCACTGTCTGTTTCCATATCAGGTTGTTGAGATACACAGTTCTCACTTAATGTGGCCTATCAAGATATTTTCTAAATAAAGATGGTTCCTACTCTGACTGGAACTCTTGATGACAGCTTAAAAGTTACATTCCATTCTTTTTTAAATTCACATAGTGTATGCTATGGTACTTATTGCACTAAAGCAATAAAACCAGTAGACCCAGTGTCTACAAGTCTTATGGTATGAGAAATAAAGCCTTCACATTTTCGTATCATGGATACTGTTTTCTAACATTTTAAACTCAGGTTCACAGAATTAAATTATTCTACTCTATTTCATGAAATGCTATTATATTGATTTGTATAAGTACCCTTTTACATTCATTTTTAATTCTTATTTTTACTTTGTTTCCTATCCCTTTGTTCATGCCTTTTCTACTCGTATGGATTTAGTCAATATCTATCAAATATATGTACATTTAAGTACAGAACTGAAAATATATATCGCTATTCCATGTTTCTGTTTAATATAAGTATAAATGGCTTTATCCTATAAATCTCATTCTCTTTCTGTTTTTAAATATCTATTTATTTTGGAATGTGTCCTGGTTGCTATATGTAGGTCCAGCACCAAGTGGTATATCATTTTGTAGCATCATTTTTTTGTGTGTCTGTATGAAATTATGGTAAATGGGGCCTATTTCTTCTTGTTGTGAATAATTGCATTTAAGTAATATATAGGTGTCTACATGAAAAGTGCTTAATCAATGGTAATTAATTACATGAGACTATTCTGAATATAACACATCTAGACTTTAATTCTAACATCTGTGATTACATATCTAAATACCATGTCTTCTGTTTCTTACTTTTGGAACTGAAATTGTAAATTCTGCACTGAGTAATATAATATAAAAATATACAAAATTGTCTGAGAAATACGATGTGCTCCAGATTAGTAATTTCTAGATTTGGATGTATATCTAACATATCTGGAGACCTTATAAAAAATATTTAGTTTTCCATCACCCTACCTGTACTGATCAGAATCACTGAGAATGGCCCTCTGGAATGTGTGTGTGTGTGTGTGTGTGTGTGTGTGTGTGTGTGTGTGTGTGTGTGTATGTGTGTATGCATACAGACATCTGGGCATTCACAGGCAATTCTGATAATTCTGAAGTAGCCAGTTCTGAGTACCACTGCTTAGAATACTTGGTACTTCTGAGGTTGATCAGAAATGGGTAGCCAGATCTTCCATAACTGTTCTATCATAGAAAGGGACTAAATTCAATGGCATTCATGTGGTTGTATATTATTTGGAGACTGAAAACACTATTTGTTGGGTAAGCATTTAAAATTAAAAAAAGTAACTGTGATAGTTATTACATAGCTCCTCAGATTATTGACTCCCGTTGTTAATATTAGCTAAAATTTAAAAACTTTAACCACATCTTGAATTTATTTTTTTTCTAATAATTTCTAGGTCTCAGTGTTTTGGTCTCTCTCTGCATCAGGTATTGATGAGTAAAAACACTTTTCAATATTATTTTGGATCCGTTAGCTTAGGGGTATTTCATTTCATATCACTTACATTAATGTAATTCTTTAGCTACTTATTGTAACTTTATTGTGTGCATGTGGATATTTATTGGTAAAAGTAAAAGCTATAAGGATGTGGTTAAAATTCCCTATGTCAGAGTTTATGTGCTAGTCTGAAGATCATAAATATGCTCAAAATTATTCTCAATACTTGTTGACTAACAAGATGAGTGCTTGGTCAATTCAGATAAATCCAAAGCAAACTCTTGAGTAGATATGTACTTATTGATTATAAAGAAGAAAATGGGTGACAGGTTTACAAATCACTGGTGGTTAAACATGCTGGCCTCAGCTATTTGAAAGGGAATGATTACTAGACATTTTACTTGCTGCTTAGAATTGTACCACAACCATGTTTACAGGCAAAATTTGATGAGGCCCTATGAAGATATAAATTCTAATCTAACCAGAACTGATTATTATGGATTCATACCAGACTTTTTTCTTTAACCAGTAGCTGGAAGATTTCTAAAAATAGGAGCGAAAAAAAATATTTTCTAAACACAAGTTGTTCAGATATTGCATACATATTGTTTCACTGAAGAAAAATTATAGATACTAATTAATAAATGGCACCTTACATTATTTGACAAAAATAGACTTCACTTACTAAATGGTGACCGAAGTGATTGTGGAAGGGATTATATTGAGGTTATATTTCCTAAAGATGTGGTGGTAGCTTTTATTTTTTCTTTCCTGTTAAGCTATCAGCTACCCAAGGCTTTTAAAACCCCATAGGTTTGATAAGACCAATTGAAAAGGTATGAACAAAGTTTAAACACTACTCTGTTTCAGCAAAAAAGGATTAATTAAATTCAGTTTGTGAAGTTTCAACTGCTTGTGTCAAGACTTCAGTGGTTTAAAACTACTAAACGAGGAAAAGTATGTGAAAGGAAAAAAAAGTACCATGTTTTTCTTCAAGTGGAAAGAAGTAGAAATGAAAGATGAACAAGCAGAATATGATTACACATGTTCTACAACCAACTGGCTATACAAAGGAGTCCAGGTACCCAGAATATTCAGGGCACTAAAATGCTGCTTACCTTTTGGTATTTGGGGCAGTCTATCTTCTTAGGGAAAAAAAAAATTGATAATATTATCCTGGTTATGTAATCCTTATTTAGCCTTAGCTCAATGTCATTTTACTTGAGTCTAAGGACTGTAAAGCATCTGAGAATGGCTCCAAGCTTAGACAGGTAGAAAAACAGAAATCTAGTGTATTAATCCATTTTCATGTTGCTGATAAAGACATACCTAAGACTGACCATTTTAAAAAGAAAGAGGTTTAATGGGACTTACAGTTCCACATGCCTGGGGAGGCCTCACAATCATGGCAGAAGGCAAAGAGGGGCAACTCACATTTTACATGGATGGCAGGCAAAAAGAGAGCTTGTGCAGGGAAACTCTCGTTGTTAAAACCATCAGATCTTGTGAGACTCATTCACTCATGAGAACAGCACAAGAAAGACCTGCCCCCATAATTCAATCACCTCCCACCGGGCTCCTCCCACAACACATGGGAGTTGTGGGAGTTACAATTCAAGATGAGATTTGGGTGGGGACACAGCCAAACCATATCACCTAGAAAAAAATTACTTGTAAAGAATAGCAGATTTTGGCTCAATTAAGTATTGAGAATGACTAAAAGAGTTTATTAACAAAACTGAAAAATTTTATGCATTAATAATTAAGTACAATTCTGAATGCATAAATGTTTAAGCAAGTCCCATTCATCAATTTTTATTTATAATGAATTTTTGGTCAAATGAGAGATTCATATTATAAGCATAAGAAAAAAATCCAGGCATGTAGTTTTCCATATAGAAACTTTTCTTAAAAGTGTGTCTTTTGTGTAGCCTATAACTTTCTGTATTTTATTCCTGGTACTGAAGATTCATAGTGTACTATGTGTTGATATTTTATAAAGTATCTTTGTTAAGAAAGACCAACATGTTAACAGTAATAATAATAACTGCACCACCAACAAAGGCAATATTTTAAAAAGCATTTTACCTTTTTTAAATGAGAGAAAAGGGGATATATTAAAAGATATTGAAAATATAAATATCATAAACTGTATTAATGCCTACTGCTGATTAGTCAGTTAGAAGACAAAACAATTATATAATCATAACATATGTGTATTGACATCTGTGGATTAAATGTTAGCATATGGGTGATGTTACCTATGTAAGAGGAAAACATGCCAATACCTAGGATTGGATAAGAAGTCTCAGACAATACTAATAGAAAACACCAGAAAATATATTTAAAGTATAATATGCATAGATTGAATTTTTACATTTCCTTACCAGAAATAAATGAATTTCCTATTCTTACATGCTAATTCATTTTTTATATTTTATCCCTATTTATATTTCCTGCTACCATGCAATAATGTTTGATGAGAACTCTTTCTCAAACATTCCCAAGGGAAGATAGTATTTATAACATTTGCTTTTAGCATCCAGGTACAATTTTCTAGTAATAAAGGCCCATTAATGTTTTTCTCAAAGAAAATTTATTTTCTAATTAGCCACATTTTTTCTCATCAACTCCCCTAAATCAAAAGTCTTTATGCAAATGATGTAATTTTTTAACAGCAACATAGACTCAGATGAAATGTCGCTGATAACCAAGAAGCATATGGCACAATCTTTGGAATCAGAGCAAACAGTGACAAACTCTGAGCTCTGCCATTTAAAAGACAAGTGATCTTGGAAAATTCCTTTAGTCCTCCTGAACCATAGTTTCATTATTTCTAAATGGGAGATCTTTATTGCATAGTATTGATATGATTAGATGAAAAAACACATATAACATCTTTAATGTAATTCCTGGCATTCAATTATCTCTTAATAATGTTAGCTATTGCTATTATTATACTGTTAAAATTATTTAATCTACTGCCTATGACTGAAACAACTTTAACATTGCCCTCAGCTTGACTAAACTATAGACAGGCTTCTTCCTGACTCTAGGCCCCTTACTTACCATTTCTTAGAGCATTTACTTTAGAAAACTTGTAATTTTAATGTCTTTATTTGCCCCTGTGTGATGTAATTTTTAAAAAAATGTCTCTTGTCAGTATATAACCCTTATGTTTCTCAGAGACCCCCACCCAGACCCAACCCCTTTGAAATGTAGTCACCAAGGAATATAGCCTTCAGATCTCCCAGTTTCTGTTGGAAGTAGTAGCCTTACTTCAGTGTGTATCTTGTAGTTGTAAAACTATTTCCCTGTCATGAAGATAAGATAAAGTTTACTTTCTTTTTTGGTCACGCCAACTATGATGGTCTTGATCATCACAGATCAAGATAAACACAGATGGTCTATGATTCCCCACTCCTGCTCTTAAAAACTCTCCTTCCCCTTTATTTCAGCAGAGCTGAGTTTCCTGGCGTCATCTGTGCTCTCCCTCCTATTGCTAACAATAGTATTAGAATAATATCAACTTCTATTTGCTTATCTGTCCCAGTGCAACTTTTCTTTTAATACCTAAGGCATAGTTAGCACTCCATATATGGCAATAATTGGTGTTGTTTTTTTATATCATTAGAATAGTGATATGAAGTATCACTTTTCCTCTTTATTTTCCCCTCAGCATTATATATTGATACATTCTACAATGAACACATTAAAATCATGCAGAAATTTAGAGAACAAGAATGTAACATTATACACGTCATGACAATTTGAGAATAATCAGTCTACATCAGAGGAAGTATTCACAAATAAAATTAAAAGAGTAATCAATTACTACGTCATGATTTGGAAACTAATAAGGTTGGCTTAAAGCCTACTACTGATTAGCCAGTGAGGACATTTTAAGAGGGAAGTTAAATGACAGTTAAAAAAGAGGATGTATTTTGAAATTAGGGTATCCATATACACATGAGTTATTAGGATAAGTGCTACATTTAGATGAAAAATGGCTCAGTTAGAATTATAGCAGATTTAAAACTTATATAAATACCTTGATGTGGAAAATGTGTTATTCAAAGTGCAGTTTGGAGCTACAAATAATCCATGTGTGCTGTGATTTTGCTTTTATGCCCGTTCATGGGAAAGAACATTCTGAGAGAATCAAAGCACTCAACTCATACCAAAGTATTATTACTATATATATTACAAAAATGTTGTTGTACATCTTTATTCTAAGACACCAATAGTAAATGGATAAAAGTACCGCTACAAAACTAATACTTATTTATTACATACTTTCAGTTGGTTTAAAAATATCTATTACCTAATGTAGAAATGGTGGCCACGGGTGAATGTAGGAGGATACAAAGAACTAGTTAAGAGATAGCAGCTCCTGATTTATCTTTACCAGCTGCCTGTAGTTTGCCAATCTAGATTTCAATTACAACAATACAGAGATACAGACAAAGTGGGGAGATGTCTAGCCTGTCAAACAAAAGATAAAAGTAATAGTGAAGGAATCCATTTTTAAAGCCAGGCAAGAGTCGAGAAGCAGAAGGACTCTCTGTTTCCCAGCTGAAGAATGGCCAGCTAGACCCCGCTTTTGCCCGCAAAAGACTCTTGTCTTATGATTTGAGTTCTCTGTTAGCACACATAGCAGATTTGGGAGGAGGAGAAAGGGACAGTGAGAGAGAACAGAGCTAAGCAATGACAAGGGAGAAAAACATGTTATAAGCACAAGAGGCAAGAAAGGTTTGGATCAAATTTTGAATATAAATAATGATATTGGTTATTTTGTGACTCTAGTGATTTTTTTCTGAGGTAGTTACCAAAACATTTTAAGAAATGGTAGCACAAATGAATCTTTCTTTCTCCTCTGGGCCTTTGTTTATGTTTTTTTCTTGAAATTCTCCTCCTCCCACCCACAATTTGGCTGGCTAAGCCTGATGCATGCTTTAGCTTTCAGCTTTAGAACTCATTTCCATTAGGAAGCCTTCCCGTAGCTCTAAGACATGGCTGATGCTCCCTTATGTATCTCTGTAGTTACTTCACTTAATATGTGTCACCATAATTCTCTTCTCAGAAAGTTTATTCAGGCAGGCTGTTAGGATCAACAGCTATAGGAGAAAGGAAGGGTGCCAGATTGGGAAGAAGAGAGAGACTATGTTACCGTCACAAGGTCAGTGGGACCTTGAGAGTTGTGCTGAGTTGAGGTGAGGGTGTCATGGTGTCAGGCTTCTACACACCTGTTAGCTATCAGCTGATCAGCTGTCAACCCTCCAACAACTAACCCCACTCCTGGGGGAATAACTCCCTCAGCCTTGAAAGGGGATCTGATTGAATGAGTTCATAACACTTACTCTAAATCAACTTTTATTTTCCACTCTCTAGTTCAAAATCAGTAAGGCTCAAATACAGGTAATCTATTAATATTTATTTTTTAGGCAAAGCTTCCTAGTTAAATGCAATCTTACCATGTTTAGCAGAAGTGTTACAGACGGTTTATTTCAGCCTTGAATTCCATCTACCCCAATTCTTTTTCAAGTTAGAAAGTGTAGTGTTAAGGTAAAATGAAAATAGGAAAATAAGAAAAAAGAAAATCAACGAGGAATAAAGACCAAAAAAGGAAAAACAAATAAGAGAAACCAATGCATTAAGGCTTTTTGACAGTGTAAGTAAAGCTACTTCATTGATAACCCGAGACCAAAAATTTCATAGCCCAAGCTCAAGAGAGGAAAACTTTCTGCTTCATGTGTAACAGAACAAGCAAGTTTGGTTTTTAATGTCTATTCTGATACTTCAGGGAAAGCTGCAATAAGAAAAGAAGGCAGCTCAGCAGACTTCTTCCATATCCCTTAGGATAGCCTTTGTCAGAAACTCAAACTTTTTGGTTTCGGAACACTTTTACACTCTGGAACGTTATTAATGACCTCAAAAAGCTGTTGCTTGTGTGTGTTTCATCATGATATTTATCATGTTAGAAATTGAAACACATTTTTAAAGTGTTTGTTTACTTAAAATTAACAGTTACAAATCCATTATGTTAACATAAATAAGCTGTTTAAGTGACAATTACCATATTTTCTAAAACAAAAAATATTTAAAAGAATGGCATTGAAAAAAATTTGGGGGCAATATCTTTAATGTCTGGCTTAATAGATGGCAACTAGACTCTTACCTTTACTTTTGCCTTCAATCTTCTGCAACATTTTGTTTTGGCTGATGAACAAGAAGAAAATCCAAATTCACACAGATTTATACTTGTAAAGGGAAAATTTTATGGAGCTTCCAAAAAAGTTTTGGAGACACCTAAGAGGTTCTCAGACCACTCTTTGAGAACTTCTGAGCAAGCCTATCCTAGAGTCCTCAAATCTCAATAGTTTACAACAAACACCACCTAAGTCTTAGAGACTTATTACAACAAAGGTTTGTTTGCATCTTGCTCTCACTACATTTCATGTGGATCAGCTGGGGTTTTTGCTCCATGGTGCCCCCACTCAGTGACACAGGCTGCCTGAGCAGCCACTGCCTGGGTCTTGCCAGTCACTGCAGAAGAGCAAAAGGATCACAGTGACACATGGGCTAGTTCTAAAAGGTTCTGCTGGGAAGTCACCTCACTGGTTTCACACTTCATTAGCCAGAGCAACTACTTCAAAGAGGTGACATGCAGTGCCTCCTTCAGGGAGGGGCACTGGAGATAGGTAAAAAGAATTCAGTTTATCATACGCATGCCCAC